>NC_066617.1:63225242-63532888 GCF_025201925.1 Gopherus flavomarginatus
TGTGGGAAACATGGGGGGGGTCTACATTTCAGCTATGGGACTTCAAGCTCACATTCAATTTGAAATAGATGAACTTAGGGTTTGAGAAAATGTGAAAATTGTCCCTTTTTATGGTGAAAATGGCAAAACTGAATTGCAACTAAAAATATTGTGAATGGCAACTGTACCAGTTTTACTGCAGGTAAACATCTCTTAGACACAAACTTATTTTACAGTGTAGTTTGGGATGCTACTGAATTAGGGTGACCAGATGTCCCGATTTTATAGGGACAGTCCCAATTTTTGGGTCTTTTTCTTATTAGGCTCCTATTACCCCCCACCCCCATCTCGATTTTTCACATTTGCTGTCTGGTCCCCCCATACTGAATTATGCTAAACTTTGGAATTGTGGAAATCCTTTGACATCTCTCCTCATATTGTGGTGATGTCTGATATCATCATTTTAAGAAAGATAGAGCCTGGTCAGTTCTTGTATAAGAAGCCTCCAAAGAAAATGCAGAATAGTGTAGAAATTGGTGTTGGTGATTTAGCATGTGGCACTATTTTCTCTGAGCCATTATCAAACCTTTTTTCTAGCATGGTGTGATGGGGCACACTTGCCCCACACTGGTACTGTGAGTGTTAACTCCAGTTTCTGGGCTGAGGAGGCCACGCCCCATGGCTCTGCTGGGCAGACTCTGGCTGCAAACTAGGTATAAAAAGGAGCAGCTCAGCTCATTCAGTGCTGACTGCTGAAAAGAGAGGATACATGCTGCAAGCTGCATCCCAGGAATTGCAGAAACCCCAGATGACAGAAGCCAGGACTCTGAGACTCTGGAAGACAGCCAAGGAGTGGCAGAGCTGTTGGGAGCCTCACTGGCCGAGGAGCCCAGAGACCCTGAAGATGCCAGGACCATGGCATCAGCAACCGGGTAGGAGGTAGCTCAGGGAGACTAGCTGTGGTCCTCCAAGTGGGGTCAGTGTGTTTTGGGCAGATTTCCCTATGACCCAGTGGCAAGCATACTTGCCACTGACAGGGCCATGATCTGGGACCCAGTGGAGCAGGGAAGGCCTGGGTCCCCCTACCTGGCTGCCACCTACCTCAGGGTGGCTGCCCACTCCCCTGATAGGCCACTAGGCCACGCAGCCCCATGGAAGGGGCAGTGATACAGACTCAGGCCACTAGGCCATTCAGCCCCAAGGAAGGGGCAGTGATTCTGACTCTGGTCACTAGGTCACGCGCCCCTGAGAAAGGGCGACCTTACTGACTTGTCCACTAGGTCATGCACCCCTGAGAGAGGGCAACATTACTGACTCTGGCCATTGGGCTATGCAGCCCTGAGAGACGGTGGCCCTACTGACTCTAGTTGCTAGGCCATACAGCTCGGCTGAGCCAGGTGGCCCCACTGACTTTGACCACTAGGTGATATGCCCCAGGCGAGCTGGGAAGCCATACTGACTTGTGCCATTGGGACCCACAGCCCTGTGTGAATGGGCTGACTCTGGCCATTGGGCCATACAACCTTGAGAGAAGTGGCCACCATATTGACTTTTACCACTAGTCCACAATACCCCAAGACAAGGGGTCCTCATAAGGACATGGCCGGGGGAAGTAATTACTGTGCCCCACCCCAAGAGGGGACAGGGCGCACTTGCCCAGCAACACATGGCATCAAATGAGATGAGATGTGCAAGTGTTTACTCAACACTTTTCCATGTACGTTTTCTTGGCCAAAGTATGTGTGCAGTGTCTAGAGTGCATGAGTTTACTTCAGTATCAAGCTATAGAATTAATGTTCTATTAGAACTAAGGGCCTGTACACTAAACTATCTTCCTGAAGTATTTGAGTTTCCAGGTTGCATTATGTTGTCATTAAATGAGTGCATTACATTCTTCCTCTACTGGTTTACAAACCCACCAAAGCCTAACTTTTATAAGCCAATCTTTACAGTTTTATTCCTACACAAAGTAGTATTACAGATCTGCAGAACTTCTTTCTGTGGTCACATACAAATACTGTTTTTCTTTTGATCTGCAGAAATGTTAAACTCAAATATTTCTAATGGAATTCTATGATTTGGATCCATTTTACTACCAACTCTCTTCCTGGATTTGTTGTGGAGTTTGTGTAATATTTTTCTCAAAGAATGTACCTGTTTTCTTTTCTGGTGTCTCTAAAACATCTGGAATGGGGTGTATTTGTCTCCCTAGTTCTGTCTTTTCTCAGCTGAACTGCCTGTTCCCATCCAGAGTTAATTTAACAGCAAGATTTTGTCTCTGTGTGTGTTTTTTAGTTTTGTTTTTCCTTTCTCTATTTCCTATTGTCTCGTCTCTTGTAGTCTTAATGCTTGATTTTTTTTTTCCAGTGACTTACACATTGTGTGGTCACTTGCAAAAGGAATGGAGAATGATATGGGCCAAATCTCCAACTGGGGTAAATTGTCACCACTCTGTTAACTTCAAAGAAGCTACAATGCTATACATAAACTCAGAATTTAGCAACATTATTCTAACATGGTAGTATTTTACATTCACTTTGCAAAGGTGTAAAGGGTGCAGACAGTGCACAATGGGCCCTTAAATCTTGACAAGCTTTACATTTTCTTTCTCTTTTTTGAACACTTCAGTTTCTTCTGGCACCCTCTTAAATTCTATTTAAATAACCTTTTTTATCGGTCTGCATTTGTTTGAAGTTGATTCTACTCTGTTGAGGCATGTTCCAGCTTTGTCACTATGGCTCCATTCTAATTTCTTCTTTGCAGCTTCATTTCTTTTTTATTTGTATTATTTTGTGTGCACTTTTCTTTTGCATAAGCATAGTCTAAGAAAATGATGCAGGTATAAGCTTGATATTTTTGTCTTCTAACCCTATTTTCAGGGCACTGAGGTTCTGACAGATTCTCCCATCATGTAGATGTATTCAGCTTTCTCTGATTCCGTATTTTCTTATCACACAGTCACAGTCTGATCTTCGCTGATATCTGCCCTGTGGATGTTTTCCCTTTATCTCATTGGGCCTGAAAGGTTATTAAATGATGTTGGGTTTTTTTTATTCCACACTTACATCTTTTCTAATACCATGGAAGTAGAGTATCCTTCTGCTGGGTAGGGATTATGACCCACTTCACCTTATTCAAATATTTTCAAACCCCAGCATTACTATTTAAATTGAACTGTCAGCTTGTGTGGCTTCCACATACATATAGGTTTCATATTGTTCTGTGTCCTTATCCAGCATCCAAAAATCTGTCCAGCATTAACTGACTCACTAAGGACTTTTCTCTAGAGCTGTCTGTTAAGCAGCTAAGCACTGTTAGTGCCTGCTAACTTTGGCACCTAAATTTCTAGCATGGAAATTAGGCACCTCCCTTCCAGCCTGGGCTTAGGCACCTAACTCCCTAAAAGGTGCAGAACTTAGGATACACCTCTCTCCTTGGCATCTGCTTTTGGCTAGTTTAGGTGACTCTTAACTTTGTGTGCTGGCTTTTGTGGATCCCATTCTTAGGCTCCTCTCTCTCTCTCCATGAATTTTATAGGAAGCGTAAACATCTTAGTCAGGGTTAATGGCTAAACACATAAAAAGTTAAGTGCTGTAACGCTGAGCTTTGCAAAACCTAAGTCCCTTAACTAATTTGGGCTTTGTCAGGTAGAAATTCCTATCTGCCATGTGTCTTCTCAAACGATGGATCATGAGTTTTTTACCTTCTTGGTCACATACTCTCTCTCTGGGGTTTTAGCTTGGACCCCAGAAACCATCTAAATTTAAAGTTTACTGGCAACCTTTTTTTGTGAAAAGTTTTGGTCTCAACAAATTGACTTTTTTTTTTATTTTGTAAGAAAAGGAAAAATGCCTTGCCAGATCTGATCCTTACTCAGGGACAACATCCACTGAAGTCATTGTTTCCCTTGTACTCAAAGTATCATTTATAGCCAGGGTGGCTAAACTTATTGACCCTTAGAGCCGCATGAGACAATCGTGAGAAGTTCAAGTGCTGGGGCTTAGGGCATCAGCCTGTAGGGAGGGTTGTCTCGGTATTTCAGCCTTGTAGGAGGTGCTTGCCCAGGCACAGGGCTTCAGCCCTGCTCTAGCTGAAGCTCCCAGCCCCAGTAGACATGCCCAAGGAGGCTGAAACCCCGAGACCCCCCCTTCCCACAGGGCTGAAGCCAGAGGCGACACGTAGGGGGCATGTGCCTGTCCCAGATTTTTGCCAGGGTTTGCTGGCTGCGCTCCATCACAGGGTGCTGCTGGGCCCCCTCTTTGCAGGGCAGCTGCTGGAGCCGGCAATCTGGGAGCTGCAGCCATGAGGGGAGGCAGTGGCAAGCAGCTGGGAGCTGCACGGAGAGCTGCAGCTTTCTCTCCAAGCAGAGCGAAAGTAGCAGCCACTCCCTGCAGCTCCCAGCTATTTGCCGCTGCCTCTCCACGCAGAGCTAACAACAGAGAGCTGCAGGGAGGGGCCACTGAGAGTAAGAGGGGTATGTGTGTTTGGGGGTGTATGACTCAAACTGCTGCTGGAGGCAAATCTTTAAATTGTGTGCCCTACTCTCAGCAGGCACCAGTTGTCTCTGGAGGAAGCTCCTAGCCCCCACCGCAGGGCAGAAGCCCTGAGCTGCCAGCCCCTACCCCTCAGTCTGGTAGGCAGAGAAGGGGGTGGGGGTGCGACGTGTGGGATTCTGCGAGATGCACTTTAATTGTTAAAGAGCTGCATGCAGCTTGGAGCCACACTTTGGTCACCCCTGATTAATAGTTTGTAAAACAACTTGGGATCCTTTTGCAATAAAAGGCTTTGTGCAATGTAAGGTATTATTTATTATTAATATAGGCTTCAATCTTGCAAAGAACTCTGCATGGTCAGAATCCTACACATTGACTTCAGTGGAGCTCTTCACAAGCCTCCCTGCAGGTTCAGGGTTATTGACTCTTAGAAGAAACTGAAACAGAGTTGCAGTTATTAGGATTAATTGCAGTTTGTTCATTCCAGCTGTGGTGCACCACTCCCAAAATACCAACAAAGGATGCACCCATTACAGCTGCATTCACCCTAACTCAAAACTTTGTAACTTCCCTTTAGAACTAAAATACAGATTCACAGAATAGGTATAATTTTGTATTCTATGTTGCTCTTGGACATCTCCTCATGACCACATTAATCCTCTGATGACCTTTTAATTTCAAGAAGCATAGCTCCTTCTGTGCTGCCTCTAAAAATAACAAATCTGCTGAGGTGACTAACCTCTAAATTATTTTTGCCTTACTAATCAGAGACAATAAATAAAGAAGCCCTCGCTCTTTGCTGCATCTCCGAATTCTGCCTTTACGGAAGAATAGTCTTCTGTGCAATCCAATATTATTTTTTGGGGGGAGGGGTTTAAATGCCAGTATTGAGTGATATCTGTATATTTAACATTTATAAACTGTCAGGGATTTCAATAAGAGAGCTCTATTTCTCCCTGGTCCCTTGACATTTTTTCCCCATCTTTTTTAGAGAAACTGAAGGGCTTTAGTTTTCATTGCCTTTCCTTGACAGAAATGCCACAAGGTAGCTATACATCTTGAAGGCTAACACAAAATCAATCTGTGTGATTATGCTAATTTATCTACTAACATCTGTAAATTACTTTATTATAAAAAATTCAAAGGTTTTGCCGAAAGCCAAATTAGGCCTGGTAGCAACACAAAAACATTATCAACAAGGGAAATCTCTAAAAGCACCAGCAGACAACAAAACATCAAGTGATGTTTAGAAAGACATAAAATGTGATATACATTTATTAAGTGCTGACTATTGTTGTTTTAGTTGCGATCCGAGTAAAAGTGCACTGCTGCTGGGTTTGCCAAGTTGCCCTACAGGGAGCCAATTTACCTTTCTTTCCTTTTTTCCCTGTTGTTTTTGAACACTTTATCCTTAAACTCATGTTTACCAATAACTTGTAGTCATCCAGTTAAACTGAAGGGAAAGTCCTCGACTTTTGATTGAATGAAGACAAAAAACTGCCGTCCTATTAGGAAACTTGGTAGCTAAAAGTTTTTAGTCTGCATAGTTTTAAAATGAAGGACATTGAACTCCAGGTTAATCATTTATGCCAAGGAGCAGTACAAACAAATAAATAACCTGGTAGAAAACTATTGAACTTCAAACATCAAAGGCAAAACTCCTATCCGTTAGGAGGTCAGTGTGCTAATGTTGCACAAAACTGCACAGTAATGATTTGTGATGCCAAATCTGATACCAGGGCCGCCCAGAGGATTCCGCGGGCCTGGGGCCATCGGCGGCAGGCGGCTCCGGTGGACCTCCCGCAGGCGTGCCTGCGGAGGGTCCGCTGGTCCCGTGGCTCTGGTGTCTAGAGCCGGCCCTGTTCGGCGGCAGGGGGCCCTTCCGTTCTGGGACCCGCCGCTGAAGTGCCCCGAAGACCCGCAGCGGGGGCCCCCTGCCGGCGAATTACCGCCGAAGCGGGATCCGCCGCCGAAGTGCAGCCTGCTCTTCGGCGGTAATTTGGTGGGGGGGGGCCCCCGCCACGAGTCTTCGGGGCACTTCGGCGGCGGAACGGAAGGGCCCCCCGCCGCCGAATTACCGCCGAAGACCAGGTTGCACTTCGGCGGCAGGTCCCGCTTCAGCGGTAATGCGATGGCGGGGGGTCCTTCCGCCCCGGAGCGGAAGGACTCCCCCGCCAGCGAAGACCGGGAGCGGAAGAAACTCCAGGGCCTGGCCCTGCAAGAGTTTTCTGGGGCCCCCGAGCGAGTGAAGGACCCCGCTCCAGGGGCCCCGAAAAACTCTCGTGGGGGCCCCTGCAGAGCCCGGGGCCTCGGGCAAATTGCCCCTCTTGCCCCCCCGCCCGGGTGGTCCTGTCTGATACTGAAGGAAGTTCAAATTCTCAATGAAGTCAAGACGAGAAAAGATTTCCCACCAAAGGCTAGACATTGCAAAAATCTCTCTCTTTGCCCTCATGAATACCACTCAAGTTCTTTTTGCAACCACAGGAATTTCTTGTGTTCAGCTAAAAGCCTGGTGAAGGGAAAAAGCTCACTAGACAGTTAATGCAAAAGAGCCAGTAAATACAATAGCTTAACAAAATGGTGTTAACTTTCTTTTTTTGTTTGTTTGTTTCTTCTGTGTCCTTCACTGAAATAATGAAAGATCATATATCTGCTCATAAAGTGCCTATCAATTTGCAGGCAATGGGTAAATCATTGTTAGGTCAGGTATGAGTCTAATGTTTACCCCCTGATTTCACAACCCAAACAGGTTTAATTGTGTCTGATGTGATTCCTATTATCTCATTTTAGTTTTAGGTGACCTCATAATACTTTCTTTGTCTTTAGTAATCATATTGGTGGCATTTGGCACCAAAACTCTCAGGAAAAACTTCAAAGTGTCTGATAATATAAAAGTTCTTTAATTTAAAAAGTAAAATACAATTAAAAATCCCTTGCATACATGCAATCTTAGGCCTTGGCTACACTGGCGCTTTACAGTGCTACAACTTTCTCGCTCAGGGGTATGAAAAAAACACCCCCCTGAGCGCTGCAAGAAACAGCGCTGTAAAGCACCAGTGTAAACAGTGCTGCAGCGCTGGGAGCGCGACTCCTAGCGCTGCAAGCTAATCCCCATGAGGAGGTGAAGTACGTGCAGCTCTGGGAGAGCTCTCTCCCAGCGCTGGCCCTGCGACCACATTCACACTTCAAAGCGGTGCCGCGGCAGTGCTTTGAAGTTTCAAGTGTAGCCAAGCCCTTAGAGAAACACAACTATTATCGTGTAGCTGTAGAAAACTAATGCAAATCTTTGTTTTAAAAATATCTTAAAGTGATATCTTGTCAGATGTACAGATTTAAGATTATACCTAATGTGTATTCTGAAATGTGAGCAAATGAGTGCAGTGTAAAATATTCCAATTGTTTTACTACATCATCTATCATCTAACTATGTACAAACTAGGCATGTGGCCACCTCAAAATATTTCATGAATGTGTCCTATTATTACCCCCATTTTACAGATAGAGAACTAAGGCACATTGAACTTGGGCAAACAATTCAAATTTCATACAAGCATGCAGAAGAAGCAGGAATTGAATCCTCCTGAGGCCAGTCTGATACCTTAACCAGGAGACCATTCTTCCTGTCACTGTGGCAGCTGACTGCTTTCAGAACATATATTTATTAAACACGGACTTCCAACTGAGGTGAGCTTAACAGAGCTTCCTTTTGGCTTATGTGGTATAACTATTAATAGATCAGGACTCTTTTTTGAAGTCAACTGTAGTAAACTTCAGAACACACACTGATATTGGGGCCCATACCTATTATGTCAGGTATCTATAGGATATGAAAAATATTCCTGTATGTATTAAAAAAGAAAGGGGAAAAACTAGAATTATGTGGTCACTTCTGAGAATAGTGAGACTTGAGAATGAGGGATGAAAAGAGAAAATTGGGAGAACATGAATGGAGAGGAAAATCTAGGAGGGAGTGAAGAAAAGAGACTTTGGACTAAGAAGAAAAGACGAAAGAGACAGTAGACAATTCGGGAGGATCCAGAATGTGGCATGAGAGAATTAGGAGAATAAAAATGCATCATCAAAGTAGAAGAAAAGTTGAAAATATTTTCACAGAGAGAAAAGCAGACAGTGAGGAGAGAGAAGGCAAAAATCACCATAGAGAAATAAAGAAGAATAAAAAAAAGAAAGAGCAGCAGACAAGGGAATAAGGAAATGGAAAAGGGAAAATAAAAGGTAAGAGAAGCTTTTAGATTTGGTGGATTTTTTTGATTTTTTTTTAATTATTCATGATCGGTACATTTTATTGTATTTCCCTAGCAGAGATTTCACATCCGCACATAAAAGGATGACAGAATGTTTGTTACTGTAGGATTTAGAGGTGAGCTGAAAATATAAACCATAGTATACCGTTATAGGTCGAACATCAGAAATAAGAGAGGTAAGAGGGGCATTCAGCACACTTGTCATTTAAATGTATACTACTTCCCCTGCAGCCTGATTTAGGATGTACTAATAATATTAATTCATCAATTTAATTTGTATTTAATTTGATTTTATTAATTAATAATATTAATTAATTATTATTATTAATAGTATGGGTTTTAGGCTCACCAGTCTGTTTGATCAGAAGATAAAAGTTCTTGTCCTGAATTAAGCTCCACAGAATTTACAAAGGACCCTCGGAGATATGACAGGAAGCTCATACTGGGACAGATATAGCCTTAAAGAATTTTTATTAAAATTAATAGTAAGTAAATGTTAAAATAATCAGAGTTACAAAGTTACAATTGCATTACTGCTATTCAAAAGATACATATGATCATATATTACTATATGCAACAAAGCTTTGGTTAATATACTCACACCCATCCTTGATAACCTGGTGGTAAGAGACACAGGACCAGCCTTGTAGTTCAGGTTTCTCAATTCTTGAGTGAGGGATGCAGTGCTTAGAAGAAACTAATGCTAAGATCGATTAGAGCTGTCATGGTATAAACCCCCACTCTGAACCTTAGCGTCCAAAAGATGGGGTACCAGCATGAATTCCTCTAAGCTCAATTACCAGCTTAGAACCTGTAGCGCTGCCACCAACCAGGAATTACAGTGCCTGGTACACTCTGGTCCCCCGAAAACCTTGCCCGGGGAACCCCAAGACCCAGACCCTCTGGATCTTAACACAAGGAAAGTAAACCCTTTCCCCCACCATTGCCTCTCCCAGGCTTCCCCTCCCTGGGTTACCCTGGAAGATCACTGTGTGAATCAAACTCCTTGAATCACAAAACAGAGAGGACAATTCACCTTCCTCCCTCCTTCTCTTTCCCCCTCCCAGACTCTTCCTGAGAGAAAGTAATCCTGGCACAGAGAGAAATTAGCCTCTCTCCCCCCCTTCCGTCCTTTCTCCCCACCAATTCCCTGGTGAATCCAGACCCAGTCCCCTGGGGTCTCACCAGAATAAAAAAACAATTAGGTTCTTAAACAAGAAAAGCTTTTAATTAAAGAAAGAAAAACAGTAAAAATTATCTTTGTAAATTTAAAATAATGGAATAGGTACAGGGTCTTTCAGCTATAGACACTGGGAACACCCTCCCAGCCTAAGTATACAAGTACAAATTAAAATCTTTTCAGCAAAATACCAATTTGAACTCCTTCCAACCAAATACACATTTGCAAATAAAGAAAACAAACATAAGCCTACTCGCTTTATCACCTAGTACTCACTATTTTGAATCTATAAGAACCTGTATCAGGGAGATTGGAGAGAAACCTGGTTGCACGTCTGATCCCTCTGAGCCCCCAGAGTGAACAACCACCAAAACTAACAGCACAGCACAAAAACTTCCCTCCTCAAGATTTGAAAGTATCCTGTCTCCTGATTGGTCCTGGGGTCAGGTGACAGCCAGGCTTACTGAACTTGTTAACCCTTTATAGTCAAAGAGATATAAAGTACTTCTGTGCTATTAACTTTTCTTATCTGTTTATGGCAAGAGCGAAGTTAGAGTTTACTTGACTAACTTAAACTTAAAATCAAAACCTAATAAACTAAGAATAAAAACTTAGGGAAACCAAGCTTAGCCTAGTTTCCTTGAAACTTAAAGTTTAAGAAGAACAAGTATAGACTATTAATAGTCATTGTAGAGAGATAGAGTAGAAATAGAATACTGTAGCAAGGTGGGTTACCCTCTTTTATAGGGCACAGGTGCCAAAAATCCTTTCTCCTATGCCCAAATTTCATTCCTCACCCACAAAATGTTAGGCTATGCTTACTCCATAGGCTAGTGTGTATGTGCGTATTGATGACATGTACCTACGCACATCAGTTTCCTTGTGGTGTACTCAGTAAGTCTGTGGATACAAATTGAACCCTCCCCCCACGCCATTCTTCCATCGTCTGTTGGTCTAGATAAAAGGTCTTAGACATATGCGTGGATACTTATCTATTTAGGTAACAAGATATAGGTCAACTTTATTTTTCTGGGTAAAAGGCCTCAATATAGATATGCTAACTTTGCCTTAGCTTACATACAGGGTTTTGGACTGTACGTCTCTTGCATTACAGCCAAACTTACTTTAATATAAATTTATAAACCTATTACAATAAACCAAATACTTAAACTATAAGAAAAGATATATACATATAATATGCAAGCACGCAGATTAGTCCTATAGACTACACCCGACCCCTTTTACAAATCCTGAATTGCAGCTCATATAAATCTTTGGTTTTTCTTTTTTGTGACTGCGTCGTATGTTCTGTGTTGAAGCATGGGAGGGAGGTCCCTTTCGGAGATGCCAGTCCCTACAACATCCCCATTCCTGTAGACAAATAGGCACTAGGGAAAGAATGTTCTGGAATGAAGCCATCTTTGGGAGCAGAGAGATTACCCCAGTACAATCCAACATAACAGTATCAAGAGCAGGTCCAGGCACATTTGGAAACCCCCTGGACAAAATGGACGTCATCAGACTCTGCTTTCTTCAGTTTGGGCTCAGGATATTTTTCCCCCATTCTGATTGGCTGTTTGCTCCAACATCCTCTCCAATTAATAGACCCTCCAGTGCCACCTTACTTCCCCAGCCCCCCTGTCCCATCAGACAGGGACAGCCAACAGGCATATTGTGGTAGTGTGAGTTGCAATGATATTTTCCAGCCATCCCTTTGATCATTCTCCTTGAACGTTGGTGTTGATTACTGATTACTCTCGCCCCTCGCTACACCGATATGGTTACAAGGTGCCCGTTATCTACCGGGTAATGAGCGTTGGGATAGGGCGGAGGTTCGATCACTGGATGCCCTCGGGAGAGGTGACAAGTGCCCCGAAGGTAGCAATGGGGATAACGCAAACAATCAGTCGTGGGGTTAAAAATTGAGGGTTTATTGAATGGGTCACAGGTGAGGTTAAGGAACAACTCAATACTAGTTACAACTTGGGCTTACAATATAATACCAGAACAAATAATAAAAATACTACAATTACAAACAGAAGCTGACCCTGGTACCTCTCTAGGTCCCAGTAGTTATTCAGGTCCTTCCAGGGGTTAGTAAGGGTGCTATTGGTGCTATTATTAAGCATAAATGCAATTACTCGTCTAAATAAAAGCAAAATGCAATAAGACAACTAAAGCTTGCCGTGAGACTCCGGCTTACAACACTATACAGACTCAGTTAGCTAACAAAAATAGCAAAATCAGCACCCAGGCATACTCACACACACAAACCACGAAAGTTTCATCATCACCGGCAATCGGGTAGGCTCCTTAAAACACGTGGCCGAGGGAGACCTCGAGTTGATCAGGCTCGGTTACAAGGTCCAGCTTTTTTCGTTTTCTCCCTGTCCACTCTATACACACTGGGCAATTTATAAGGGTAATGACGTGTTCAATTTTTTGGCCAGGTTTCTCCTAATTAGGAGATTTGCAGGTGCCTCGTTACCACCCTCAGGGAGGGGGAGGTTTCCTGGAAATGGCTGACCACAAAATTTGCCTAGCCCCAACGGTTACTTACAGGAAATGTTTCTCGCTTGAGAGTGTGTGCTTGCTCGTTTCCTGAACATGGAGGCCAGGGCAAAAGCTGCTTAAAGCTGCAGCACTAACACGGGCACTAACATGCCCCCGTGCCCTGGGCTCCATGTGAACATTATGCCTATACCTCAGATTCCTCGTCCGACTCGCCGTCCCCTTCTACAAGAGGGCGTGTGTCGGGGGAAGAGGCAATGTAGGCCGACCCGATAACACGATGGACGCAAGCTTTTAAGCAGGCACAGCCAAGGCAGAGCAGGATACACCCGACCAGGAGGGAGATAAGGAGAGATTGGAAATAAGCCTTGTAGGCTCCGAGACCCAACCAATCGAGCCAGGACCAAAATCGGAAAGTCTCCCTGGACTCACGCACGGCGGTTCCTAAAGCCCAGAGGTTATTAATTACTTCCGTTAAATTTCCAGATACAGAGGAAACAGAGACACAACACTTATCCTTAAACTGTGGGTACATGGATATGAGAGTCTCGCAAAAATCCCGTGATTGCAACAAAAATTGTATCATTAATCGGTTCTGAAAAGAATAATCTTATAATTCCCGTTAGCTGCTGATTAACTAAATTAAAACCTTTTGCGGTGGTATTTGCCAGCGTTTCAATAGCCAGTGATTGGAATAATACTTGCTCACGTAATAACATATATCCAACGGGGTTAAACAAGACCACTGAAGACACTACAGAGGACAGCGCACCCTTTGCCTTCTCCCACCAACCCCAGGAATGTCGAACCCGTCCGGCTGAGTTGGGATGCCAGGTCTTAACATAAATACCACCCCCTTTTATCAGGATAGAGCCAACGGTACATTTACCTCTAGGGTTAGGGGGGAGCGCCGTATAGGCTGACTCGCCACACAGCCAAAAGTGACCGGGTCTGGGGGACCAAGGGGAAAAGGCAGAGTTCTGACATGCCGAGCCTCCCTTAAAAACTAACTTCTTAATGTGGCTGTGGGATAGATATGTGTGTTTAAGGGGCTGATAGAATTTTTTGCCGCTATAAGTGACGCCGCCGGACCCAATTTTCCGGCCGCGGCTACTGCATAAAACGGGGGGTGGGGACGTACGATTGAAAATAGGGCTGCTGGCCGTCTCATTTCCGTCTACAAGCTGCCACTGGGAACAATTGGGGTAGGCCCCAACCCAAATGGTTTCTGTTGGATTATTTCCCAAAAAGGCCCAACAGTGGGATGCCATGGGCCTTTCCCCAGGTGACAAGGGGAGTGGGCCCATACGACGTACCCTAGTTTCATTAAAAATAGAAAAAACAAGGGGGGAAATGGGGTCAAAAAGATTGTTTGTGCAACCTGTCCATTGTACGGTGGGGAGCCACTGAGCAAAGGGGGAAGAGCAATTAAGGGGACCATTAATGCTACTAAAATTAAACACTAAAGGCAATAAATCAAACAAAGGCCTATATACAGACAGCCTATTGGAACATGCAAGGCAGTTATCAGGGGTCAGTGAGGATAAGTCGATGTTTCCTCCCAGGGCTTCCTGGATCCAATAGGCCGCGAACATAAGCTGATGGGTATTTTCGCCCACAGGATACGGATGTCTTAGGTTCAGCAAATCTGGGCCCTCCTGGTTGTCGTCCTGGCTTCCCGCCACTATGGCGAGCTGCAAGACAAAGCAGAAGGCGGCCTTATTGGCCCCCGTTAGTTCGCTCCTGACTCAGAACGTTTGCTTATCCAGTTATGGTGGACCAAGGTGTGGTTGCCCTGTACATCCACAACCGTATAGGTATTGGGATATTTACCTGCAGTTACAATTTGTGCAGCGTAGGGTTCTCGGTGACCTGAGGCCTGTGGCTCAGCCACCCAGACAAGTTGGTCAGGGGGATATACGGGAGTCCAGGGGCCTCTAGGCCTGGGGCTGATTTCAGGCCAACGAGAATAGTTTGCATTGAGGGAGATAAGAACCTGTGGTAATAGCGCACTCCAACCCTTATAGTCAACGTTGGGATTGACTGAACGTATCATGGTTTTCAGAACCCCGATTTTCCGCTCTACAACTCCATTACTTTCGGGGTGATATTTTAAGTGAATATGGAGGGAGGCCCCCCATCCCAATACCAATGCTTCGAAACGCTTACTGGTAAAAGGGGGTCCCCCATCTGCTTGAACTTCGGAGGGCACACTCCATGCTGCGGCCACCTGTTGCAGTGCCCCAGCCACAGCCGCAGCCGCGGTGGTATTCAGGGGGATGCAGTGAGTTTGACGGGAGCCCAAATCCACCACTACGAGAGCCTTTGGGTGGCGACGGGCTCCGGGTAGGGGTCCCATTAAATCTATTTGCCACACCGCGCCGGGAGGAAAGTACTCTGCAGCGTACGCCCACCGCTCGTAACGCGGGCGGTTTTTGGACTTGATTTGTGCACACTTAAGGCAGGACTGTACTATTCTTTCGCAGTCCTGCCGCCGTACCTCTGGTTTTCCCTGAGCACCTAGGGCTAACTGATTGTATAGGCGGCCGCTAGGCAAATGCCCCCAATCCTCATGAAGCCATCGGAGGAATGGGTCGGTTTTGAGCTGGAGCTGTTGCCCCAGGCACACTTGGGGCGCTTGAATTTCCCTTATCTTTTGATCCAATTTGGAGTGGAGGGGGCTAGAATCAGGACGATGCGACGGGCAATGGGTTATAAACCAGGGCCGGGAGAACTTACGTACAAGGTTGAAAATAGTGTCCCACAGGGGCGTAAATGCTGTGGGGTTAGCCTCTCCCGTGAGAATGCTGAGACAAAATTGTGAGTCTGTGCCCAACACGACTTGAATAGAAACGGAATGGGCCTGAGTAATGTGCTGGGCAGCGAGAAGGACCCCATGGACTTCGCTCTGCTGGGCCGATGAACCCGGGGGAAGGAGATCAACCTGGAAGTGTTCGCATTTAGCACAGAGGACTCCTGCCCGGGGGGTCGGGGAAGTGCCCCCGTCGGACACAATCCAGGGGTCATATTTTGTTTCTATACACAAGGGCTCCGAGGCTGCTGGGAATCGGATATCGTTTGACAGCGATTTAAGCGTCCATTCCCGCCACGTGATTTCCCCCAAATAACACAGCTGTTGCCAAGTTAGGCTGGTCCCGTGAAAACTAGGGGGGGGCAGCCGCGTGAGCCAAGGAATGAGGTGTACCTCTGGGCCGATCAGGGTTCCTTTACTAGATAGCGGAGCCCAAATGCGTGCCTCGCCTGTGGCTAGCAACATAAGTCCTATGGGTCCATATCGATACTGAGGGCCCTTGAGCCGTCAGGCCCAGTTATAGACCGGTTGCCCGTCTTGTGATACTGAGTACCCATAGTGATGTTGTGTAAAGAAAAGGGTAATGGTAAAAGGTGAGTCTCTTTTACATCGCGCTAGCCGTGGGTTAGAGGCAAACCAGGCGGCTATTCGTTCCAGGCTTTTTTGGGCCTCGGGACTCCATATTTCCCGTTTCCGTTTGGACGAGAGGGGTTCCTGGATCGTCTCCAGGTCTACAAGGTGTTTATCTGGGATGAAGTGTCGGTGATAATTAATTAGGCCTAAAAGTCTCTGTAGTTGCTTTTTATTCTCGGGCGGGTCTTTTACCCAAGGGTCTAGAATTCCTGAGGTGGGTTGGCCACAGTTGTAGGGGTCATAATGTTGGCCTAAGAAGGAAAAGCTTTGAGAGGGCACGAGGTGGCTTTTTGTCTCATTAATTCACCACCCATTGGCCTTTAGTTCGGCTACCACGGTGTTAGTTACGTGTTGGACTATGTGTTCGTTGGGCCCAATTATGATTATGTCGTCCACATAGGCTAAAATGGTGGTGCCCCCAGTGGCTTCTATCCCTTTTAAGGTTTTTGCAAGAGCGGACGTGGCCAAGGCGGGGGAATTACAGAACCCTTGAGGGCACACCTTCCACTGGTACTGTGCGCCCTGGAACGCGAAGTTTAGAATTTGGGGTTTGTCCTCTAACGGGATTTGATAGAACATACCCTTTAAATCCAGGGTGCAGGCCCACCTCCCACTGGCATCGCTTAGCTGCTGCCGTATTTCTGGAATGGTGGCTGGGCCCGCAAATGGAAGGTGTCGGACTCGACTATTTGCTTGTCTGTAGTCGATGACCAATCGAAATTCAGAGGGGTTGCCGGGCTTGGGGATACCCCAGCCGGGCGATAGATAGTTTGACGCGGTTGCCTGCGCTATCCGTCCCTCCTTTAATAATTGGTTGAGCAGTTGCTTAATGAGGGGGATGCCTTCAGGCTTCGTGGGAATAGGGGAAAATTTCCATGAACTGTTATTAACAAGCTCGGGGCTATAAGGGGGGGGGGCATCGGGCGACAGGGTGACAGGCAGGGCCTGACAGACCTGTTTTTGTAATCGTAGTCGTTTTATATCCCCAACCCCCAGCAAATTTGTTCCTCCCAACAAAGCCTTAACTTTCCGCTTATACCCTTTGTGAATCAGAGTAAAGCAGACTACAGGTTTTTCTTCAATGCTGTTAAGACCCTGAATAAACATAGTAGAACTTGTGGGTACATGCGGTACATCGGGTTTAATAACGGAGATTTGAGCTCCGGTGTCCAACAGAAAGGATACAGGGGTGTGAAGGGGACCGGCTACCAATAGGGTGTAATATGGTCGCTCATCCCAAGTCTCTGTGGAGGCCGGGGCGCACCCGGCCTCTACTCCTTTTTTGTTCTCAAATAATCGTCCCAGTCCTTCCATCCTAACTGTTTCCCCAGGTCTTGTTGTTGAGAGTTAGACATCTTCCGCAGTGCTTCCTTGGGGATCCCCTTATGTAATAGGAACCCAAAAAGTGCCCTTTCAGCCTTGGTACGTTCAGGGTGCTTAGGTTGACCCTTATTAACAGGGTTCTCAGCTGGAAGGGCTGAGATGGGGCTCTTGGGGGCTTGTGGCATTCGAAGACGAGACATAGCCTCATATAAAGTAATAAGAGGTTGCCCAATCCAACCACGCAGCAGCAGGGTTCCCCCTGTGTCAATCGGTGGGGCGCCATCTATGGCTAAGTCCACTGCATCCCTATTGACCGGGATCTGAGTTGGGTCCCCAACATAAATGAGCGGTGTGTTCGATTGGATTTGCTGCGGATTCAAGTTCAAGGGCACCGTCTGTGGGTCCCACATTACGATGGATGCCCTGGCAATAGCCCATATGATTTCATGGGGTGTATTTATGCTGCCGGGAGGTATATACATGCCCTTAAAACTGCCCTTCATGGCTAAAGAGGCTGCGGCTGGTGTAGTAAGTGGCCAGACCCCATTTCTTAAGAGGTTATGGCCTGAAAATCCTCCCGATCAGGTGGACGTTTTGGCCAAGAGACTAGCCTCCTCCCTGTTCACTATCTCTGCCCCGTAATCCAGGGCCAGACGGCCCAGCCAAACGAGGGCGGGCTCGCTCTCCCCATGCCTAGTATCTACCATAAACTCCTTCAATTCTGCCTTAGTGCGGGTACGATATTCGGTGGTAGTAGTAATTTGGCCTGTATTAGAGTCCACCTTGCTTTTTGTAATAGCAACTGGCATTGCCTCCATCCACATCTCCTTCTCAGGCGCAGGTGGGGCTGAGGGGAAAGCAGGATAGATCGAAGGAGGAGGGGGGGCTTCATAGGGGGGTGGGTTTCTGCCAGCCTGACTCCCGTCCTCCTTCTCCTTGTCACTCATCTCGCTTTCTGCGCTATCGGTGCCGTTCGCGGCAGCCTGTTTAGCGGCAAACATAGTGCTTCCATGAAGGACCGCACAGAGGTCCAGCGCTTTGTTTAGTGCGCTGAACAAGACCGTGGACACGTCTTCTGACTTATACTCGTCCGGTCTAAGTTTCTTTGACCGCTTGGTCTGTTCTAATTCCTCCATTAATTGGGTTAGCAACCCGTGGGCTGGGTCACCCGGCTGTACCCGGGGCGGGGGTATGAGTTTAGAAATGGTGGCCCCGGATTTTTTAATGATACGGCTACACTCCTTCCAAATGCCGGATGGTGTCTCGGTCCGACTAGTATCCGCAACCCCCGTTCACTGGGGTTGCAGGGAACTATCAGCCAGCTGACATTTAAACGTGGGATGGCAATGGAGGAGACACCCTACGGCGGTCAGGGTTAACGAGGTCGTATAGCTTTTTGACCCTGACCCTGACTCTATAACACAAACCCAATCTAGGGTGGGCCTCTCAGATTGTCTGCTGGCCACTTGGTGAAATTGTAGGTGTTGAAATTGCTCGAGCTCAGACTGTTCACGGTCCCCACTACGCCACGGACACTGACCCTCCCAAAGGCATCCTGTTCATGACGCCATGTTGATTACTGATTACTCTCGCCCCTCGCTCCACCGATATGGTCACATGGTGCCCGTTATCTACCGGGTAATGAGCGTTGGGATAGGGCGGAGGTTCGATCACTGGATGCCCTCGGGAGGGGTGACAAGTGCCCCGAAGGTAGCAATGGGGATAACGCAAACAATCAGTCGTGGAGTTAAAAATTGAGGGTTTATTGAATGGGTCACAGGTGAGGATAAGGAACAACTCAATACTAGTTACAACTTGGGCTTACAATATAATACCAGAACAAATAATAAAAATACTACAATTACAAACAGAAGCTGACCCTGGTACCTCTCTAGGTCCCAGTAGTTATTCAGGTCCTTCCAGGGGTTAGTAAGGGTGCTATTGGTGCTATTATTAAGCATAAATGCAATTACTCGTCTAAATAAAAGCAAAATGCAATAAGACAACTAAAGCTTGCCGTGAGACTCCGGCTTACAACACTATACAGACTCAGTTAGCAACAAAAATAGCAAAATCAGCACCCAGGCATACTCACACACACAAACCACGAAAGTTTCATCATCACCGGCAATCGGGTAGGCTCCTTAAAACACGTGGCCGAGGGAGACCTCGAGTTGATCAGGCTCGGTTACAAGGTCCAGCTTTTTTCGTTTTCTCCCTGTCCACTCTATACACACTGGGCAATTTATAAGGGTAATGACGTGTTCAATTTTTTGGCCAGGTTTCTCCTAATTAGGAGATTTGCAGGTGCCTCGTTACCACCCTCAGGGAGGGGGAGGTTTCCTGGAAATGGCTGACCACAAAATTTGCCTAGCCCCAACGGTTACTTACAGGAAATGTTTCTCGCTTGAGAGTGTGTGCTTGCTCGTTTCCTGAACATGGAGGCCAGGGCAAAAGCTGCTTAAAGCTGCAGCACTAACACAGGCACTAACAGTTGGATCCATTACCTTTTCAGGGCAGAGACCGTTTCTTTGTATGTAATTATATATCAGTTTGAACCATGAATCCCATTTTAGAATGAGGCCTTTAAGTGCTACTGTAATCAAATAATATAACAAAAAGGCATTATATTAGTCTTCCTGGGTATCTGAACGTGCTCTTTTAAATCCAATGAACCCTAACTGAACACAAACCCTAAAGAGTATGAATTTTCCTGTGTGGGAGAACTATAACCTTCATCAACTGAAATCGTACATTGCTTTAATTTGTCACAGCTTTAAAGGATTTATAAGGTCTATCGATAAAAGCATGGCTTAGATACCATCTATGAAACAGATAGAGAGGTTCCTGCAAACATGTTATTGCAACAAAATCGATACCTGGGAGAAAAAAATCACACATGAAAAATGCATATTTAAATACTTCTATCTTTGGTGCAGATGCCCCTCTAAGTTGAGCCTCTATCAGTAAGGGACATATCTCTATAGTGCTATCTGCAGAGAAACATCTGTTCCTTTGCCTTTCAAGAACAAATAATACTGTTTATTTGACAGGAATAATGACATACTATTTTCCCAATTCAAATATAATAACTAGAGAAATATGTATATATATCTTCCACCTTTTCATCATACCACCAGCAGCTCAACAAGAGGATTAAATGAGAGAAAGGCAATGTCTTCAAAGAGCTCAGACTCCTAATCAAAATGGGATAAATATCCAGCTACCTGAACCAGCTCTGTACACTAAGTTTCTGAACACTTATTCTGGACTCTTTGGCATAACAGAAGTGAATCGGTCCCAAACGAAAAGAGAATCTCTATGATCTGTCCCTGATTTCTGGCAAACACACAGCCACAAGGAAGGATTGCTGCTCTATCCCCTTGCAATTGTTGCTGTGTGAGCTGCTGCTTCTCCTGCCTGTGCCATTCAACTCAAGCTCTGCTGGCCACAAGGAAGAAGCGAGAAGGCCATGAAAAACTCCCTTTCCAGAGAAAGGCTAGTAGAGGTGATGGAGTTATCACAGGGCAGGGTCTGAGCTCAGGTGAGTGCAAGCATTACAGTTGTCATAGCCCAGCTATCCATGTGTAAGCTGTAGTAACTAAAGCCCCAAAATTCAGAGCTATTACTATGTTAGACTTGCCCACGCAGCAAGAGCTTCTTTTAGAAAAGAGGGCTAAGAGAATAAAAATCCAAGGCCTAACAGCTAGATTTCTTCAATAGTCTGAAAAAACTCAGAGTTGCTGCAGTCTTTCACAAGAGTGTACCACTAGGGCAGCTAAAGAGACTTCTCCTTTGTCTGCTGTCTATGAATAAGTAGATGAACTAAAGTCATATTAAATTAATATCAAACATTGATATAACATGATGTGTTGGATACAGTAGTAAATTAGGGAACTTGATGGAATCTAATATAATTAAAATGTGTATAAAAGGGAAGTGAACTATAAGTGATACAGCTTTAGGCACAATATTGTAAATTTTAATGACGGGATTTAATCTCATGGGCAATCCTGTTGTTGTTAAAACAGAACAGAACAGAAAGATTTATGCTGCTGCTCTGGCCTGCTGGAGAACTACAGTTTGCATTGTTTAATAGACTGTTAAAACGAGTTTAAAGAGCATCAACAAATATGGAGAGAACTTTGATTTGGGCATTTCATCAGCTAAGAGAATATTGATGGAGAAAATGCAACTTAAGTAAGCATAACTGCAAAGTTGGCTAAGGAATGCACTGCAAAGGGGCTCAGGGAAAGTGGCTTAGAGATGTAAGTTGCCACCAGGACAAATCAGACAGTATTCGAGGTGTGTCCCAAGATTGTTGTACCAACATCTGTGGCCTAATTTGTTGTACACAAGCTGGTATGACAAGATGTATTGCACAAAGAGACTGGAAAATTCCATTCCCAGTTGGAAGAACTCAAAGCTGATATCTCATTCCCTGATTGGTTGGTGAGAGAGGATGTCTCTCATTTTGGTTGGACATTTCATGTTTTTTGGAAGAAATATGGGTCACCATCTGATTGGCTCAGGTCAGCAACTCCAAGAACAGAAACCAAGTAGGACCACACAGCAGAAATAGGATAAAATGGCCCTTCTCCTTTAGCACAGCACCTCCTGAAAGCCAAAGACACCTGGAAGGGAAAAGACTGAGGTCCTGGGCCAGCCACCACCTTCCTGCTGACACCAAGTACCTATCTTTAACTGTTTAACTTTAACTGTTTCCTTCTATTTTCCAACAATTTGTGTTGCCTGCTAATGCACAAGGGAAGATTATAGTCCTTCACTCCATTTATGTTTGCAGTGTCAACTCCTGCTGTGAACAATAACTCAGCTAAGTGAAAGCTGACAGCTGAACAAAGATCTGGTGATAAGTAACACACTGTCTTTTTCTTGGGTGAGGACCCAAATCAGTCAATCGACTACTTCCTGAAACAGAGTACTTAATTAGTCAGGAAGGATACACGCTTGTGTATGTGTTTTAAAGATTGTTACATTGTGTCTGTTTTGTAACAGGTTCCAGTCAAGCAGGGCTGGCTCCAACGCTTTTGCTGCCTCAAAAGGCAGAAAAAAAACCTGAGAGGGACTGAGGGACCTGCTGCCAAATTGCAGCCAGAGAGTCAGATGTGCCGCCCCTCTCCATTGGCCGCCACAAGCACCTGCTTGCTGCACTGGTGCCTGGAGCTTTAAAGTAGCTTTAAAACTGAACAAGTTACTGTTGTTAACTAAGGTTATAGAACACTGTACAGGTGCTATCATAGTTAATTGTTTCACGCTGCCTTTCAAGTTCTAGGTGTACATAAACATAAAATGAGATCAAGTATGCATGCTTTTTGAATTGCACTCACTCTAAACAGTATGTCATAAATGTAAGAATTTGTTAGGTCTGGTCTAGAAATTAGATCAATTTGCCTATGTTGCTCAGGGCTGTGAACATTTTTGTGCCTATTCACCATAATTAAGTCAACCCAACCCCTGGTATAGAGGTAGCTAGATTGATGACAGAAGAATTCTTCCAATCTACCCACTGCCTCTTGGAGAGATGGATTAAGTACATCATCCAAAAACCCCTTCTGACGATGTAGGAAGAGTCTATGCTATGGCACTACAGTGGCACAGCTGCAGCACCATAGATGTGCCAGTGTAGCATCACTAGTATAGACATGCCTTTAGATATATAGGAGTATTTGTCAAATACCAAGGCTAATATTATTCACTGGGAAATAAGTTAAAAGGGTTGACTGGTATAGATCCTTTGAAAAGGATACCTTGATGAATTGGCATGCATGTAATTGACCAAATTATTTTGTGATCTAGCTTTGGATTGTTTTTCGTCTGTTGTATTAGCAACACTGGAGTTGATAAAGTGAAGCCCTGTTCTGGGGGACTCAATCAAAAATCTGAACAAAGTTACATTCCCTAGATAGCTACTGAGTATAAGTGTTATTTTCAATTGTGGTTGTGTGATTTGATTCCAAAAACATGAACAATTATATTGACCAGCTTTCTAATTTATGCAGCCAAACCCTAGTCCAATACAATGTTTGCCTTTTATATTCTATACTACTGCTGTTAAGGATAGTGAACAAAGCTTTGTGAAGCTAAATTCAACTCCAGTCCTTTTCTTTAACCAAGCAATTAAAATTAAAAGAATCCTAAAAAAAAAAAAATGTTACAGGTAATCAGTTAAGCAGTTGCTTAACTAAGCTTGGTTTTATACCCTATCTTTCTAACAAAGCACTCTGGCCAAAAGCTCCAGAGGATAAGGTGCTCTCTGCTCTCATCTTTTGGTGAACTGGGGAAAGAATGGTCACAGAACTGCTTCATCTTTGTAAGTTAGTTACCCACAACTCCAGATGGACAGAAGCTCCAAAGGAGCAGAAGATCTCTTCCCCATCTATTGGTGAACAAGTGGGAGTATGGCTAAATATAGATTTACTTGCAGAAGCTTTCTGCCCTGGATTCCTCTGGTGATGTAACTGTACACAAACTCAGAATCAGTTGGGTAGTGGAATCAAACTGAGAGATTGAAAGAGTTCTTTCCTTGGGACAAGGACTCTGCTCAAGGGTCCTTATATGTTGCTGGTTCTTTTTTGCTGAAGATCCTGTGCCATGGGGAGGACTCTTCGGCAGGAGATGTGGCAGAAATGTCTCTTTGCTGAAGCTTTAGAGCTTCAGCGCTGTATTAACTCTGGTAAGGCTCCTTCTGTCTAGCCACTAAATGAGGCTGAAATATCTATGGTTGGCTTAAGAGGTGGAGCCTCAGGACAGGACCAGGCAGCACTTTCCAAAGAATTGGAGACAGGTGTGCCTGAGAGGTTAACTTCACCCTAGTTATTTGGGGGCATTCAGAACATAATGCTACAGTTTGATTTAGAAAATAGGTTTTTCTGGCTTATGTTGCCTCATCCTATTCTGCATGACAGAACAAGGGTAAAGCTAGGTCTTCCACCTGAGGTGTAGCTACTGCCTGTTGCTTCATTCAGCTGCTATCAATTCCAATGCAATGGAAGGCTTCCCTGCACACTGGTGTCTGCTGCTGCTGCCATCTAACACAGCCCTTGAGAATGTCACTTATAAGAGGAATGAAGAATAAGACTCCAAAGGTGAGGGTTGGTTATACTACAGGTTACAATGAGTTTTGCAGCTGATATGAATTCTGGTTTAAATATATCCACATGATGAGGGATGAACATTATTTCAGGATAAGGAAACCCACAATCATAGAATGAACAAATAAAAGTCTCCAGGAGAGAGTATATAATGTGCTATTCAGAATTAAGGAATCTCTTCACATTAAAATGGCTAACATAATACAATGAAAACAGAATTTCCTAATATTTTCCTTAATTGTACATAGCTGCATACACCATGGGATATCTTTTGTGTTACTGTGTGGTTTCTTGAAGTGGATATCAATTGATGTCATTCTCATATTTTTTTTCTTGGGGACTTTTGTTTGGGGAAGATTCCTTCTACCTCCTGAAATTTTTTGACTCGTACTGGTTTGGACCATCTGCTTTTTTATTTTAATTGATCTTTGTAGGAGAGTTATGATGGCCCAAAAAGAGAAGTGATGAGTACTTGAAAGGAGGCTCAGGAGCAGGGAGTTAGGGGCAAGTGATTTTTATTTTATTTTATTTCTATTTATGAACCTGAGTTGGAAGTTGCTCAGAACTTAGACTCCAGATCCTTCCCATAACAGGTAACTTCTAAAAATGGTCACATGGTAAAGGATTCTGAGAGTCCTGATTTCAAATGGGGCTTGGAGTTATTCCATTGCTTCAGACTATTAAAGGTCTTGCTGTAAAGTTGGAATCTAAAATAGACTCGGTAGCACAGGCACCAACTTTTCAAAGTGCTGGGAGATGGAGTTGACCCCTGGCTCCACCCCATGCCCCGCCTCTTCCTGACCCCGCTCTGTCCCCTCCAGCCTCTTCTCACACAGTTTGTCCCTTCCCCCAGTGCACAGTGTCCTCACTCCTCCCCACTTTGCCCTTTCCCCCACCCAGCCTCCTGGACACCGCATAACAGCTGTTTGCAGTGGGTGGGAGGAGCTGGGAAGGAGGGAGAGGCACTGATCTGTGGGGCCTACTGGTGAGTGGGAGATGCTGGGTGGGGAGAGCTGATGGGGAGCTGCCAGTGAGTGTTCAGCACCCACTATATTTTCCCCATGGGTGCTCCAGCCCCAGAGCACCCACAGGTTGGTGCCTATAACCTGAAGGACCTCATTTTGATAAAAATATATATATTTGAAGGAGGAATAAAACTCTGATTCAGCTAATATACACAGTCTGAGACTTTCTAAAGCTTTCCAGTTTGTCTTGATTAAAGATAAGGTTTTGCATTTCATAGAAAAGTTAAAATCTTTGGGGAAAAAATCTAAAAATTCTAACTGAAGTATATTCAGCATAACTGAAGGTGCTAAAAGGGACACATTTGATTTTAGGAAACCATTTTGGGTCACAAACCTTAAATTTGTGTGTTTAAAGGTTTTTTTTGGATTTCTACTAAGAGTAAAAATTCTCAGCTCCCTCAGGTGTTCCAATGGCAAGGGCTGGAATATATTCAATATTCCATTGCCCATGATTTCTGCTGCGGGAGGAAGTACTTTCTCAAATATGGTTCTTTCAGCATGAGCTAAAGTTCGTGGCATATTGGTAAGGTGTATGGGTGCTATCAGAGTATCTGCAGAATGTTATTAAGAGCTCGCAGGAGTTCCACCAATGAAGATTGAATCAGTGCATGTAGTGACTAGCCTGGCCTAGCCCAGCTCTTCGCTGGTCAGCCCTACCCAGGGGTGAAAGTAAGCCGGTATCACAAGAGCCAATACGTCGTGCTGGACCGCACCGGCTTCTGCGGCGGGCATATAAAGGGCTCTTGGCGCCTCGCCGCAGTGGGCAGCCCAGAGCCCTTTAAATCCCACCCGTGGCTCCATCAGATTTAAAGGACTCTGGGCTGCCACAGCTGCAGTCAGCCCAGAGCCCTTTAACACACACACTCCCACTGCCACTGCTCCGGCAGCCAGGCTGGGGCCAGATTTAAAGGGCACTGGGCTGCCACAGCTGCAGTCAGCCCAGACCCCTTTAAATCCCACCCGCAGCTCCAGCTGCCGGAGCTGCGGTGAGGATTTAAAGGGTCTGGAGCTCCGCAGCGGCCAGAGCCCCAGGCTCTTTAATTTGCTTCTCAGCCCTGGGGGCTCCCAGCTATCTCTGCAGCTGGGAGCCCCGGGTTGATTTAAAGGCACTGGGGCTCCCAGCCACAGCCAGTGCCCCAGGACCTTTAAATCTTGAGTGGCCACGTCTCTTCTGGTTGAGGCCACGCCTCCTCAGGACTCCAGCAGTACTGGTAAGTCCTGTAAGTTACTTTCACCCCTGGCCCTACCAGCTCCAGACCCTCGGGAAGATCCAGTGTTGGATGTCTCCGTTGCTAATGGGTGCCTCAACAGGTGGAAGTATTACCATTATGTGGCTACAAAATGGACCGTACCTGCTTTAACCAGCAAAAATCAGAGACTGATTCTTCACTAAAACTTCTCTATACTTAAAAATATTTTGAAGTCTTCGGATAAAAAATGTTAAAATTTAAAGCATTTTGTCACCTCTCAATTGCTAATATCACTGAGAAGTCAAACTCACTGCTGGGATAATTGTCAGTGCCTTCTCTTCAGATTTGGATGCCTTTTCCCTAAATCTCTACCATCACATATAACTTTCAAACCTATCATTGCTGAGTTTTAAAGTATGAAAGTTTTTTCTCTCTGTTTTAATTGAAGTAAGGTACATGTTCAGTGACATATCAAATGCCCAGTAACATCAGAAACTTCAGGCCAGAAGTTGCTCTTGGTTAAGTTGGTGTATATGCAGTGTAATTCGATATTACTTATTTATGCTGGTGTAACCAAAATCTGAATTTGGCCCACAGAATTTATTTAACCAGACCCTATTTATTGTGTGTGTGTGTTGGCTGGATATCTCTTGGCTGTAAATGGTGATTCTATGGAGCCAAAATATTAAGGCTCTGGTCTATAGCTGGTACTAATTTATGAAAAAGCACGGGCATGAACTTAAAATATAGAAAAAAATATTTTACTGGTGTATATTTGAGAACAAATACCCAGCAATACCAATGTCTAGTGACTCTATTTAGTGTTTTCCTAAGCTATTTATCCATCCAGCATCACTGAAAAAAGCTTTTCCTCTGTCCTATATCAATCCTGTGGCGGATCCTGGTGTAAAATGATGTGTAGCTGTTTAAATTATATTAGTGGTATTTGCACAATCACAAGCTGATCCTCTGAGATAACAGCAAAAGGCTGCAGTGCCGCTTATCAAATAACACTGGAAGAGGGCAGACTTCAAGATCCCAAGGCAGCACTGTTATTCATAAATGTTTTATGAGGCAGATGCGTAATGAATGGCTCTGATTTACTCTCAGCAATGGTGTTCTAGTATTTTTTTTTTCTTACAAGGCAAGATAGGTAATCAAGCATCAGTGAGAGATCATTAGGCTTTGCTAATCCTTCTTACTTGCCAATCTGTACATAAAAACAGGATTTTCTGGGCTCAACTCTAGCCCCATATAGACTCAAAATGTTTAACATACTGAATAAGTGAAAAAGAAAGAGCATCTCAAATCTTTTTTAAAAAAGTATCTGTCTAGTTTATGGTGCTTTAGTCATAGTAGATTGAAAAATCAGGGGATTTTTTTAGAGCTAGGAAGCTTTTTTCCTGATCTTTTTTATTTGCTATGTAACAAACCACTGAAATAACGTTGTTGGTTTTTTTACTGAAATAATTTAGTAATCTTTTAGAAGCAAAGACGCATTGCTCAGTGGAATCAGGAAATGTTCATTCCTTACCTGGCTGTATAGTTTACTCACAAAGTGATCTTGGGCTCACTTAAGCGGCCGGTACCTCAGTTTCTCTATGTATAAAGTAAAAATGACATTTATGTGCCTTTGTTCTATGAATGATATCTAACGCATATGTGCATTATAATTGCTTTATTATTACTAATAATAACTTTCTGTTTTGTAATGCCAGACCTAAGGGTGAGCATTTTTAAGTGAGACTATACAACGCCATGCCTGCTGCCATTATGGCAATGATACCAGCTGTGAAAATCACTCCTAAAGGTTCTACTGTTTCGAAATATCGTTAATAGTGGGAAACAGTTAAGTGGCTTTGGTTCCTGATATGCTCATAGCTGGAGAAGATATTTGTGGGTATCAATAGGCCTCACAACATGCTGGATATTTCGCTGCCTGTTAAGAGTAAATCGGTCAGATTTACTATATTTGGTTGTGGAAGATACAGCATGGTTCCATTGCAATTCATTGGCCAGTTGAGACCTCTAAAACAGTTCCAGTTCAAGACATGCTGCTTCTATCCTGAGATACACTTTTAGGCTGGAGCCATTAACATTTTTAGCAATGTTCTTCCAGATAAATCCGATACCTTTCTCATGTAAATGAGACCCAGCATCACAACTAGAGATGTTGTAGACAGAAGGCAATAGTGTCTAAACTTCATCACTTTCTAGTAGTCATGTCTTACAAAGATTTGAGTGTGCTCAAACTTATAAGACCTGGCACTACCATGTTCTTTAGGCAAGTCCCAAAGTAGGAAAATCCTAGTAAGGAAGCTAAAACATTATATGTAGCATATTGTTTTGCCAATACTTAACACCCCTGGTGATGGTGCTTTTAGCATGAGTTCAGGGCATGTTGATCAGGTTTATGGGTACTATTGGAGGCACTACTTGCAGGTAGATTGATCTATTGTACAGTAACATATTGTACTTGCTCATTTCAGTTCTACTATTGGTGAATACATAAAGCAGATCTGTGAGTGCGGTTGTGACTTTGACAGTTAAGCAGCTTAGATCAGTTGATCCATGCAGATGTATTCAATTTCCAGTTCTGAGAAATGGCTGCACAAACTGAGGTTGTCAGCTGACAATGTCAGAGACAAACTGTCAACAAAAATAGGTTATCTGACCAAAACCAGACCCTTGTTATCCAGGTCGTTGACTTAGCTAGATCTTTTTGACTTAAGATACATGCTTGGCAGCTCTTCATTACTGTAAATGTTTGAATTTGGTTCATTTTGTGTTTAAGGTTTAGATCAGGTTTATCTCTCCCCCTGCCCCATACCAGTTCACACATCACCAGTGTGAGTGATCTGCATCACCTCAGAGCAACATTCTTGTCTTTTCTTTTTAAAGCAACATACTTTATCTTGAACCTTCCCAGACAAAATGTAAAGGATGGTTCAGGGGAAGGGGCACTGGTGTGCAGTGAAGAAATTGTGTTTAAATTTGAACCTGGTTTAGTCTACAAAAGCAATATAAAGGATTTATACCAAACATTATTGGATTTGTTGATCCTATGGATAGAAGCTTAATTTGTTAAAGAGTATAGATATTTCTTTATTTAATGCTACTTTGCTTTCAAAACATTTTTACTAAAAAAAAACTATATCATATATTTTATTTGTATTACCACAGGTATGGGGCAGGACCCCATTGCAGGTAGGTGCTGTATTAACACAGCACAAGAAGATGGCTTCTGCCCTAAGGAGCTCCTACTTTTTTTTTTTAACTGCTGAAATTGCTCTAGTTTGCAAAGTTTGTTGAATGAGAGTTGAGGAAAAAATGCTAACCACATAGATGCCTCAGGCTGCTCTTGAGTAATTCAACTATTGAAAGAGAGGAGAGGACATTGAAATTCCTCAATGACTTTTTCGGTTAGACTTCATTAAAGTGAATGAAATGGGATCAATTTCAGAAGAGTGATGGGGCACTAATGAAGAGGCCCAGTGCTACTGAGAACATCACACATCTGATGTTGTTTTTATTCTGAGGCCTGTTCCATGGGAACATCCTTACTCCTAAGATGCTGTTCTTTGTGTAATTATCCCCTTCAATGGTGAGGACAGGCTGCACATCATTTAATCATTCCATCTGCAAAAAAGTCCTTCTCTATGACACCTAAAAGCACATAGAAAGGTGCTGCTAAACAGGGAAAGGACACAGGATAATTTTGAAATCCCATGAAACAGAATCAAAAGCTCTTGTGTTTCCTTTCAGATAACATGAGAAATGAAGACGGATTAGAGAAGCTGGCAGAGTGTCACTCAATCTTTTTTAAGATACATTTCTTTAAAATACTGGATGACTTCAAACCTTTCTCTTTCAAATTTCTCAGATAAGACTACTTGAAATGCTATTAATCTTTTAGCTCATGTAGCCTATTCATTTGGCATTTATTTAGTATTTGTTGAATGAGAGTTGAGGAAAAAATGCTAACCACATAGATGCCTCTGAATGAATCTCATAGATCCAGTAGTTAGGGCACTGAATTGGGAGACAGAGTTTAATCCTGGCTCTGCCACCAACCTGCTGTGTGAGCTTGAGTCAGCCATGCCATCCTGTGTCTCCATTTCCCCTCCCCTCATATCTATTTTGATTGCAAGCACTTCAGAGCAGGGACTGGCTCCTGCTCTGTGCTCCTACACACTACCACAATGAGCCCTTGATTTCAGTCAGGGCCTTTATGCCCTCCTTATAAAACAAATAAACAACAATAATTTAACTGAAGTAGGCTTTTGGTAAAATACTTGACTATCCAAAATACTGCTTATCTAATGTGAGTTAGCAGTTTGGGAGTGGTGACATCAAATGAAGGCAACTATAACTAAATACATTGTGGGGATATTCCCTAATACTAGAGTGGGTCAGGAAAGACAAAAAAACTTGTTGGAAAATGCCAATCCGTTAAACTCGAAACTTTTTGAGAAAATGTGTCTGTTTCAACAATACTTTCTTTGGGAAGGTTTCTCAGATCAAGGATGGAATGTCTGAAGGTAGACAAAGCCATCACAAAATAGCCAACAGCTCAGTGGGTATGGCACCCACCTGGGATAATGGAGACTTTGTTTGAGTCCTTACTTTGAATCAGACAGAGCAGGGACTTGAAGCTGGGTCTCCCACATCTGAGGTGAACACTATAACCACTGGGATATTGGTCGTTCTGAGCTGGGATGGTCTACCTTGGTTTTTCATAAACAACATTCAAAAAGTCTCATTTTCATTTGATGCAGAACAAAAACAAATTTCAAACCGCAAGATATGTTATTAAATGGAATTGTTGTTTTTGCAGCCAGCCCTACTTAATACCCAGGCCTTAAATTCTCATAGAATATTTTCCGGAGTCCCAGGGCTTCTTCCCCACAGCTCATGCTGGGGCTCGGAGTTTCTGCCTCATGGGTTTGAAATTATTTACTGGACCTCCATTCCAGACAGCTCTACTGAATTCAAACCCTGCTAATACCCATGAATACCTCCCAATGTACCTATCCTCAACAAGGATTCTCTGATCAGTCCCTATGTGGCATTTATTTCTGGAAATATTAGATAATTACTAACCAGTCTGTGTTCTTCAGCATTGCACCATTATTTCAATAGAAGATCTCACCTATTCACAAAGACTTCTGCTCCCTTACAATTCCCTCTAATCAACAGGCTCTGTAGCAGACTTTTGCTTGAACAACATACTGTCCTCTCCTTCTGGTGTTATGTTGTAGGGAATGACCAATGGAGTGCATCCCATTACCACTTCTTTGGATGAGTTGCTCTCTCTTCTGGTTTCTTCGCCAAGAAAAGCAAAGATCCTCTCCAACATGGAAAGTCTTCTGAAGTAAGCACCGCTTCATCAAATCCCCAAACTTCAGTAGGAAACAGCAAAGAGTCACTTCCTGCTGCTCGCAGAAATGGAAGACAGAGGCAGGCCTACAGCTGTCTTAACAGTTGCTAGGGAAACCCCAAAGCTGAAAGAATATCTTTTTTTTTCCTGCTTGGTTAATGGAGAACCGACAATGTAGATGCTTCTCTGCATCAAAATGACTTATGCCAACCCTCCTGACCACACAGGATAGACTCTACTAAGCAAGGAACTTGTTGCTAAACAGAGCACCAGGAAGATATAGATTAAATAATAAGGCTGTAATTTTCAAAAATGACTTGGTTTTGAAACCTGAGAGAGGCCAGGCCCTGGACAGTGCCTGCTTATCCAATTCAAAAAGCAACAGATCTGCTGCAACATTTTCCTTAGAACCAAAAATATTTTCATTCAGTTCCATTGAATTCTTGTTTGAAACTGCTCCGGTTTTGCAAATATTTGCAAATTCATTAAAACAGGCAAATTTATTTCATTCAAAATGTTTCATATGGTTCTACTCTGAATCGCCAGGAACAGGTTATTGTCACAAGCAGGATAACTGTAACTAGGATGAGCTATTGGTCCAATTCAATAAGGCAAATCCTATATTCCTACATAAATATGAGTGGTCTCATCCTAGTACCTGGGTGAATTTTTCCATATTCTAAGTTAATACAAACATGTCATAAGAGACAGTTTCTGCTTTGCTCCAGAACTGTAAAGTTCTGCTGAATTTCAGGCATAATGTAAATTCTGTCTGTAGAAAATGGCCATAGGTAAAAGCCTTGGTAGTACATTCTTTTATATATTGTTTGATTTATATAGTGTGGCTGTTTAATAACGTGGTGTGAGATTATATATATAAACATACACACACACACACAAACATGCTGTAATAAAGGGAAGGGAACTTCAAGTTACTTTTTGTTCTTAATTCATTTCTGCCCCGTTCTTTATGTATCACTTTCCTTTTTCAGAAATGTGCAATTATCACTCCTTAAAGTCTGGATATTCTGTCCCTCTGTAGAGAAATAATACTTAGCTATGACAAACAATTTTTGAAAGTGATTGCAGACTGAATGACTGCGCACCCACTCCCTGGGACTGGGTGTCAGACACCATGATGGGGATGGTCGGGCCTAGTGGCCAGAGCAGTGGAAGTGAGGTCTAGTGGTCAGAGCCAGGGGGCTGAGCAAGAATCTGGAGTCAGTGAAGCCAGAGTGAGAGCAAGGCTGGCGCAGGATTGGGAACAAGGCTGGAGCAGGCTAAGGCTTGGGTAGTCTGTTGTCCCTATCAGGCAGAGAAGAGTTCTAAACCCTCATCAGTGAATGTGGCTTAGTCAGACTCTAGTTCAGGAATGACTCATCACCATATCCTGGGCCCATTTAAGGTTTCAAAATTAAGTCATTTTTCAATGACCTTATTACTTAATCTATATCTGTCTCTTTTGGATCTTTTCATACTATTCTGCCTATTTACTATTTTCTACCTGTCAGGCTAATATCCAAGCATTATATACTATCCAGTCAAGACTTTAATTGAATTTAGTAGAGAAAAGACCTGTGGTGAAATCCTGGCAGCTCTGACACCAGTGGGAGTTTTGCCACTCAGTTCAGAGGGATGAAGACTTTACCACTCGTTCTTCACGACTTCTGGAATCAGTTGTGTTTACTTAGAATCTCTATTTAGTTTATATTAATGAGTTATTGGGATAGTGCTTTGCCTGACTTTCATGACCATCAAAAGCATGCTCTTAGAGATGTTGAGAAGGGATGAAGAAATGCAAGGAGGGAAAAAAAGAGTAAATTGAAATTCCCTTCCCTGAAAATGTATTGACCACTAAAAGGGAAATTTCAGCCAGAACTATGGTGAGTATTAAAGAAGATGAATGAGTTATGACACTTTCCAGTTATGTTTTCTCTGTCCTATGTCTCCAATATGTAGCTGCTGTTCTCCTAATATGACAAAATCCCATTTCTTACAGAGCAGTAATTAAAGTGCAGTAATACTTCAGATGACAAGAACATGAAGAGACATGTTTTATTTGGTTTTAGATTTTTTTTCCTCTTCATTTTCTCCAAACTTGGAAATACTGATCCCTAGTTAGCCTAGAATGATACAAGGAGAGTAGAACAGCATGAATATGGTGCACACATTTAAATTAAAGGTCACTGCCGAAAAACCAGTCACCTTGAATTCCGTCAAATGCAGCAGAAAGTATATGTTGGAGTCCCTAGAAAGTCTACTGGGGCTAAATCACATTCAGATTGGAACAGATATGTTTATTTAAAATACATAATGCATTAAGGAAATGTGATGGTTGATATTTTTGCACAAAAATGACTCTTTCTTCCACTAGAAAAGCATATAAGTGAACATATGTAATCTGACTTCAGGAATTTCTCTGCTGATATGCAATCTTCACACACATTCTCATCATTTAATCCTGCAGGAAACAATATGGCTGTCATCTTTTATTGGATTTTCCCTCCCCTTTATCCCCTCCATCCCCCGCTCCCCCAAAAGTAAAACAAGATATCTTATTCTAAGGAAAACTACCCATTCTATATTGCATTCAGTTTATGTTTTTTAGGTCCTGTTCCTCCAAAATGTTTTCTTTGGGTTAACGTTTATATGCCAACAGCAGAGTTCTAGTGAAATAAATTAATGCTAGAGGTTTGCCTGCAAGATCAGGGCCATATGCAGCACCTACAACAACTATATTTAGACAACAAACAATAGTGGTTAAATATATACAGAGTTCAAAACCAAATCAAGCAGTCCTGTCCTCCATAAAAACTAGAGTTGCTCAAAGACAGAAAACAAAACTATGAAAAAAATTCAACAAAATGTTTCTATAGTTTGGGGACTATGCTTGTTCTTTTCTAAACAAGCAATGTATAGGGAGATTGAACTGTCCATTAAATATGCTGACACAGTGGAGAGAGAGGAGTTGCGGTGGAAGATAGTTGGCAATGCTGTAAGCTCCTGTGGTGCTTTCTCCTAGAGTTTCCTTTTGGAGACCTCTGATACCTCTTCAACTAAGGAGGAGCAGAGAACTGCCTCTAATGGAAGGGGCAGAGTCCTTTTCTTCAGACCTGCAGATGTGGGTCTTAACTTGATCTCCTAAGTGTTATCTGGGCCTGTTTTTGGTTTTGTTTTTTTTTTACACGTGTCACACATCCACAGCTCCCATAGTTTCAATGCAAATTGCAAATGCTCAGCATCTAGAAAATCAGGATGAATTTTTTTGCTAGAAGGGTCTAAATCTTCAAAAGGCAGGTCAGAAGGGGTGAAAAGAGGGGAGCTGTGTCCACAAGTTTAGCAGAGCTGCCTGAATCAGCTTTGCTTATAAACATGGCTAAAAGACGTGGTTCTGCAAACACACACAGCTTGTATTTCTAATCCAGCTATATCAGGATTGGAAGAAAAGTAACTGGTAACTAAAAAATATTTGGGGTTTGTTTTCTAAGTGTTTGTTACACATAACTCCAGCTTCTCCCCTCCCTCCACCCCACAGCCCCAACCACCAGTACTTTGAAATTATATCCCCTTTTCTTTGATCATTGTTATCTTTAGGTTTGGTTTGCTTAGGCATGTGAGGAGAGAGAAGATACATTACAGGTTTTTTATTTAGGCATCCAGCCAGACAGCACAGCAGAGGAAATTATTATTTTTTTAACTGAATGCACTGGTAATGATGCACCAAAATGCCCCAAATTAGTTTTATTTTTCAAAGTTTCCAGGGGAGCAAAATACAGAATCCCTACCATAAATATTAACAGCACCAATTATCCAGGAGAGTGCTGCTTTTCTCAACCTCTGTATATTTCAGCAGATATGGGTTTTTTTTTCTCTCTCTCTCTCTCTGAACTCTTCTGCCCAGAGTGTGAAATCTAATACAATAAAACAGAGAAAACTATTAGTAAGATAATCTTCCAGGGTTTTTTAAGTACTTCCCATTGGTTCCATCATGCTCATTAATTCTAATGCTGAACACATGTTCATACTGGAAATGGTTCCTGCAGTCATATTGGTGGACTTGCATTTTTAGGGTTGGGTCTGTCGGGTTGTGCTGCTGTTACTTTTTTCTGTATTTCCTACCACCATCCCCATTAACTTTCCTATAAAGAGCAATAATTTAAGATGGAATATCTTCTTGTTCTTCCTCCCTTTCTCCATGCCAGCAATTCTTAGAGTGGCATTGATAATAGCTTTAGCGGTAGCTGCTTAGTAGCTTGCTCTCTCAGCCACAAACTCATTTTTCTTCACATCACTGTACACTTCCACTGGATGTTAAGGGCCCTGATCACAGTTAATAAATAAATGAGAGGAAAAAAGGTCAATAATTTAAAGAAGCACATGCATAAAGGATGATAAAAACTGTCTCCTCTCAGGGATGAAAATGAGAGTAAGGTCTGGGCTAGATGATAACACTCAATACAATTTGCCTGGTCTACGCTGACCAGTTAGTCATAGTCAGTTTATGGTAGCAGCTAATTTGAGCGTTTGTAATGCAGCTTGAACAGACTACAATTTTGCAGTGTGCACATTCCCTATTAGATTGACTGTCCCGCCCCTTTAAGTTGAGGAAATTTGGCTGGACAGCTGAATGAAGGGAACAGTGCTTTAGGGCTGGGGAGGTGAGGGGAGAGAGGTCAAACTGCTGCAAAAAGGGACAAGGGGACAGCATAGTGACACTGACTCATCCCCTGGAAACCAGATGAGCGAAAGGGCCTAAAAGGGGCATGCCCATGCGGTTAAGCCTTCTTTTACATGGAGCAGGCTGAGGCAGCACCCACCTTCCCTCCCCTTTAGGTGGTGAATTACCAGGTTTGGTCAAGACCTGCTGTGAGCATTGTGCTAGCCGCCCATTTTTATGGGACTGAAGAGGAATTTTTCCCTTACTGCCAGATTAGCCTACATGGAGTTGGGTTGTGTGGTTTTTTTTTTCCTTCTCCAGAGCAGGTTAATGGAGGGCTTTGTTGGCATGTACCATGAAGGGAATTTGGCTGTATATTGTGACTCATTATATAAGTGTACGATGGATGTCCGATGCAGGTACTTCACAGGGACAGTATACAGTGACTATATAAATGGCTTAGAAAAGGACTTCAAAAGGAGGTGTGGATTAAAGGAATGGAATGAGGTTGAAGGGCTTTGGGGCTTCTATGAACGATATGGCAGGGAACCAACTCCCCTTTCTCATAGCCCACCTTAACCCTTCTACAGGAAGTGTGTTTGTGTGGATGGCAAGATCCCAGCAATATGTTGGCTTGGCGATGTAAAGAATTTGTCTTCTAATCTTGGTTTCTTTACCATTTACATGAAACTAACACTGCAGAAATCATTTACCTTGTATGATAATTAGGAAGTATTTCTTTTTGTCTTGAGTCTCTCAGTTTGGGTCTTTGTACCACTTTTGGACCTTTAACTCTACTATCTGACCATAACTTGATCAGTGTAGACCTCAGAAAGAGATGATTACATTATGTGCTTTTAAATCTCAAGAGTTACACTTCTAGATGCCTTTGTTATCCAATTATTAGGACATTATATATAATGTCCTAATAATTGGATAGAATATATGTATAAATGTACAGCAATGGACATGCATCTAATAAATATAATGAAATACCTTAACTAAATTACTATACATTAGGTAGCTTTGTTCATTTTATAATAATCAGATCCTTATCCAAGACCTTTAATTTAATGGGTCATCAAAATTTGTTTGCTAGGAATATCGTATTGAGACTTCCTATCACATTTTCAATATTATCCTGAAGCATTGCCAGTTAGTTACAACTCAGATCTTTCATTATAAGTGCTAAACATCAAGCAATTTTACATGAAGCTCCACAATTACATACATGCTCTAATCAATTTACCTATTTCCTTTTTAAAACCAGTCATTACATCAAGCAGTTTAAGATACTTAAGTAATTAATTGGAAGTTGATGGCCCAGCATATGCAAAGAACATCTTCCCTAAATCCACTTTAATTGGAGGACAATAAAAATTGTAATTAATCAAGAAATCTTAATGCACAATTACATATTATTGGTTTCATATAAATAAGCACCTTTGATGCATTTAAGTATTTGTAATAGATGGACCTTACTCTAACTTCTAGCAGATACCCAGTCTATTAAATGTGTTCATAACATTGGCAACAATGTTTTGCTATTATCGCATCTCCACAGTAAAATTATATAAATCCATTAAAGGACCAGATGTGGGTCTTAATAGAATTAGTTTTATAGAAACTGATATTCCCTCAGCTCTGGTTAGAAGGTCTCTTCTAGGAGAGAGAAATTTATTCTCTCCATTCTGATGAGTATTTCCCAGTTCAGTTCTTTGGGGTTGGGGTGTACTTCTGAATTTGCCCAACCTTTGTGTAAGGGTACATGCTTTTGCTTCTCGCTCCCTTCAGCTCACATTGAAGATGACTTAGAGAGCCTGTATTTTATTATCGCAATATGATTGTGACACACTGTGTATGTAATTTGCAACAAATCATTTATCTATTTGAATTTAGCCTTTCTTCCACTCATGGTGTGCCATGATTTCCTCATTTGTATGAATATACAAACCACTTGTTTTACTCTATAAAACTGATCATGAACAGTTTGAGATACTATAGTCAAAATTTGACCAATGTAATTTTGTTATGAGTCAGCTAATCACGTGGTAACAAAGTCAGTGGGACTACTTGCATGCTTAAAGCTGGGCTTATGTTTAAGTATCTTGCTGAACTGCAATCTCTGTTCCTGGATTGGATAACCATACAGACACTTCTATCAGTAATAGCATTGCATGAAACTTTGAAATTGCCTTTCTGCAAACTTTCATTCCAGTAAAACACAATCTTCTAAGTATTCTCAGAAGGTAAATGTGAAGGGTACAAGTATGGCCAAAGACATTTCATTTTAAGAATCTGAGTAGATATTAATGGGAAAGTTTCTGCAGTATTTACCAGGATAGCATGATGACCTTGCAAATGATTAAGATGCACATTCCATTTGAAGGCCCTATTTTACTACTGAATTTTGTTTCTATTTGTTCTCAATCCAGAGGTAAATATTAAAGAGAAAGCTGCAAGAAAATATGTTCAGCTATTTTAGGCTCCAAGTGGGGAGGAGCAGATGGGGAAAAAAGTATTTTTCAAAGATTACATTTTCCACACACAGACTTCCAGATACTACATATACCAGCAGGTATATACGTGGAAAAATAGAATTAGCATACTTGAATTTATTGCAGTAATTAAACATTCACAGTTTTGCTTTTTTTCCCCCAGCATCCTACTTTTTCTTTTTGAAGTATAGCAAATTTGTGTATGACGGTTTAGATAGATGGCACTTCTTTAAAAGATGTTCATATTACCTGGCCTTGTGAGGGTCTGATTACTTCACTATTGGACATCAATACATTTCTTCCAACAATGTTGACATCTCATTAATCATGATTGTAAATTTGTGCCAGGTCTTGCAAGAATTGTAATTGATACCTAGTGGCATTGAACCAGGCTCTTAAATTGTTCATCAATAAAATATCATGTAAATTCTGTTCTTGAGGAATAATACACCTACTTTATTTGGCCCAAAACTGGGAATCCCAGCATCCACTTCAGAATTTCCCATGTAACTACTTTAGCTGCATGTTAAAATGATCCTTTAAGAAATGGTACATACATTTCTTATCTCCTCCCATAGTTCCTGCCTTAAAACAGTGTGTGATATTTTTACTATATTCTGTTTGTAGTACTTACAAGGGAGACCAATCCTGGTAGGCATTACTGGACTATATTATTTAAAATACTAAATCAAGAAGTACAATGATTTCTGCATGGAAAAAAAATGCCGCAGATTGCTAGAAACTGTACTGATTTGGAGGTAGGGGGTGTGGAAAAAGCCAGAGTAAAGAACTGGCTGCAGGAGTCATGTTCCAGTAAAATTACTAAAATCTAACAGTGAAATATAAACAGGCAAAATAATCCCCTGAAGTGGAACTAAACTCTTCTAAGTTTTATTTTTGATGCACGTGAGCTGGTGGAAGGAAATATCAAGAAAAGGAAGTAAAATGGACAAATACATTCTGTTTTTTCCTGTATTCCAGTATTTGTTTAAAAACCTGAAATTTAAAGAAAGCTTTTGCAAACACTTTAATAGATTTTAGTAAAATAATCCCCCCGAAAAATAGTTACCCAGTGTATATCCTGTTTCTATTTTACAGCCTGTTATACTGTAATGCAGGTTTACTATACTTCCAGTCATCCCTTATAAATAATATATTATTGTCAATAACTTACAATACGGTTGATTTAAACAGTGAACAATACACTGAACTATGAATAAATCATAATACAGATTTAAAATATTATATTCTCTGCATAAATCTGCCTAAATAAATGGGAAAATATAGGTTATGGCATGAATGATTTTCTTTTATCCTAAGACAATCTTTATGAAAATAAAGCAAAAATACTTAAAACCCTATATATATATATATATATATATACACACACACACATATATACCGGTGTTTTTGAGCATAATTCACTAATGTGATATCAGTACTTGCTACAATGATACCGATCAGACTAGCCAATGAAATCTGAAAATGTATTTAGATCTAATTTAATAACTTTCCTGTACTTGTACTTTTTTATAGTTTTTAATTCTGCTATAGAAGTTAAGAGGAAAAATTTGCATTTCACTGCCAATATTTGGTGGCTTGGAATTTTAGAATTTTAAATAATATTTGTGGGCCTCTACACTTAGATCTATTTTCTCCTTATTTCAGAAGCCAACCAGTGATGACTGCAATGGGAATGTCGTGTATTTGCAACCCAAAATATTAGTGTCATCCTTTTTGCAAATATTAAACCAGACGATGTTATTCTAGATCTGTAAGATCTCTAGGAAATATGACATCCATGCTAAATCTATCCTTTTACTCTCCTACAGTTAATTGTCATAGTATAATTCCCAATTCTGAATCTTAGCGTCCAAAATATGGATACTAGCATAATTTCCCCTAAGCTTAATTACCAGCTTAGATCCTGTAGTGCTGCCACCAATCAGGACTTAGAGTAGAGTGCCTGATAAACTCTGGTCTCCCCCAAAACCTTCCCTGGGGACCCCCAAGACCCAAATTCCTTGAGTCTCACAACGAAGGGGAATAAACCATTTCCCTTCCCCCTCCTTCCTCCCTCCCAGCTCTTTCCTGCCCTGGGTACACCAGGAGATCACTGTGATTCAAACTCCTTGAATCACCACACAGAGAGGAATGTTACCTCCCCCTCCTCTTTTCCCTTCACCCAGATGCAATACAGATTCAAACTCTGTGAATCTAAAACAAAGAGGAAATTCACCTTTCCCTTCTCCCCACCAATTCCCTGGTGAGTACAGACTCAGTTCCCTTGAGCCTCAACAAGGGGAAAAAAATCAGACAGGTCTTAAAGCAAAACTTTTAATAAAAAGAAATAAAAAAGGTAAAAGTTATCTCTGGAATTTAGATGGTAAAGTTACAGGGTCTGTCAGCTTATAGAAATTGGAGAAACAGCCTCCTCCAGCAGAAATACAATTTAAAATACTTTCAGCCAAATACACATTTGCAAATAAAGAAAAAACAAATAAAAAGACTATACCGCCTTTCTACCTTTGTACTTACAAAACTGTAATAGAAGATTAGAGAGCCTGTGGGTACGTGTGGTCGCTCTCAGAGCCCAGAGAGAACAAAGCAAAACCCAAAAAAACACAAACAAAGACTTCCCTCCACCAAGATTTGAAAGTATCTTGTCTCCTGATTGTTCTCCTGGTCAGGTGTTTGGTTCCCTGTTTGTTAACCCTTTACAGGTAAAAGAGACATTAACTCTTAACTATCTGTTTATGATACGCCCCCCAAATCGCAGACAGTGGGGAACCTCACTGGTGGTGATTTTTTCCTAGAACTTTAGAATAAACAGATTAATACAACACATGCACCTTTACATATACTACTAAGTATGTAAACTACAAGACTTTCTACATTTCAAGGACAAATTTTAACCAGTGGATTCTGGGAAACTTTCACGAGAGAGTGCATCAGCTACTTTGTTAGAAGCTCCTGAAATGTGTTGAATTTTAAAATCAAAATCTTGGAGAGCTAAACTCCATTGAAGCAGTTTTTTGTTGTTCCCAGTATGAAGCCACTTTAGCGCAGCATGGTTGGTTTGTAGCTGGAACCGCCGTCCCCAAATGTATGGGCGTAGCTTTTCCAGGGCGTACAAAATGGCGTAGCATTCCCTTTTACTGACTGACCAGTGACTTTCCCTCTCAGACAGTTTCTTGCTAAGAAACACAACAGGATGGAAGTTGTGATCCGGTCCTTCCTGCATGAGAATTGCTTCTATACCACGCTCAGATGCATCTGTGGTTACTAAGAATGGTTTGTCAAAGTCCAGGGCCCTTAGCACAGGGTCAGACATGAGCGCCACCTTAAGTTGGGTAAAGGCCTTTTGACACTAATGTCCCCTTGTAGAGAAATAATTATGTAAGGAACATAATCACAGAGCTTCATGTTCATGGCCCGTGCTCAAATGTGGCACTTACTTAACAAGGGTAAACTCACAACTAGCTGGGGTGCTGAAACAATTTGTATAGTGGGGGTGCCAAGAGCCGCTGAGCCAAACTGTAAACCCTGTGTATAATGGTGTTGTAACACCAGGCCTGCTTCTGCATGTCTGCCCTGGCCTCCATGCTTAGATGCAAAGCCAGCACGTACACCGAGCTGTTTCCTGTTATTGTCTTTGCCAGTAAAGGCTGAGGGTTGACCATTCCAGTAAGGCTGAGGCTGAAGTTTGACCGCTCTGTTGCAACTTTATAGATACTTTACAGATATTTTGCAAACAGCTTGCAACAAAATATCCCCCGCTCTTCGGGAAAACTCGGCGAAACCCTATCTATAGTTAATTTTACCTTATTTGGTAGACGAGAAGCCCCATATAGCTGTCAGCGATTTCTTCACTAGATCTTGGGGGGGGGCGTCACTTTGGGTATATCTGTCCTGCCCACAGTTTGGCAGGCAGAGAGGAGAATGCACCTGAGTCACTTGCACCCTGAGTGCATCCATAACCGAGCCTGATCACCTCGAAGCCTCTCTCAGCTCTCGTGTTCCAGTGGAGCTTACGCGTCTGCCGGCCGTAATGTTTTTGCATTGGTTTGTATTAGTAAGTATGCTTTGTAATTAGTTGTTTTTGGAAGTTAACAAGATTTTCTTTTTGGGTTAACTGTATATTGTGTCTTTCTTTGTATGAGTATATTGTGTGTTTCCTTGTATAAATAGAGTTGTTAGTCAATATTGTTTCTGTATCACTAATAAACCATTAAGGTAAAACCATACGTCTCAGTGCCTGCACACTGTGCCACAACTGTTCCCCCTCTAAACATCCAAAAACGAACCTTTATCGTTTGGTCACCCCTGCAACCTGGTAGATAACAGGTGTGCATCTGACTACTTGGGTCCTGGCATACTGTTGGGTGACTAACAAATGGAATCCACTTCCAGCTAGGGGGTGCAGCATCAATCACCCCTATTTCCATCACCTATGCACCTTGAAGAAATCCAGCAGTGAAATCCTAGCTCTGTGAAAGTCAGTGACGAAAATTCCATTGCCTTCACCTATTGTGCCAGGATGCCACCCCATGTGTATTAGCTGTATACTATCTTTCAGTGTGTATAACTACATTATTGTACTATCAAATTGAGATGACCTCTGGTTCACAATCCAGTCAGCAAGACATGCAATGTAATTTGGTGACTTTTTTCCATAGAGGGTAATATAATCTAGGTTTTTCTGCCTCCAAATTAACCCTTGTTTTCAATGTTTACATTTATCAGAGAGAAGTGTGTCTCTATTTCCCCTTTTTGTGTATTGCTGTTAGTTCAAATAAAATTGTCTCCATATGGTAGGTGAAAACAACATGTTGTAAAGGGCTAGCTACAGGAATAGGAAAAAAATAACTTAACCAGGCTTAAAAAACCCCACAAGATTAATCACTAAAGGAATCAGCACCTACGTATATACTGTCCGTAAATACCTGCCTATACATTATTCTGAATTACAAATAATTGCATGCCTGATTTTCCTCTTGTATTTACATCAGTGTTTATGTAGTTACACTAATGAATAACTGGAGTAAGAAAGTGGAGAATCAGCACAGATAGTGCTTATCGAAAATAAAAGATGTTCCTCTTACCCCAAAACCGCTGTCTTGGGAGTTGAAGAGGCTAGCTCTTGCTAGTTTCAGCAATCCAAATCAACCGTTGGACTTGCTCTTGGTTCCATTCAAGTGTCAAGTAAGTTATTAGGTACTCATTCCTGCAGTCCAGATCAGCTGAGATTGAGAGTTTGTTTCCACTTCAAGCAAAATGCCCCCTAAATCTGCCCAGCTAACCTTTTCCTTTCCTTTCAGAGAGTGAACTAGATCGTACATGTAGCCAGCATGACATTCTCTGGTACATGCCTATTAAGAGATGAAACAATTCACATGTAGTCAAAAAATAATCGAAAAGAATGAGAACCTTCATCTCATACAGGTCGTGTACCCAAATCATATAGAACCTTACACCACTGATACTCCTTTTGTCACATTCATCAAGTGCACATTAGTTCAATTACATGCTAGATTGTGGCTACCCAGCAGTTTCTGCAGTCAAAGCTGATTCAGTAAAGGCTCTGAAAGCCACAGGGGGCCTAAAGTCTGCATCAGTTAACAAGGACTTGGACCCCTTTGCCACAATCTCCGACAGCTTTTTGAGGTTCAGACTCCCTTAGAAGATTCTTCATGAGATCCTTAAAATTCCCTCTCATATGAGAGATTTTCTGCCCTGCATAGTAAATTCCATTGTATGAAGCATATATTCCACATATATAACACATTGTCATTCTGCCACTTCTACTCACTCTTCTTCCAAATCTAGCGCACAGTCCAAACCATAGAACTGGAAATCTCTCTCCTCACCATCTAGTTGCCTGGCAAGCCACCTGCTCCAAAGACCATCAACCAATCTGGTGACTTAACGTGAGGAGGGAAATATACCTTGGAGCCAATGAGTCTGAGAATGCAGGTGTTCAAGCCCCCTGGGGAACAGGATTTAAAGGGCATGTCCTTACTAGTTGCTATTATGCTACCTAACCTCTCCTTCCTCTATGACACAAGCCAGCCAGACCAATGAACTGTGGGAACCTCAGATTTCTAATGTAATAAAAATGTATATATTAAATTCTGGTAAAATATCTGAAACAAAACATATCAGATAAGATTTCTATGATAATCTGGAATTTTATGTCTTAGTTTTTTGCTTTTTATCCATATAAAGAAGCACAAGTGAAAATATTTTTCAGAATGTATGACATCTGCAAGATTAAGTAAGATTAATGACCCTATTTCCACAGACTGTTGGAATGGTTGCCAAGAAAAAAAAAAAAAAGGATCCATATGTGGTGGCATTAGCCTTATATTGCCCAGTTCTGGCTCATAATCAACAGGATAATTTTCAAACACAACCGGACTAATGCTTCAATTTACTCTAGATGCTTTTCTACTTAGATTATTCCTGAAAATACCACTAATGGGTTTTCACAAAGATTTTTACAACCACATAATCCTTTTTAAAAATAACAGTATTGCTTGTGCAAAATAGCCATTCACCGCCAATTGAGGCTGAATAGTTACATACTCACACAACAGAAAACTCTTTATTCACCATTTACAAATTTATTGGTCTCTTCTATATAATTTACTAGAAATCTTATGTAAACAGTGAGGGCAGATACCCTTACTCCTACTGAATAGCGCCTTACCACAAGAGTAGTCCCACTGAAGTCACTGGGAATATTTGTGGAGTAAGGTGCTACTCAGTGGTAGAAAGGGTGTCACATTCTGGCCGTGAAAGAATATTCACATGCTGTATGAGTCACTAATACCATAGTAAGATAATCATCATGAAAAAGTATTGCTAACAATAACCAAATGGTTTTTATGAGATTGCAGTACTGCTTTCCCCTAGAGATAGAATAGAAGATAGCAGCAGCAGCAAAGGATGGTAAATGTTGACATTTTAACAGCTTGTGCTATAATACCCTTCCGATCTCCAATAATAATATGTTAGGTGAGAATGTGTTTTAATATTCACCTATCAAAATATTCAGCGTTATACCTAGTCCTGGAGTTTTATAGCAATACACTCCATACAAGAGTACTGTGGCATCAAACTTTTTTCCTTCGTTATCTCTCCATTTGGAAAATATCTGTGTTCATGGGAGAGACAGAGTGGGTGAGATAATATCTTTTGTTGGACCCATGGGCGGTGAGTATAATAGGCCAAAGGAGGCTAAGCCTCTCTTGGCACAGCTGCTGCTGACCTGTGGCCAGACCCCTGGGCCATGGTGGTCCCACCTACTCTCCGCCTCTTCACCTCTCTGCTCTGCCCTTCCCTGAGACCCCCATCACATGACACTACCTGGAGAGTCTGTCTCCTTCTCTATGCCATCCCCCACCCTCTAGAGGTCCCTGCTGCTCACTGTGTCCCTCCTTTCTTCCACCCCTATACTTAGCAGGCAAGGGGGTCTCGAAGGGGTTGGGGATAAGGGGAGATGGGACAAGTGGAAGGCAGGGGGCTCTTACAGGGGCAGGGGGAGGAGGGATGCAGAGGAGTCTCATGGGGAAGTGGGGAGTGGTGGGCGGGGGGTTTATTGCAGGATTGGGCAGTGGAGGAGGGAAGGGATGCAGCGAGCGGCAGTGGCTGAGGGGCTGAGTGGGAAGGGGGACAAGCGGTGAAGGGAAGGAGCCTTGGGGAGGGGTCTGGGGTGGAACAGGGTTGGAATGTTGGTGGGGCTGCAGGCCAAAGAGGCAGGACAGGAAGCTAGCCTTCCCCATGAGAAGTTTCACCTGACATGCATGGTTGGACCAACTTCTGTTGGTGAGAGAGACAAACTTTTGAGCTATACAGAGCTCTTCTTTAGGTCTGGGAAAGGAAGTCCTTTTTCCAATAGTAACAATTCCAATGGCAAAACATGTAAAAATATGACTAGTTACAATACTGTGATTTTTTTTTAAATATAATGACTACTCTAATACTAATGAATAAAGCAACATTTATTTTGGTGGATTTAGAGAAGTACATTTTCTCCAGTTCCTTGTTTGTACACATGATTCAATATTTACTAAGAACATGTGGCAGGTGTGTATTCATGGGTGGGCTTGGGTGAGACCACTCAAATCTGAGTCTGGGTGAACCCCAAGTTCAAATAAATTTATTAAAAGGCTTTTTTTTAAAAAAATGCTCAAGTTCTAAACAAATAGGCTATTTTTAAAATATGTAGCAAACTTGTTCCAAAGACAAAGTTATTGTGGTACAATGCTTGGGTGGGATCTTTCTCTAACACAACGAACTGCAAGCAGCATTTGATTAAGACATTGTGAGATGTGATGTGAATGTGCTGGAAGCCCTGACTAAATTACAATGGCACAGTATGTACCCTCATTTATTATGCCCAGAAGTTTGTGTGGAGATTTTCATGTGTGTGTGTATAATATGCCTGGCTTTGAGCCCAAAAGGGGTGTGTATATATAACTGATGCAGAGAAAACTTAACTCATAACATAAAAAGTGTATTTAACTATATGTACTGTTCTATTAAAATTAGAAGAACCCTAACCGGTTTTCTGTTTACTGATTTTTCTCACTATTCTCATAATTATGAAGATTGCTGCATTGCAATTAATGATTTTAGGCCTTATTTAAATAGCACTTGAGACCTTCTTGAAATGTGAGAGTAAAATATGCAACTCAGAAATTTTATCATAACTGTCTTATACATGCATAGAGAGAGATATGTTTGGAATAATCCCTGGACTGGTCGGTTAGATATGGATTTATGTGTAACCAATCATCTCTCTCTTAGTTCTAAAGATCAATAATAAAATCTCAGAGGCAAAAGTATTGAAATGCTAAACTGCTGGGAGGCTAATTTTATCATTCCAGAGATCAAAATGTTCAAGAACAACTATGGGCTTCCAAAATCTTGCTTCCTTATTTGAATTTTCATGTTGGTCATCAAAGCCTTATCTAATCTTTAACTCAGGTTTGCTATGAAATTTTAGTTTTTGCTAGAATTGTCGGATAGTAGGTCAAGAACATACTAGTGAATATAGTACAGAACATTCCAGTTTGCTTCTCTTAGAATAAAAAATCCGCTTTCAATTATTCAGTGCATATCTCCTCACACCCATCAAAGAAACTATCAAACAAAAATAAGCAAGAAAAGTTGCTTCATACTGCATTGCAAGAATGAAATAACATTTGGTTAGTACTTTTACGTAATATTATAAAAAGAGCAGAAGAAACACTAATTTCACTTCTAGCTGGTTTATCACTGAAAAAACATACTTTTTTTTTTTTTACAATGTGTTGTATAGATGCACTCACAATCAGAAAGGATGAAACAATCAGTAAAGCCACAGTGATACTAACAGGAATCGCTTTTGCTGATGCATCTCACTTTAAATATTTTCAGTAAAACTTTGATTCAATATCAAAATCAAGAACATCTACATGTAGGAAAAAGGAATAAGCAAGCAATAAATAAAGAGATAATGCAAATAAAGCACTTTTAAAAATTACTTCAGACAAGAATAGCCTCAAAGAATTAATCATAAAAATATTTTATAATATGCAAAAAGAAGCCTTAAACTTTAAAATTGGTTAGATTATTTCTTTCAGCTTCTATTTTTAGCATGAGGAGCTGGTAGAATGTTGACCTTTGCTGAAATAAGTGCCTTAGTTGATTACTCCCATCAAATTTAAGAAATAAAAAACATAAAAGTGAATCATAAAGTGTGCTAGAGACAAAGAAATAGAAATATAGCAGAAAAAATCAGGATCTAGGAAGAAAATAATTATTTGCCTGTGTAGCTTGGCTTCTGTATCTCATGATACCTTGATGAGAGTTTACCGTTACTGTAACATTATTGACATAAACTGTGACCATATAGATCATTGTTGCAACCACTGTTATATATTTGCAGCAAATATTGTACAAAGGTTGTTGTGTGAGGTGTCTATGAGGGAGTTATGATTTGCTGGTTATGATTATGCTATCTGTATGTGTGTACCATTTTTATATTTGAAGTTATGAATATTGGCTATGTACTTGTATCTCAATGTGTTTGATTCTAAATAGCATTAGTGAAGCATTTGGTCAGCTTCTTGAGAAAGGAATTTGCAAATTAAGTGCCCAGTCAAGAAACACTTACCTGATAATGGACCTTGGGAGACTCCAATCCACATAAATCTTCCTGGGATGTGCAAGGTAGCATGTGAGCAATGGCTGCTGCCTGTAAACTGAGTCATGCATGGACATGTGACTTGCCCATGTGACTCCAGACTCCCTCTTGCTGCTGTGATTTTCCATAGTAAGAGCAAAGGGGTCCTTCCACAGGGCAAAGAATATAAAAGGCCCTGGAAACCCCTCCATTTTGTCTTCAATCCTGCTTCTTACCTCTGGAGGAACATTTCTACAAACTGAAGCTCTGAACAAAGGACTGAATGCCCCATACAGCTGTGGATGTACTCCAGAGACTTGATTTGAGCCTGCAGTTTATTCCATTACTGCTACAAGCCTGAATCAAGAACTTTGTCATTACTGTATCTAATTCGGTCTGGGGCTTGGTCCTTTGGGATTGGGGGAACCTCTTTCTTTTACTGGGGTATTGGTTTTCATAACCATTCATCCCCATAACGACTGGCACTGGTGGTGATACTGGGAAACTGGAGTGTCTAAGGGAATTGCTTGTATGATTAATGGTTAGCCAGTGAGGTGAGACCGAAGTCCTCTCTGTTTGGCTGGTTTGGGGTGCCTTAATAACACTGCTCTACAGCCAAAATGCTTCTGAAATAAATGTAGTCCAACTTTACTAATTCTGGGTCACTGAGAACAAAAATGATGCTTAAAATTGTTGTTTGGCTCTAGTTTTCAAGATATGCTATTGGGTCAGTATATACGACCCTTGACTTGGGAATGGCGGAGGATAAGTGAGTTATAAAGGGAAGGGATCTCAATTTAAACCAGAAATGACTGAAATACATCTTTGACTGAATCTATGAATAAATCCATGACTTGGTTTGGACAGTACTTGCTTTTCAGGCAAAACAATGAATGATGCAATCTGAAGCTGGTATTGTTTCATACCTGATATGAATTGCATCATGTTATTCCTAGAAGTCATGGATGATGCAATCATAACGAAGCTTACATCACTCTGCTGAACAAATTGCCCTATATCAGCTCTAGAAATCATACAGTGTCATGCTCTCTTATTTGTCAGTGTTTGATTTTGCAAAGGGACACATTTCTGTTTAGCCAAAGTGAGCAGAGATGCCTCGTACTTGTGTGAACAGTGCAGATAACTTCTGCTATGTTTGTGGTGAAGTGACTTTTGCATCACATAAGCGCAGTATAACCACTATGGTTAAGAAAGCTTATCACCTTTATTTTGGCTGCAAAATTGGAGAGCAGGACAAGAGGTGGGCCCCACACATATGCTGCAAGACTTGTGCAACAAATCTTCGCCAGTGGTTGAACAGGAAAAGGAAATCTATGCCTTTTGCAGTGCCAATGATTTGGAGAGAGCCAACAGATCATACCAGCAATTGTTACTTCTGCATGGTGCCTCCAGTTGGGAAAGGTGTGTCAAAGAAGAAAAAGTGGACTGTGCATTATCCAAACATTCCATCAGCTATATGCCCAGTACCCCACGGAGAAGGACTGCTGGTTCCTAATGCACCAGAATCCTTCTCACTTGAGTCAGACGAGGAAGAGGAAGAGGATGAAACTTCTGGTCCTGAACCATCAATGTCACAGGACCCATATTTTCTCCCATCCTCCTCCTCTGAACCACACCTCCTAACACAAGGTGAACTGAATGACCTTGTCAGGGATTTGGAACTACCCAAGAGTAAGGCAGAGCTGTTGGGCTCCAGACTACAGCAGTGGAATCTCCTGGCAGGCTATCAGGGCAAATGGAACCCATCAATGCTTGCAGACTATTGCTGGACAGTGACAAGAGATGCTCCATTTAATGAATACAAGAGACAAGCCAAGAAGTGCCGAGTAGACACTGAATAGGACTAAACTATGTACATAATAGTTTTTTGCCTTTTCTTTCATAATACTTTTTATTTATAGAAACCTTTTGCTGATTTTTCAAGTGTTACATAAACAGGACAGGTGAAATATTATCATGTAAAGCAACCATAAACACATGAAAAGACCTAGGTTTACAATTTATGATTAAAACTCTACTATCTACACAATATACATAGACATAAAATGTAAAAACTTAAATATCTTAGAAACAGTAGCCAATCAGTTGTTTTAATTGTCATATTTGAATTCAGCACATCAAAATACATAATAAATATCACATTTTATCTCTGAAGCAGACGACTTCTCAAAAATTGTAGACCAGTGTAATAAAGGAACTCCAGCTTTGGGCTGTAACTGCCTTGCTCTAAGCAATTTGTCCTGAATTGATACTCTCAGTTGTGTCCTGCAAGAGGCAGCATTGTTACAGTTACTTTTTCTGGCCTCAGTTCAGAGGTCCATCTCTATTCAGCATAGCACTTGAACACATACTTAAAATTTTTGTTAACATATGAAGTACCTGATTATAAATATGCAAAACATTAATACATCAGCCTTAATACCAATACATTGCTAGTCTTAGAATCATACTAATTTGTGCTAATTGGTCCATAGGTTGAGATTTTGATTATACCACTAATATCTGGGAATCTTAAATAATGTAACTCTCAAAGTACTGCTCTCCCTACTAATGTTAGGATCATTCCAGGTGAAATCTGGGCACCACTGAAGTCTATGGCAAACTCCAGCTAGCTCCAGTGTGGCCAGATTTGCAGCCCAAGACTTTTTGTTATGCACATGGATAACTGATCTTTGTTTATGCTTATGCTCAAATAAATTTGTTAGTCTCTAAGGTGCCGCAAGTACTCCTGTTCTTTTTGTGGATACAGACTAACACAGCTGCTACTCTGAAACCTGATCTTTGAAGGTGGTCCCAAATAAGATTCTGCTTTGCATTTAAAGTGTCTGAAGTGTTCAGCTGTCCAAATATATGCATGGTATACTTGATGGAGGTAGTTCAAAACATGCTTGTTGTTTATGTATTAAACAACTTAGATGTGCACCATATTCCTTGCCCAGGGTGCCCCCTAGAGCCCCAGCTCAGGCTTTTGCACTCGCCAGCCTCTGGTTTGCAGCATTCAGATATTCTTTCATGTCAGTCCAGTCATAAGAGACTGAATCCCAGACAGTCAGTCCCTTGTGGGGCTGTCAACAAACACACACAAATGAACTGTCTCACAGGTATGGGCAGGACCTCTTTTTCCACAAGACTTCTGGTAAGCTTGGCCCCAGCTAGGTTTCCAATTCCAGGCTAATATAGAAGAATAGTTCCACCAAAAGTGGATGAGTATCAGGCCCTTCCTTCTTTCAGGAAGGGAACAGTCAGGCAGTGGTCATCTGAGGCATTCTTGGCTTCAGCCAGCCCTTCTGCAGGAGCTGAGGACTGGAAGTCTGAGCTCCTCTCCAGTCTGCCACCAAGTATGCTGTGTACTCTGTCCCTTTTAAGCTCTTCCCACCAAGTCTGACATCTCGAGCAGCTGTGGCAGATCAGGGTTGACTGAGCCCACAATAGCTCACTACTCATGTGTTGTGCAGTGTGGGGTTTATATGCCCCATCACAAATTACATCATATTGCTCCAAGAAGTTTTGAAATCAGAATTAAAAGGCACCACATACAAAATCCATCTCCTGCATCATTGACTGCACAGCCGAAAATATCTTATATAGAAAGCTCAAAGCAGTTCCCAGCACTACGTACTCAGTTTAAGTAAAGCATTTAGGCACACGTTTAGGGCCATTTCTATTCAGTAAAGCACTTAAACGTGTTGTTGTTATGCAAGATTCTTGACAATTTGTTGTACAAACATAATGTGAAGTGGTCCATTAGTGAAATTCATTTTGATTCTAAATCTTGCAACACATTCGAGTTTTTTAGGTTGATGTGTTAATATTTTGTATATTTATAATCTTTCAGATTTCTTGGCTCTATGACCTAAGATGTGAAAAAAAATGATTTAAGGTACAAAAAGATCAATAAGACTATCACGTTTAAATTCTGTGTTTATATTATTAAAGAATAATAAATTATTCAGACAGTTTATTTTTATTGAATTCACCTTGTCGAAGTGATTTCTAGGCAATTACACTATGTGCTCCATCTCACACATTTTTGTATATAATATTACAAATAATTATGCTAAAATAACATCAAGGTTGGAGAGACAAGGCAGGTGAGGTAATATATTTTCTTGGACTAACCTTTGTTGGTGAAAGAGACAAACTTTCGAGCTACACAGATTGCATCATGGAACAGGCCACCCAGATATCTCGAGATAATCTGATTCAATACTGAAATAAAATCTCCTATAGCCACACACACTTCCTAGGTGCCACCTACCACCCCTACACTGAAACCTACATGGGGAATCATCAAACAACTACAACTCATACTCAATGGGGATGCATCCTGAAATAAATCTTTCCTGAACCCCCTTTTCTGACCTTCAAACAGGCCCACTCTTTCCAAGATCATCAGAAACAAGCTCTCCACAGACCAGGATACACCAACTCAAGTCAGCACCAGACCCTGCCAGAACAACAGATGCAAAACCTGCAGACATATCTCCACTGCTACAATGATCAACACCTCCACCCCCAATGCACTTTTCAAGATCCATGGGTCCTACACATGCCTATTACAATATGCAGTGTACTTTATCCAGTGCACTAGATGCCCCAACAATTAAGTGGATGAAATCAGATAGTCACTACGCTCTCAAATGAATTCACCCAGGAAAATGATAAAAGACAAAAACACCTTGTCCCCTGTGGGTGAACACTCTTCACAAAGCAATCACTCTATATCCGACCTACGAGTCCTCATCCTGACAAAGGAAACCTGCACAACATTTTCAAAAGACAAGCCTCAGAGATTAAATTCATTACTTTCCTAGATACTAAAAATCATGGTCTTAATAAAGACACTGCATTTATAGCTGATTACAACAATCTCTCTCTTTGTCCTATGACTCCAAGAGTATTAATAGCCACTTCACCTTGAATTGTCTCTTAAAATACCGTTCTAACTACTTATGCTAAACTATCTGTTCAATCTTGTATTTAGCTGTGACACTCAAAAGTACCTTTCCCAGACCTAAAGAAGAGCTCTGCAGAGCTTGAAAGCTTATCTCTCTCAGCAACAGAAGTTGGTCCAATAAATGACATTACCTCACCCATCTTGTCTCTCTAATATCCTACAATACAGCTACAATAACACTGCATACAAGCATTAAGGTTGCAGTATCAAACAATCAGGGATGCTGGAAAAACTTTTATGGTAAGGGTGCTGAGAGAGCCATTGAACCAAACTGTAAAGCCTGTATACAATGTAAACCACTTGAAACCAGGAGGTGTGGCATCACCATCAGCATGCCTGCTTCCATAACCTATGCAAACAGTTTATTTTTCTCCCAACCTTGCACTCAGAAAGAGCTGAACCCTTTTGTCTGAAACTACCAAAAAAAAAAAAACAAAAAAACCACAACACCAAACCAAAACCAAAAAACAGTCTGAGATGGACACCTTATATGGAAAATTTCAATCCAATTTTTTTTGCAAAGCCATAAGCTACAGTGATCAGTGTCCTATAATGGGACATGTTGGGCAGCTTAAAAATAGACAGCGCTGACAGCTTTGCCTTATAACATATACAATTATTTTATAAAGAACAACCTGAAATAATGTCAATGAAAAATATTTCATACATTTACAAAAATAACACCTGTTTTGCTATTTATTAGTAGGATTATCTACAATAGAATTCAGAAATGGAAATATTAGTCTGAGTATCATGGACAATTCCTTAGTTAAGATCTAATGTAGTGGAACAATATCTGAAGTACAATGTTGGTTGAGTCATTTGCTTGAATTAGTTGAAACTGGAGTAATAAAATGCTCCTGTCTGTAGGGGGATCGTTTTACTATACTATACATGTTTAATTTTTTTAAAAATAGTTTGGACAAATTCTGGAAAATAGGTTATAATCACATAACGGAGGGTGCATGCATTAGATGAAATCTTTCCCACCTTGAATCTCCTTTACTCTTCTGTATAATAATTATACATTCAGAATTATGGAGTTAAAGCTGCATTGTGTGAATGGTTTACTAATGACCATAAGGTCACTTCTAAATATAGGGCTGTCTTGTCACATTACATGAATACATTGCTATAGGGAGCTGGTGGGGAGGCAAGTTTAAGTCCATTTTTACCACTTCAGAGATGAGAAACAACTCATCACATAACAGGGTGGCTGCTGCCTGAGCACCCCCTTCTGGCCAGGGGTGCCTCTGCAGTGTTCTGCCCGTTTCCCCTTCTTCAGAACCCATTAAACAAACCTCATGCAGTCTTTCTCCTTCAAGCACAGCCCTTCTTGGGGTCTGGTTTCTTTGTTTAAAAAGTTCCAAAAAGCAAGCACAAACAAAAAAAGAATTTTCCTAATCACTTAGAGGCCCCAAAAATCTGTTTCAGGGCATGGCTTGTACCTCAGAGCCTGGGGCAGTAGAAAAAGGTTCCCTCACATAGCATCTCTTATCACTGCACAGCTTCCGTGTGCAAATTGACTCCCTTCTCAGAGACAATCCCTTTCCCTGTGCCTCCACTGAAGGAACTTCAGCTTTCTCATAAGGAACAGAGGCTTGAAGTTCCTTCCCTGCCCCAAGTATCTCTGGTTGGGTGATTTAGCAAGACACTCCAAGTGTCCTGCAGGCAGCTCCCATCCTCCTTCTGACTCCCTTTGCTCTCTCAAATATCCTCACAGATATATTCACACGTGTAATTTTGAACATAAGAACATGAGACTGGCCATACTGGGTCAGACCAAAGATCCATCTAGCTCAGTATCCTGTCTTCTGACAGTGGACAATGCCAGGTGACCCAGAGGGAATGAACAAAACGGTAATCATAAAGTGATCCATCCTCTGTCACTCATTCCCAGCTTCTTGAAAACAGAGGCTAGGGACACCATCCCTGCCCATCCTGGCTGTGGAAGTGGAGAAAGGGATAAAGAATCCGAACATAGAGATCTTAGTCTCTAGGAATATAGAGCAAGAGTTAGGCTAAGAAAGTGAGACCGACTCTAACTCTAATAACACGAGACTTGAAGGCTTAGGCAGGTAGATAGCGAGAAAGTGAATGGGAACAGACAGTAAGAGATACTGTTTTGACCTTGTGTTAGATAAGAATGGAATGTAGACTACAGCAGAAATTAATGAGAAAAGTGAGATATCGGGAAGAAATATGTATAACAAAACGCAGCTGTTGCTCATTATTGTATGTGATAAAAGGTATAAAAGCTTGCCTTAACTGTTTATCTAACAGAGACCTGCCCTTGTGTACTCTCCTGTACATTTGCAATTGCTCAAAAATAAAGCTGCTCTGGCTTGTTGCTTCAAACTCAGAGTGAGGACTCGTTTTTCTCACACATAACTAATTGCCATTGATGGACCTATCCTCCATGAATTTATCTCTTTGTTTTTGAACCTAGTTATAGTCTTGGTCTTCACAGCATCCTCTGGCAAAGAATTCCACAGACATTGTGCGTTGTGTGAAGAAATACTTCGTTTTGTTTGTTTGCCTATTAATTTCATTTGGTAACGCCTAGTTCTTGTTTTATGAGGAGGAGTAAGTAACACTTCCTTATTTATTTTCTCCACACCAGTTATGATCTTATAGACCTCCATCATATCCCCCCTTAGTTGTCTCTTTTTCAAGCTGAAAAATCCCAGTCTTATTAAACTTGCCTCATATGGAAGCTGTTCCATATCCCTATCATTTTTGTTGCCCTTTTCTGAACCTTTTCCAATTCCAATATATTTTTTTTGAGATGGGGTGACCACATCTGCACGCAATATTCAAGATGTGGACCTATCATGGATTTATATAGAGGCAATATGATATTTTCTGACTTATTATCTATCCCTTTCTTAATGATTCCCAACATTCTTTTAGATTTTTTGACTGCCGCTGCACATTGAGTGGATGTTTTTGGAGAACTATGCACAATGACTCCAAGATCTCTTTCTTGAGTGTTAATAGCTAATTTAGACCCCATATTTTTATATGTATAGTTGGTATTATGTTTTCCAATGTGCATTGTTTTGCATTTATCAACATTGAATTTCATCTGCCATTTTGTTGCCTAGTCACCCAGTTTTGTGAGATCCCTTTATAACTTTTTGCAATCTGCTTTGGCTTACAAAGCTACTCAAGATAGTTATCATCTGCAAATTTTGCCACCTCACCATTTACCCCCTTTTCCAGATTATTTATGAATATGTTGAATAGGACTGGTCCCAGTACAGACCCCTGGGTGACATCATTATTTAACACTCTCCATTTTGAAAACGGACCATTTAGTGCTTCTTGCTGTTTGCTATCTTTTAACCAGTCACTGAACCATAAGAGGACCTTACTATTTATCCCATGACAGCTTACTTCACTTAAGAGCCTTTGGGAGGGAATTTATCAAAGGCTTTCTGAAAATCTAAGTACACTATATCCACTGGATCCCTCTTGTCCACATGCTTATTGATCTCCTCAAAGAATTCTAGTAGATTGGTGAGGCATAATTTCCTTTACATAAACCATGTTGGCTCTTCCCCAACAAATCCATGTTCATCTATGTGTCTGACAATTCTGTTCTTTACTATAGTTTCAACCAGTTTACCCAATACTGAGGTCAGGTTTACTGGCCTGAAATTGATGGGATCACCTCTGGAGCCCTTTATAAAAATTGGAGCTATCTTCCAGTCATTTGGTACAGAAGCTGATTTAAATGATAGATTACAAACCACAGTTAGTAGTTCTGCAATTTCACATTTGAGTTCCTTCAGAACTTTTGGGTGAATACCATCTGGTCCTGGTGACTTATTACTGTTTAATTTATGAATTTGTTCCAAAACCTCCCCTAATGATGCTTCATTCTGGGTCCATTCCTCAGATTTGTCACCTAAAAAGAATGGTTCAGGCTAGGGAATCTCCCTCCATCCTCTGCCATGAAGACTGATGCAAATAATTCATTTAATTTCTCCCAATGGTCTTTTGGACCTTGAGTGCTCCTTTAGCATCTCTATCATCCAGCGGCCCCACTGGTTGTTCAGCAGACTTCCTGGTTCTGATGTATGTAAAAAAAAAATTGCTATTACTTTTTGAGTCTTTGTCTAGCTGTTTTTCAAATTCTTTTTTTAAAATCCATCTATTACAAATATTGAGGCCGAAGACTATATCTGTTTTGCCACAAAACAAAATTGCTGTATCTCCTCACTCTCGTCTTAGAGCAGTTGCTATATTTGGAAGAGACAACTATTCTTAGGTCATCTGTAATGCTTTCTATTATAAGAATATCCCATATATATCTCCTCAAGCACAAGATCACATCATGGTTTCCTCTTCCAGCAGTCTACCAAGACACACTTTGATAATACTAGATGGTGTGAAATCAATTTTGTTCTAAGGAGTGGATAGATCTCTTTACCAGGAGTCCCTGAATGGACTCCTTTGGTAATATAACTTTTGTAATAACCAGGAAAGAAATTTACGTTCCTTGACCAATATTTCTGTGCTCTGGGATATGAGTAAAATTACCTTTCATTCCACAATCTATCCCGCAGTTATCTAATGTGTCTCTCAGTTTGGCAGTAAATTTAATGTTACTTTTTGAAAGATCTGTCTTGATAGGATAAACTGGGTAGGAAGCTGTAGCATCAATATCTTCTGAATAAAAATTAGAGGAGACGTAAAAGATTTCTCAATTCTGATGTAATTTTAACTTTCTTTCTAATGGCTCCTCCAGCTAACCTGACTTATACTGCTAAATTAAAATGTGGGGAGTGAACGTCAAAGATCAAGCAGTGGTAAACGTACAGCTCTGCTTATCTAGCATTACCATTGTTTGATTTTGGCCTTCTTGGGTAATCATATTATTTAGGTAGATATCAACCACAGGTTTGTAGGTTGGGAATAGACATGGGAGGTCTACTTGGACAAATCAGAAGCTAATGTAACTCTCTAACCATATGTGATCCAACACTTTGAGGTTGAGGAAGGAAAACAATTTCCCCTCATCACCACTCTTATCTGTGGCATTTAACACAGGCTTCTGGGGAAAGTGCAACAAAAGGACAGCCAGCTCCTTTTACACAAGGACAAGGCTTGTAGGGGTAACTGGGTAACCATATTTCCTCTCTAGTGCAAGACAGTCCTCAAGAGGCAGGTAACATTTTGTGACTTTCCCTGTAAGCCCTTGTGTACCTTGCACTTCCAAAATCTCACATGCTTTCAGATTGTCATTGGAATAGGGGAAACTTATACCAAATTCAGCCTTTTGAAAATATTTCATTTTTCCTGGGTTTATAGGTGGGGCTTGAGCCAGTGGTGTTAGTTAATTTTAAGCGGAACCCTTAGATATCTGAACCTTCTCGCTGCTGACAGCATCTGGCAGACAGGTCGCATGTGGTTGTCTGAGCTGCTTTGTTCTCTTATCTTCTCCTTCTCCTCCCTCTTTTTGTGTATCCAGTCTGGCTGCAGCTCTCCGGCTAACACTTTGGGTTCGTTGACATTCTCGCTTCCACAACCTTATGCAGTGTTAATGCTTGTAAAGTCTTTCCCCAATCATATAAAGTTCCAGGATTATTAAAGTTTGTCAGTCCAAGGCAGTCAGGGAATCCAAGGTTAGAAGAGTCTATAAAGGCCCTTGTTTCCCCACAAGGTTAGCAGAAGTGTGGTAAGCAAGACACAAGAAATAAATCTTCCGCTCTACCCTGCGCTGATTAGGCCTCAGCTCGAGCATTGTGTCCAGTGCTGGGTGCCACATTTCAGGAAGGATGTGGACAATTTGGAAAAAGTCCAGAGAAGAGTGACAAAAATGATTAAAGGTCTAGAAAACATGACTTATGAGGGAAGATTGAAAAAACTGGGTTTGATTAGTCTTGAAAAGAGAAGACTGAAGGGGGACATAATAGCAGTTTTCAAATATGTAAAAGGTTGTCACAAGGAGGAGGGAGAAAAGTTCTTCTTCTCAACCTCTGAGGATAGGACAAGAAGCAATGGGCTTAAATTGTTGCAAGGAAGATTTAGGTTGAACATGAGTTAAAACTTCCTAACTGTGTTACCAGATTTGCCAGTTACTTTGGGGTACGCTCATTTATTCGGGTTACTCTTCTGGTGGGGGGGCGGGGTGTTCTGTAATTCTATCAATGTACTGCTTGTGTCGCTTGTGTTTTTATATGGAGCTCTACTTCTCCTTTCTGCAAGTCCCCTCCCAATGGAGCTATCCTGCAGAACCTAGGTTCCCTCCCAATGGAGCTATCCTGTCAGACCTAATTGCTCTCCGAATGGAGCTATCCTGCAGGATCTATGTTCCCTAGGGCTGGGTTCCTCCAGCCCCAGAACCAGATGAACACACACACACACACACACACACACACACACACACACACACACACACACACACACAAACAGAGCAAGTCTGAGTGGACCAGGTCAATCAGCACTGTCAAGAAGACCCCTTATATGTCTTTGGACTCACTGGACTGGATGAAGCTGCACTTTCAAGCTGCCTCTCCTTATATGTGCCTGGGCTCCATGGACTGGGTCAAGCAGCACTTTCAAGCTGTTACCTTTATGCGTCCCAGATTCAGCATGTCCCCATCCCCACTCTCACATCACAATTGTACTGGCAGTAACCTACTTGATGAGCAAACCCCACAGTATTTTGGGTGCTGCAGGGATCTTCAGCTTAGGTAAAATAAGTGTTTCTGTAGAGTGACTGGGGGGAAGCTAAAAACACAAAAGAGTAAAGTTCAGCAAAAGAGAGAGAAGCAACCAACTTAACCATAAAAATTATTTATTGAATAATAGCGATAGCTACACAAGGAGGGCTTAATCAACATAACATACATTATTAAAGGTTAATACCTAAGGTAGAAAGGCAAACAGAGAGCGAGAGAGAGAGAAAGAGAAGGGGATCTCACCGCTCCCTGAAGCTTGAACTGGTTGGGGGTCCCAGGTGGTGGTGATAGCTCATGGTAGCTCATGGTCTGAGGGCAGGAGACAGGCAGAGTCCCCAGCATGATCAGTCAGGAGAATATGGAGTCCCAGTGGAACTGATGCCTAGTTCGGATCTAAGCATCAGAACCCTGACTGGAGGGTGAATAGGGATTTTTGTAGAAAAAATACAATGGTTCAAGGGAGAACACTAGATTTGTTTATTGGTAAACTGATGGCTCAAGGATTTTCTTTAGGCTAAACAATAGGAGCTGATCACTCTTGGCTATGGGTGGTGTTTTCTTCCAAGGAGCTCACAATGCAACTAGGCTGCTTCAGTATTTTGGATCTCAGTCAAGGATTCATTACTAAAATTGGTCTGATAACTGCTGAGCTGGGTTTGGGCAGGCATAGGTTCATTAACACTTGGAGCAGAGATTCCCATTATGCAGCGTGTCCCTGCTTTTCAGGTCCCAGAGTTCAGTACGGTTCTCTGTTCTCCATTCTGTATGCAAATTGCGATGTCTCCCTGTCCCTTCTTTCATGCAGATGAGGCTAGGGGAGTTGTCTCTGTTCTTCATTCCGTATGCTAATGGAGATGTCTTAATCTTGTCACCCTTGTCATAAGGAGTCTAGGTATGTCTCCCAATGCCCTCCACTGCTCTCTGCATGTTTTCTTTCCTCTTATGGGTTTTAGTTTAAGCAGAGGCTGGTGGGGAGTGGGGTGTCTTTCATGAGTCAGGCTGGATACTGAACCCTGGTTTCCCAAGAACACAGATCTGACTGGTATCAATTGTTAGGGTGGTTAAGACACTGGAATAAATTGCCTCGGTAGGTTGTGGAATCTCCATCATTGGGTATTTTTAAGAGCAGGTTAGACAAACACCTGTCAGGGATGGTCTAGATAATACTTAGTCCTGCCATGAGTGCAGGGGACTGAACTAGATGAGCTCTTAAGGTCCCTTCCAATCCTACAATTCTATGATTCTAAGGTTAGTTTTTACATCCAAAGGTAAAGAAGAGTTTCTTCCAGCTTTTAATTTTTCTCCTAAATGAACCGAAAGGAAGAAAAAGTTAAAGAAGCAAAACACCATTCACAGAAAATGCTGGCAGAAGGCAGCAGTAAATTATTCTCTCCTCTCTCCTGTATCCCTACCTCCACCACCGGACCAAGGAGAAGCAAGGTGGAAATTGTGGCTCCTTTTTTTTTTCTGGTGCTACTCATGACTTAGTGCAGCAACATGCCCCTCCCTTCACCCCAGTTACTATGGGCTATGTCTTGGAAACACAATCTAACCCACTGTCTGTGTACCTAGAGGTAGGTGTTTGACATCAGTATTTAAATAAATCTTTATCTTTCTTTTTTTTTTGTCAAGGACTTTTGGAAAGTCCATGTAATAGCATAGATTGTCTAAGGTGGCTGATAAACAGCAAAGTTCTGTGGCAGCTTGAAGCAATCTGAACTGACTCCTGGTGAAATTAAAAAGCCAGGTTGAAGCTCTCTGAGTCCTGATGTTTTCCAGTTCTAGAAAAGTGGCAGCCCTTAGGTTGAACTCTTTTGCTTTCCCCATATCTAGCACTTTTAAAAGGTGTTTCATAATACTGTCACTTGAAATGACACTTTAAAGTGATATAGGTCCTAAAATTTGACCAGTCTTTAAAATTGTCACAATCCTGTGAGGAATGTCTTCCACATTCTAAATACATTAAATAACCTCCAAAACTGTCCACCACTCCATCACTAAGAAATTACTAAAAGAAAAACAGTGTGGTCTAGACAAATGTCAGAACTTCTTTGGTTTTTTTAGGCTACAAACCTTAACAAATTTTTTTCCTTCCCCCATCCTGCCAAGTGTTATATGATTTGCACTCTTTGACCCAGATTATCACCCCTAGATCAATACGAGAACAATTTCATGCAAAAAGGAGATGTATCTCCCTTGCAATAATTCCTGTGAAACTCTCAAGAGAGAGCTTGAGTACTCGAGAGGATAGGTGTTGGCCAGTTAGGACATTTCACCCCATAGGAATCCTGGAGAAAGGACAGTGTGGCCCCATGTTGTTGTAGTTATTATTACAGTTTTACAGGAGTTGGGGTTGTCATAGCATTCTTTCTCAAATCTGAGCCTTAGAGTCCAGGAATGAGATACTAGCATGAATTTCCCTAAGCTTAATTACCAGCTTAGAACTGATAGGCTGCCACCACCCAAAAATATAGTGTTTTGGGGCACTCTGACCTCCCCAACCTTCCCTGGGGACCCCAAGAACCCAGATCCCTTGGGTTCTTAAAACAAGGAGAAATAAACCATTCCCCCACCTTCCCCCTCTCAGAACTTCCCTCCCTGGACTATCCTGAGATACTGATCTAACCTCTTAAATCACCATACAGAGAAGCATCTCCCTTCCCTTCCATAAAGAGGCAAACAGATTCAAGGAAAACAGAGAGAGATTTTATCTCTCCTTCTCCCGTCTCCCCACCCGTCCTGGTGAGTTATCCCAATCCCCTGGGATAAAACAAGGGAAACAGAGAAAAAACAATCAATCAGGTTCTCTAAAAAGAAATCTTTTAATAAAAGAAAGGAAAAAGTAAAGAATTATCTTTGTAACTTCAAGATGTAAATATTACAGGGTCTTATAGCTTACAGACACCAGAAAGAGACTTTCCCACCAGTAGCAATACAAATCAAAATATTACCAGCAACTACACATATAAAAGTTAACCAGCCAGATCCACAAATGCAAATAGTGTAAAACAATTAAAAAGCCTAAACCACCTGTTTTACTTACTATACGAAAAGAAACTTAGAGAGCCTGTAGTAATGTCTGGTCTCTCTCAGACCCTCCGAGAGAAGAACAAAGAACAAAGAACTCACACCCAAACTTCCCTCCACCCGAATTTAAAAGTATCTTATCTTCTGATTGGTCTTCTGGTCAGGTGTCCAGTTTCCTGCTTGTAACCCTTTACAGGTATAAGAGACATTAACCCTTAACACTCTGTTTATGACAGGGGTAATGGACATTCCCTGGGGAGAGGGAATCAGAGAAAAGAGATTTCAGGTGTGTTGGAGGGATCTTATTAGAGAGAGGTTGGAGCATGATTATGGTGACTGAATAAAATGAGTTCCTAGAGGGTGAGGAAGGGAAGCAGACCGAGTTGGGGTGTTGGTTCGGAGGAAATGCAATAAGGAAGGTAGAGATGGAAGGTTTGAGTGATTAGGCTAGAGAGGAACATGGACTTAGAAATGGGGGAGAGGTAAGGCAAAAGGAAAAGAGGTGGGTGCTGAGTAAAAGGGAGGGAAAGGAGAATGAAAGGGAGGTAGGATGAAGTTAAAAGCAGAGGGCAGACAGAAGGGAGGGAGAGAAGGCTCTGGGAAAAGAGGGAAAAATTGAAAGAGCATGGAAAAAGCACACATGGTTGGTGAGACATTTATTATATGTTTGTACAGTGCCCAACACAATGGAGGGCAGCTGGTTGTGGCTTTTAGGCTCTACCACAGTGCAAATGCTCAAAAAGAATTACAGATAGGAAAGAGATATAACATGGAAAAAGACAGAGTGGTTTAAAGGTGACCTGGAAGTAAACATGTACAGTTAAGAGAACCACTGAAATATGAGCTAATCAGGCTGTGGATGACTTTCTACACAGAAAATTTACATAAACATTAAAAAAACAAATAATCAACCCTCGATCCCACAAAAATAACCCTGTTAGTGCCAGGTTTGCTAGGGATGACTCAGAATGCATCAGTCTGGGATGTCAGATACCTAATCTGATAAAATACTTAGCCACTCCATAGGGATAAGTCATGCTGTAAAACCTGATGTTATTGTTCCTGTCTGGTGCATTTCTCATACAGTACGCTTTTAATATTATTTTATACATGCATTAAAAAAAACATAATCACCCAGTTGATAAAAAAGAAATTACCTAAGCCTTATGCATTCATTCAATAGTATAGTTGACTAGATATCTCCCAACCTGCTCTATTACTGTCAGATATCATTGATAGAGTGTGTGTCTATTTGAGGTCCAATAGCATGATGTACATTTCTTTATAGTTCAGAGTGTGTGTGTGTGAGAGGGTGGGTACGTCTACACTACAAGATTATTCCGATTTTACATAAACCGGTTTTATAAAACAGATTGTATAAAGTCGAGTGCACGCGGCCACACTAAGCACATTAATTCGGCGGTGTGCGTCCATGGTCTGAGGCTAGCGTTGATTTCCGGAGCGTTGCACTGTGGGTAGCTATTCCATAGCTATCCCATAGTTCCCGCAGTCTCCTCCACCCCTTAGAATTCTGGGTTGAGAGCCCAGTGGCTGATGGGGCAAAAATCATTGTCGCGGGTGGTTCTGAGTAGATGTCATCAGTCATTCCTTCCTCCGGGAAAGCAACGGCAGACAATCATTTTGCACCCTTTTTCCCTGGATTGCCCTGGCAGACGCCATAGCACGGCAACCATGGAGCCCGTTCAGCTTTTTTTTTTACAGTTACCGTATGTGTACTGGATGCCGTGGACAGAGGCGATACTCCAGCGCTACACAGCAGCATTCATTTGCTTTTGCATGATAGCAGAGATGGTTACCAGTCGTTCTGTACCATCTGCTGCCAATGTAAATTGGCAATGAGATGACGGTTATCTGTCCTTCTGTGCTGCCTGCTGCTATCCTGGGTGCCCCTGGCTGAGATCGGCTGGGGGCGCAAAAGCAAAACTGGGAATGACTCCCCGAGTCAATCCCTCCTTTATGGTTTCTAAAAATAGAGTCAGTCCTGCCTAGAATATGGGGCAAATGTACTAGAGAAGCAGTGTATCAGAGAGTACAGCTGCTCTGTGTCAGATCCCGCAGAAATGATGAGCTACATGCCATTCACGGGGGGTGCCCTGCAACAACCCCACCCGTTGCTTCCCTTTTCCCCCAACCTTCCTGGGCTACCGTGGTAGTATCCCCCCCCCATTTGTGTCATGAAGTAATAAAGAATGCAGGAATAAGAAACACTGAGATTTTAGTGACATAAAATAAGGGGGAGGCAGCCTCCCGGTGCTATGATAGTCCAGGCAGGACATTAAGCAGTGTGGGAGAGAGGAGCCCAGCATCCCACTGCTATGATAGTCCAGGCAGTACAGAATCTTTTCTTTTCACATGAAAGGGAGGGGGCTGATTGAAGCTCAGCTCCCATTTGTTATGATGAAGACGGTTACCAGCCGTTCTGTACCATCTACTGGGAATGACCGGGAGTCATTCCTATTTTCACCCAGGCGCCCCCTGCCAGCCTCTCCTGAAGCCAGCCAGGAGCACTCACAGGTTGATAAGAAGGACGGTTACCAGTCCTACTGCACCGTCTGCCACCGGGGAGGGGAGAGGAGCGGATACTTCTCTTCACTGCTGCAGCATCGCGTCTACCAGCAGCATTCAGTAGACATAGGGTGACATTGAAAGAAGTCAAGAAATAATTTCTTTCCCTTTTCTTTCACGTGGGAGGGGGGGAGTAAATTGACGAGCTATTCCTGAACCACGCCGGACAATGTGTTTGAACCTACAGGCATTGGGAGCTCAGCCAAGAATGCAAATACTTTTCGGAGACTGCTGGGGACTGTGGGATAGCTGGAGTCCTCAGTACCCGCTTCCTCCCTCCATGAGCGTCCATTTGAGTCTCTGGCTTCCCGTTATGCTTGTCACGCAGCACTGTGTAGCCTGTAGATTTTTTTTTCAAACGCTTTGGCATTTCGTCTTCTGTAACAGAGCTTTGATAGAACAGATTTGTCTCCCCATACAGCGATCAGATCCAGTATCTCCCATACGGTCCATGCTGGAGCTCTTTTTGGATTTGGGACTGCATTGCCACCCGTGCTGATCAGAGCTCCATGCTGGGCAAACAGGAAATGAAAATCAAAATTTCGTGGGGCTTTTCCTGTTTACCTGGCCACTGCATCCGAGCTGAGATTGCTGTCCAGAGCGGTCACAGTGGTGCACTGTGGGATACCACCCGGAGGCCAATACCGTCGATATGCGGCCACACTAACCCTAATCCGATATGGTAATACCGATTTTAGCAGTACTCCTCTCGTTGGGGAGGAGTACAGAAACCAATTTAAAGAGCCCTTTATATCGATATAAAGGGCCTCGTAGTGTGGACGGGTACAGCGTTAAATCAGTTTAATGCTGCTAAAATCGGTTTAAATATGCAGTGTAGACCAGGCCAGAGAGAGAGAGAGAGAATACAGCATAACTTCTCATTGACCCTGTTTCAGCAAGGATACTTAAATATGAGTAGTAGTCCCAATGACAGCAAAGAGAATACTCATATACTTAAAGTAAGGCACATGCTTAATTAAATATTGAGAAAGCGACATTGAAAGGCTGACTTTGTTAGGATTTGTTTTTAAAAGTTTTACAATTCTCTTTCATTTTGCTTCTCCTGTTCTCCTGCTCCTCCTCCCAGGATTTTTACATGGTTGTACCCCTGAAAGTGGATTCAGTTTTGAGAATCTTTGAGAGGAAAGGCAATAGAGAGTGTTGACCAAATTCTGCCTTTATATACACACATTCACCAAGCAGAGACACTTCAATGACAGCGGTGCCAGAACCTCTGAGGACAGAACTTGGCCCTGTGTATCTAACCTAAAATGTTTTAGTGGAGTTTTCACCTAGATACAAAACTCTAATTCTCCCCCCACCCCATCCACAATGAGCCTGAACCAAAGTCACATTTCTTGCAATATGGTGCGTGCCCTTGACTCTCACAGATATCAGTGGCATTTTGGCTGCCCAGCACCTCACTGAATTAGGCATAAAATCTTCAAGGAACAAAAATCAAGGCTTAAATACTTCTCCTGAAATGTTCAAAAGCACATCTCATTGTTTTGAAAAGTATCACTTAAAAGAGCTTCCCTTCTCTCTTTAATTCTTGCTTAGAGAATGATTAAATAAAGCACCTTGCAATGGCTGCATTGCTCCTTATCTCCTTTTGATGCTCACAAGGTAAAATTAAAGTAAATAAATTGTAGTTTTGGAGACCAGGGGCTCACTCCATATTGCTCATTTCCTTCAAACAGAGCTCTCTATTTCCAACCAACTAGCTCATCTCTAGATCACTTCACGCACTTCCCTTTCAAAAGCAAAATGCCCATTATAAAGGCCACAAATCAAGACAAATTGGTTTTATTCACAGCATGATTCTTCATGTCAGAAACTCACTCATTTCCACTGTTTACAAGATTGATATCGATTAGATATAGGTATATTTCTTTTTGACATTGTTGCTTTTTGACATTGAGGGGAAAATTTTCATGTTGTCTCCAACTTCCCTCTTCGCTGAAGGTACTTCAGGGTTGAAGTCGTGTTCCCAGCAAAAATGGAATCTATCAGGCAAGTGGCACTAATGTCATGCATTGGAGCTTGTCAGTGGGCTGAGCAGTTCAACCTAGCTGTAAAATAAATTAGATACCACGAAAAGAGCCCCGTTCACCACTGCATTACTCCAGTGTAACTTCAGTGATTTCAGCTGAATTAACCAGAGCAAAACTGGAGGGGCAAATTGGGCCCAAAGTGGATAGTTTATAATGGAATTAACAATAAAGGCAGTGAAATCTGAACTAGCATTTTCTGAGCTTTTGATTTAAAAATGCAAGGGAGATTGCGCAAGCCAGGAAACAAACTATCGTTCATGGCCTACATTATGCTTTATATATATGTAATCCTGGAAATATAGTCATTGATTTTGAAGTTTATTATGCATACTGAATTTTATCCATTTTGATTGTATTAGGGCGTAGCTCTTTTGTGTATTGACACCTTTTTGATACACTGAGACTCTATGGAGATTATATTTGTTATCCATAAAAGTAAAAGCCAGAAACAACATAAAATTTCCTGATTGTGGTGTTTTTTGCTTTTTGATTAAGTTTTGAATATGGGGTTGAGAGTTCCCGTCTTCATTACATTAAAATTTCTTTGGAGATTTGGAGATTTGACCTTTAAGTTGACAAAACCCTTCAAATGGTTTACTCTGCAGCTCTACTTGAAAATAAATTATTCTATTTAATCTCACATGTAACATTGGGAAGAGCAGATGGAGCTACTTTAGGATAATTGAGGTGTTAGTGGAGTGAAGGTAATTAAAGGAATACACCGGTTAAACAAGTCTGTGAAAGTCAGAAAGCACCTCATTATAAAGCAAAAATTCATATTGTCTGATTGATGAACGTGTGATATCTACAAAATGTCTAATATCCCAAAATCTAAATTGTAATTTTTTTCCTGCTAACATTATTTTAATTTATAATCATGAAAAGAGCAAATAATAAATTCACCTTCAACTTAAATTCCATGTGTGCACAGTTTTCTCTTCGAAGAGTTTGATCCACATTGTTGCAACTGCAACTGAACTGTGGGCACAGCTCCATCTAAACATTGATTGTGGGCATGAATCAGGCAGTTAGAGCCATACATATACTAGGTGCACCTTGTAAGTTTATTCCAAACATTATGCAAACTGGAGCTTTGCCATTGACTTTAAAGGGGTCATTTCCCCATATGTCATTAATGATTTTGGGTACCTTAACAAGGCTTGACTTTCAGAAAGTGCTGAGCTTCTACCCTTTGAAAACCTGTCCCTCCCCCAAGAAGGTGTGTCAAATTGAGTACTCAGAATCATTAACATGTTCGAAAATTCAGATTTGAGTTTCAAAGATATCCCATAGACTTGAAATGGAAAATATAGTACTAGATGCAGCAATCATTATGGGTATATCTACATTAGTGGTTATACACATGTCCATGTGTGGTCCTGTGCTATAAACCCCCTATTGTTCACATTTAAACCTCTAGAAATACATGACTGAAGGAGAGTAGAGGGCAAGGAAGGTAGCACGCCTGAGAAGTGTGGGTAAGTACATGCCTTGGGTAAGTAGTCATGGCAGTTTACAGCATGATTGGGACCAAGGGTATGTATGAGGTCTCATTCTCCTCACCCGCCCACACACACTCCATTCCCACAATGCACTGATCCTTTTCTGCCTGACCCTTACCCATTCTGTAAAGGGCCCTGTTGTAAAGGGTACTAGTGAAGTATGCTGAGCACATCAGGACAGCTTTCTGTTGCACTGTTTACAGATCAGTACAAGTGAACGTGGATCTTACTCCAAGAGCAGCCACCTGATGCATTAACAATGTGTGGTCAGAGAACACTGTTCTCCTGGAGTGGCAAGAATGTTCACTTCTATCAAGAAATTTCACAGAGGCTGGAGCAGGTGGACATTCAGCAGACACAGCACAGTCCTGAGAAAGCATCAAGCACTTGTGGTTCCTGTATAGGAATGTGAAGATTAAAACAACAGCTGCTCCAGGATGGCTCATCATATGGCCCCTTCTATGAAGAGCTTGGCCAGGTGCTGTCAAGTGCTCTCAGTACAGAGCCTGAAGTGGCTCATGACCCCTCCTGAATCCCACCAACCTCATTGTCCAGTGGGATGTCGATGCATCTCAGGACAAGGAGGCAGCAGGGCCTAATTTCTGCCAGGGCCATCTGGAGCAGAGCTTCAGTAAATATTTTCAAACCTGCGTGAGCCCCAGTCCCTCCCATGGGGCTGAAGGCCTGAGCTCTGGTGCACCCTGTGGCATAGAAGCCCCGAACCCCAGTGCCCTCCCATGGGGATAAAGCCCTGAGACCGCTTACCCCACAGCTGAAGCCCAGAGCCCTGAATGGGGGGCAGCATGGAGAGCTCTGGAAAATAATCTCTGAGAATATAAGCCTTGATGCCCCAGAAGTCCTGGCAGGTAAGGAGCATATGATTCTGCACCTCTACCCAGAGGAACTGGTTGAGGAAGCCCCCCGGTGAACACAAGGAAGACCTCTAGCCCTGGTCAGACCAGAGCCTAAGGCTGGTAAGATACAATGGACCCCTCATGCTCGCTTCCAGTAGCCCCTCTTGCTCTGTGTAGGGCTGGCTTAGCTGACATGCGCAGGCCCAAGGTAAGACAAGACATGCCTGAACATGTAACTGCTGAACAAGCCTGAACAAGTAAGTGCTGAAACTATTGTGAATAGGTTAATACAGAAAATAAGGAAGGCAGAAACTACTATAATTAAACTAACTATTGTGAATATGTTTATACTATACAAAGTAGGCAGAAACATCCTGAACTGGTAAGATTGCCTTACACAATCTGCAAAGTGATTGATCTCTACATGCAAGAAGTATAGACATTAGTAGCTAGAAAAGATGTATATAAACTGTGTGGAGTGTGACATAAATTGGAATTGTGGTATCACCTTGTACCTATATCCCTGGCATCTGGGCCTGGCCATTGTGAGCAAAGAGTTGTTCCATGCCTAATAAAGTAACCTGATTAATGAGCTGGAGCCAAACTGAGGTTTTTTTGGATCCCAGAGAGCTGGATGAAGAGTTGTCTCAGAACTGGACAAGGTGTTCTGGAAAAACTATGTGAAAAAGGTCTTGGAGGGTGGTAAATTCCTGATTTTAAGATAACACACATTTGAAGTACTGTGAGACTGACTCCCTGGATAATGTGCCATGCATTGCTATATCTTTGTGTTTGAATTGCAGTGCTGAAGCCACAGCATTGTCCCACTCCATCCCCTTACCAAACTCCTCCAACTTTCCCCCCTTGATCCGGTGCTCGTTTTGTGCCATCCCGAAATAGTCCTCAAGTGAGACAGTGTTCTAAATCAATGATTATATTGATTTCCAATGAACCGCAATTATGCATTTGGCTTTCAAAGCTATTTTTTCCAAACACATTATAAAGGCAAAATTATTGTACCACTGCATGTGCGCATTTCTCAGCCAGCAGTCAGATAGTAATGGTCCCAGGGCCATGGGAGATTGGGGAGGAAGGATATGGAAAGGCCCTAGTTGGAGAAGGGAAAGAACAACGTTGTAGAAAACTTAGTTGTGTAAGGAAAAGTTAGTTACAGCTGTTTTTTTTCTTCCTTTCAAGATTACAGTTTCTGTTCAGTGTTTGTTGTCTGAGGCAGGGGGTTGTGGTGCTCAGCTGAATCTTCAGAAAACCCAAGGAAGTTGCAGCATTTCTCTTTTTCTCTCTGACCTCTTAACTGTTAGGAAGGCACAGAGCCAGGATATTCGGGGGGAAATGAGGTTGGTGGTTCAGAGTCCAGATCTCATTTTGCATGAAATTTCCATATGATAGCTGAAATTGAGGATCATTTTCAACTGATTTGCCTCCCACCCCTGTAAGCATATTTCAGCAAATTGCTGTTGCAGCAAAACCTCTAGGTGTTTCTTAATTTTCATCAGCAGTACAATCTGCTTGGCCCAGCCTTCAGAAGTGACCAAACCCATCTATTCAGCACTATGTAGAGGGGAGACCATTAGCAGAAACATCTCTGTGGGATAGATTGCTGGATCCCCACCACAAGACTGGAAAACCACTTTTCTTTTCCATACTTTGTCATACTTAGAAATTTTCAATGTTCTCCAACCTTAAGGGACAAAAATGTAAATTGATAACCTAGCCCCTGGAAGAAATTATCCCACCCCGTCCACCCATGCTGAGACATTATGAACATTTTAAGTTGTTAAAAACACTAATATCGTTTCCTTGCCATTATTAGCCTCTGCTCATTCCTCATGGGCTGCAAAAGTTGTCTGGGAATCAAGAATTGTGAGACAGCTACATTCCTAGGTCCCATGAGTGAAACCATGCCACCAAGCAGACTGGAGCAGCCCCCTAAAGGCAGCAGAGGCAGATGCAGAAAAACCTTGGAAGTGCTGCTCATAGGGATGTACAAAAGAAACCAGGAGCAATTTGAATTCCTTGGGGCATAGGAGAAGTAGTTTCCTCAGCATGAGCAGACACTTATGAACCGGTGCATGGACACAGGGGCAAACCTTCAGGAATGGAAGTGTTCCCTAATGGAGAGGCTCATTGAACTGGTGGTCAAAAGAGTGTGGCACTTGTCTGCTGCTGAGGCCTCAGAACCAGCCCATCAGTCACCACCTTCTGCTCTGACTACTGCTCAGGGTGCTGCCAAGCTGGAGCATCCTGTTGCAGTGAGACTTCCTAAAAGACTAGGAGGAGAACATGAGCCTTCAGGAGAACTGGAATGCCATCATGCTGCGACCACCTACACCCCTCAGAGGAGACATCTCTGCTTCTCACTAAGGCTATATCTATAATACAGCTTTACTGGGTATAAGTTATATCGCTCAGGTTCTCCTGCCAGCATAACTACTGCTGCTTGTGGGCGCTGGAGTAATTAAGTTGATGAGAGAGCTCTCTCCCGGTGGCTTAGAACATCTGTACTAGCTGTATTGGTGCAGCTGCACCATTGTAAGCCACAGCCTGAGAGCCATTCCCCCTATTTTTCACCCCTTCTGGTTAGGAGGGGAAGGAGATGGGTGGAAAGACATTAAACTGTTGTCAGCATTCCTGGTTATAAACAGTCACTTTCATAACAATGTTATGAACATATTCATGAATACATTGTTATTTATGTCCATTAAACCATCTACCTCAGACTTTTAGTAAAATGGTATGCTTTGTTTTAACTGTGCGTAGGTCCTTCTTCCTAATGATGAACTAAAGGTGTTTTTTTTTAATTCCTGAATGGGTCACAAGCTTCCTACCTCATGCAATGGAATGTATAAAATCTGGTGCCATAATAGTGAAAATATTTTTGATTTCCCCCCTCTTAGTTCAGAAATATCTTAACTTATATGGCTACACAGGAGTGATGGGGAAAGTTCAGTGTATGGTATTATATGCTTTAAAAAGCACTATTATTTTTCTACATTGCAGATGTCTAAAACACACAAAGCATGACTCTTCTCCTCGGTGTCTTTGGAGCTTTATTACACTTGCTGAAAATCAAAACACAAGAACAATTCAGAGATTCTAAGGGTAGAAGAGACAATTGTTATCATCTAATCCAACCTCCTCTATAACACAGACAATAGAACTTCCCCAAAACAATTCCTAGAGAATATCTTTTAGAAAAACATCCAATATTGATTTTTAAAATGGCCAGTGATGGAGACTCCACTAAGACCCTTGGTAAATTGTTCCAAGGGTTAATTACTCTCATCATTAAAAATGTACACCTTATTTCCAGTCTGAATTTGTCTAGCTTCGACTTCCAGACATGTTCTACAAAGGTAGATCATGCTCTACCTTTCTCTGCTAGATTGAAGAGCCCATTGTTAAATATTTGTTGCACATGTTATATTCTTATAGATTGCAATCCGATCTTCCCTGGATATTCTCTTTGTTAAGCTAAATAGATTGATGTCTTTGAGTCTATCACTATAAGGCAGATTTTATAATCCTTTAATTGTTTTCATGGCTGTTCTCTGAACTCTGTCCAATTTATCAACATTTTTCTTTAATTGTTGGCATTAGAACTGGAAACAGTATTTCAGCGGCGGTTGCACAAGTGCCAAATGTAGAGGTAAAATAGCCTCTGTACTCCTACATGATAGTCCCCTGTTTATGCATCTCAGGATCACAGTGGCTCCTTTGGCCATAGTGCCACAGTCATTTTCAGCTGATTATCCACCACAAGGCCCAAATATTTTTCAGAGTCACTGTTTCCCAGGATAGAGTCTCCAATCCTGTAAGTAGGGTCTAAATTATTTGTTACTAAATGGATACATTTATATTTACCCATATTAAAGCACATATTGTTTACTTGCTCCCAGTTTACTAACTGATCCAGATCACTCTGAATCAGTGACCTGTCCTCCCCAGTTTTTGTGTCACCTGTAAACTTTATCAGTGAAAATTTTATGTTTTCTTCCAGGTTATTGATAAAATGTTAAATAGCGTAGGGCCAAAAACCGATCCCCGTGGGACCCCACTTGAAACACTCACACTTGAGAATAATTCCTCATTTACAATTACATTTTGAAACCCTATTAGCTAGCCAGTTTTTAACCCATTTAATGTGTGCCACATTAATTTTATATTGTTGTGATGGGGTGGACCAGGCAGCGAGGCGCCTTGCTGGAGTCCTTGTGGCCCTGCCACACCTCACGCCAGAAGAAAGCAATGGCGAGGGTCTTTGAAGCTGCCTAGAGTGGCTGTATGGAATACAGTCAGTCACTCAGAAAGGGGCTGCAGGGAGCAACCAATCAGGGCACAGTGGGCTAGTGTAAGAAGAGCTGCAGGGCCAGAGTGAGCTCAGTTCCTTGCTAGAGCTGGAGGAGAGTGGATGGTGTGAATGGCTTGCTAAGCAGCGCTGGCATTCCCAGTGGGGAATGTGAAGGAGCTCTGGGCTAGCTGCTGGGACTCAACCAGGACAAGGATAAAGAATGTGCTGGGGCTGTGGGGAAATGACCTGGGGAATTGTAGCAGTGACACAGTTTATTTAAAGGTTTGTGGTGGATGGTTGCTATCTATAGCAGTGATGGGCATCCTGCAGGCTGAATGCGGCCCATCAGGGTAATCTTATTAGGGGCCATGAGACATTTTGCTGATGTTGACTGTCCCTCCCCGAGCCCTGCAGCTCCCAGAGTCTGTGGTTCACCATTTCCGGCCAATGGGTGCTGCGCGGGGCTGTGCCTGTGGATGGTCAATGTCAGCAAAATGTCTCATGCCCCCCAGTCAGATTACCCTGATGGGCCGGCCACCTGTGGGTCGCAGGTTGTCCACCACTGATCTATAGGGTTCCTTGCTGGGACCTGAAGTAGAGGTTGGGACTGGATTCCCCTCTACCACACAAGCCACTGGGAAAGTGTCCTGGACTTTGATAAATTCCAGAAGGGGAATTGAACTCTTTTAGTGGCCCAGCTGAATAGTTGGGCCCAGAAATGCCTGGAGAGGCAGAGTCTCCAGGGAGGGTGCCCTGGGGGGATGCGGCCCCATACCAGGTCCAAGACTGCTTGAAGACCAGGAACAATTTGAGGGAGCCCAGAAGGGTCTAAGAGACAATTTGGACCAGGGTACTGTGATAGGCCCTGCTGAACTGATTGAGGAATGCCCAGGGATAGGGCTGCAAAGAAGAAGACCTTGCAGATGGTGCTGAGATAAGCTCCCTATTGGACTTATATCTCAGAAGAGGTTTGCTTTATCTCACATACAGATTGTGTGTGACTTGGTCAGAGGGCTGGGTCACTGAAGAGTCACCACAAACCAGAGAGAAAGTGAAGGGGTACACACTCAGCCAAGGGGGAATTCATAAGAGGTGAGTGCACCCCATTACAGTTGCTTTAGGTTTTTTTTAATTTAAAATGTCATGTGGTATGAAATCAAACACCTCACAGAAGGCACAACACTTCCTTTATTGACTAAATGTGTAATCTCATCAATAAAAGATATAAAACTAATTTGACAAGATCTATTTTCCATAAACCCATGTTGATTTGCACATATTACTTCCTTTAAATTTTTCTTAATCAAGTCCCACATCAGCCACTTTATTATCTTGTCCAAGACTGACATCAGACTGACAGGCCTATAACTGCCTGGGTTGTCCCATTTATTCTTTTTAAACATTAGCACATTATCTTTCTTCTAATTTTCTGGAACTTCCCCAGTGCTCCAAGACTTATTGAAATCAACATTAGCAGTCCAGTGAGCTCCTCAGCCAGCTCTTTTAAAATACTTGGATGCAAATTATCTGGACCTACTGATTTTAAAAAGTCTTATTTTAAAGTAGCTGCCATTTAATATCCTCCAGAGATACTAGTGGAATTAAAAGTGTTATCATCATGATATGGTGAGCCTATATCATCTCTTTTTCCCCCCCAAATACATAACAGAAATATTTATTGAACATTTCTACCTTTTCTGAAGAATGGTGCTCTGCAAATGCCAAACTTGCCATACACATGCGTGCTAGAGAGAATTGCTAATTCTACTATTTCCACCTAGCTGTGGACTAATACAATTGTCCAGTTTCTTTTAGTACCTTTTTAAAAAAAAAAAAAAAAAAAAAAACAACCTCTTTCTGATTGTCCTTAACTCTTCTGGCCACAGATTTCCACTTGTATCCTCTGCTTTCATTATCAATTTTCTACAACTCCTAACTTCTGATTTATATTCATTACTGCCAACTTCTCCTTTTTTCCATTTGTTATGTATTATTATTTCTTTTATAGCTGCCTCACTTCTCCTCTAAGCCAGGTCATTTTTTTTAAAGCAGCACAGTCTTATTCCTTGATTGTGGCTTTTGGGGCATCTGGTAAGGTATTCTTCAATAATTCTCAACTATCATTCATTTTTTTCTAATTAAATTTTTCCTCCCAGCTGATTTGGTTCATAATTGTTTTCAGCTTTGTGAAATTGGCCCTTTTAAATAACCAAGTATACATATATATTACAATTACAAAGAAAGAGAGAATATACCAGCAAGAACAGCATCTGCCAGAACCAATCCCCACTTTCCCGAAACCTTAAGGAGTTTCAGCTATCGTAGGGATTAGAGCTTGCTAACAGCCATTAATTGCATTTAGCACTGCAGACAATAAAGTCAAAAATCACAATGGGTGCAGTACTCCCAATCCAAAGCAAACCTTCATAATTCTCATTAAAGTTTAAGTGCTCCCAGCAGCAGAGCTAAAGAAGCATGAATAGCAGAGACAAAAACATTGCACATTGGCGCCATAACTGTTTAGCCACCACACTCCACAGCACAAACCCAACCCCAGGGTGATAATCAGTGGAGTTGCTCTGTTATCATTGTTTTGAATGTGTGTAGTGTCACATGAACAAATGACCTTCCATTACAGGGGAACAAAACCTTCACAAAGCTATGTACCTGTAAGTATGAGCTGATGTTCCTTCATGTACATTTCTAGCAGCTGCGTAGGTTGTGAAGGTGTGCCTTCATTCAGACAGATGCCACCTTCTGAATCCCTGGTATGCCAAGATGTGTGCACATAAGGCATCCCTGATCTCCCTTGCCCACTGGGAACCAGGAGCAGTGTGTACAGGGAACAGATCTGGATGCCTATATAGAATTGTAAACTAGACTTGTCCTGAGACTACTCATCTCTGGGGAGTAAAGTCTTTTTTTTTCCCCTCTTCAGATACCATCCTGATCTCCTCAGCAACCTGCTGTCATTAAGTTTTCCAGTATATCCCACCAGTGTTGTATTCAGGAATCTACCTCTGTGATCACTATGTCATGTAGAATGATTGAAAAGTAACCTCTTGTGGTAGGCAAAGTACTGGGATATGAGTATATGGATATGGATTACCCCATCTTTTGAAATCCAGCTATTATTTCTGCAAATTTCTTATGGCAAATTACCTGTTGGTAAAGCACATTGTTAATTTCCCCCAAAACCTGTCATAACCACAACAGCAGACTTTCCAACCCCAAAGTGGTTTGCAAAAGATCTATGGATGTCTGGTATAGCCAGCATCCACAGGGCAATGTCTTCCCATGCCTGAACTAATATAGCTTCCCTGAATCAAGTCCCCTGGCGAGTTCCTCTCACAATCAAGCTCCATGAAAGTCTATTTCCTCATCTGGAAATTCTGAAGCCACTGCTGGTCATCTCGGATTTCCAAAACAATGAGATATCACTGTACTGTGCAGAAGTGACAGTGAACAAAAGGGCATACCATGACAATACCAGCATTCACTTAAACTGTATGGTGTGAGTTGAATGAATTGTCAGTGACCTTTAAGGTCAGCCATCTTTGCGTCAGAATGTTCTGCCCAGATTGCATCCAGGATCCTACCAATCACCTGCTCCTCTGCATAACCATGAGTCCCACAACTAGGAGTGGGAGCAGAACCAGATCACCCTATTGCTCCATGTCTGTCTTCATGTTTTGCACGGAATAACAGTGAAAGTCTGAGACACTTCCAAGGGATACTCTGACTATTTCATAATTATGTATTAGCATTTCACTCAGACAGCAGATAGAGGCCCATTGTGAACTATTCTATGCTTAATTGTAGACAGACAGATTGACAAATATTACTTGCCTGAAAGAAAACCTTTTTCATCTTTGTGATGACCAGTCCCTAATCACACCAAAAGAACAATATTTTCAGTGTGTATGCAGAACTCCTTACACAGCATGCATACATATGTTTTGCAGTTATTATCACGTGACACAAGCTTTCATTAGAGGCCTTACAAGACATTCTTTTGGTGAATCCAAGTGATCACTGTACTCTATGTACTACTGTGACCGCTTCCTATTGGCATCCAGATGTCCTTGAGTCACAGCGATAATGTGATCAGGAACTGCCATTGGCAAATGTGTGAAGGCAGGGGACAGTGCCAACAAGACACAGTAAAGTGGCTCCTTTAATGACTCCCTGTGATACTTCCTCTGAAATGGCAGCAGTAACATCACATAATAGTGGTGGCATGGACACAGGTATACGTGTTTACATAGCATTATACCCATGTCCGGCATAGCCCATGTGGACTCTTGGGCCTGGGTATGGGAAGCATGCTGTAGCATTATATCTTCCACTACTTGGGTATGTGTGCAACTGCAGACAGAGCCTACATCTGAAATAAACACTGTGCCCACTGTGCTCTGAATTACATCCGCAATTAAATTTGCAGGTGAATGTTCTTGGTGCAAAAATTGTGCCCCCCAACAGGAAGGAGGCCTTATGAAAACTTACCTATTGCTATTTATTCATATATAGCTTTACATACCCCCCCCACCTCCACACACATCATCAATGCAAAGTATACATCAGAAAGAGGTTCATCTTTTAAACACAAGACTCTGATCTTTTCAAGATATTGGCTGTTATTTTTGGTAATGTCTGGGGATTAATTGTATCCTCTACAATGATCCATGATGCAGGGAAAGATTGCAAAGAAACTACTTCAGCGATGGCTAATTCTTAGATGAATTAGTTGGCACTTTATCTTGATTATGCTTATATTCTATTTTCCAAAGAAGCTTAAGTAGGTGAATCCCACAGTCAATAAATACACATTTCATTGACAACTGATCTCTCCCACAAGGGAAATCTAAAGTGGACCTATTCCTTTAAAATATAATAAAAATGTTTAACTTCACAAGGCAGACACACTGAGCCAGATTCAACTCCTGTGCATGCAGGATTATGGATGAAAATATCCTTGTGTTCTACAGCTTTAAATTCCATATGGAGTTTTTGCCAGCAGAGGGCTCATGAGAAATTCTGTCAGTCAGCATATACACTAGTCATCATGGCTCCTCCTCTTCCCCAAATGGTTCCACCCAGTTTGACTTTGCCTGCCAGTCAGGGGCACCTGGCGAAGCGAGGCTCATGCACGGTCTCCCTCTCCCCCAAGGAGGTGCCTGAAACTGCAGAAAACCTGAGAGTCTCTGGATTAAGTTTAGAAGTTTGAGCAACAAGGATGATATTGTGGTGGAAGTCTGCTATATATCACCAGACCAGAGGGATGAGGTAGACGAGGCTTTCTTCAGGCAACTAACAAGTTACTAGATCACAGGCCCGGGTTCTCATAGGGGACTTCAATCACCCTGATATCTGCTGGGAGAGCAATACAGCAGTGCATAGACAATCCAGGAAGTTTTTGGAAAGTGTAGGGGACTTTCCTGGTGCAAGTGCTGGAGGAACCAACTAGGGGCAGAGCTCTTCCTGACCTGCTGCTCACAAACAGAGACAAATTAGTAGGGGAAGCAAAAGTTGATGGGAACCTGGGCAGCAGTGACCATGAGATAGTCGAGTTCAGGATCCTGACACAAGGAAGAAAGGAGAGCAGCAGAATACAGACCCTGGACTTCAGAAAAGCAGATTTTGACTCCCTCAGGAACTGATGGGCAGGATCCCCTGGGAGAATAACATGAGCGGGAAAGGAGTCCAGGAGAGCTGGCTGTATTTTAAAGAATCCTTATTGAGGTTGCAGGAACAAACCATGCAGGTGTGTAGAAAGAATAGTAAATACGGCAGGTGACCAGCTTGGCTTAAATGAAATCCTTGCTGATCTTAAACACAAAAAGAAGCTTACAAGAAGTGGAAGACTGGACAAATGACCGGCAAGGAGTATAAAAATATTGCTCAGGCATGCAGGAGTGAAATCAGGAAGGTCAAATCACACTTGCAGCTAGCAAGGGATGTTGAGAGTAATAAGAAGGGTTTCTACAGGTATGTTAGCAACAAGAAGGAGGTCAGGGAAAGTGTGGGCCCCTTACTGAATGGGGTAGGCAACCTAGTGACAGAGGATGTGGAAAAAGTTAATGTACTCAATGTTTGTTTTGCCTCTGTCTTCATGAACAAGGTCAGCTCCCAGACTACTGCACTGGGCAGCACAGCATGGGGAGAAGATGACCAGCTCTCTGTGGAAAAAGAAGTGGTTCAGGACTATTTAGAAAAGCTGGACGAGCACAAGTCCATGGGGCCAGATGCACTGGATCCGAGGGTGCTAAAGGAGTTGGCGGATGTGATTGCAGAGCCATTGGCCATTATCTTTGAAAACTCATGGTAATAGGGGGAGGTCCCGGATGACTGGAAAAAGGCTAATGTAGTGCCCATCTTTTAAAAGGGAAGAAGGGAGATCTGGGGAACTACAGGCCAGTCAGTCTCACCTGAGTCCCTGGAAAAATCATGGAACAGGTCCTCAAGGAATCAATTTTGAAGCACTTAGAGGAGAGGAAAGTGATTAGGAACAGTCAGCATGGATTCACCAAGGGCACACGTCATGCCTGACTAACCTAATTGCCTTCTATGACGAGATAACTGGCTCTGTGGATGCCGGGAAAGCAGTGGATGTGTTATTTCTTGTCTTTAACAAAGCTTTTGATACGGTCTCCCACAGTATTCTTGCCAGCAAGTTAAAGAAGTATGGGCTGGATGAATGGACTATCAGGTGGCTAGAAAGCTGGCTATATCATCATGTTCAATAGGTAGTGATCAATGGCTCCATGTCTACTTGGCAGCCGGTTTCAAGCAGAGTGTCCCAAGGGTCGGTCCTAGGGCTGGTTTTGTTCAATATTTTCATTAATGATCTGGAGGATGGTGTGGATTGCACCCTCAGCAAGTTTGCAGATGACACTAAACTGGTAGAAGTGGTAGATATGCTGGAGGGTAGGGATAGGACACTGAGGGACCTAGACAAATTAGAGGATTGGGCCAAGAAAAATCTGATGAGATTCAACAAGGACAAGTGCAGAATCCTGCACTTAGGACAGAAGAATCCCATGCACTGCTACAAACTAGAGACTGAGTGGCTAGGCAGCAGTTCTGCAGAAAAGGACCTAGGAGTTACAGTGGAGGAGAAGCTGGATATGAGTCAAGAGTGTGCCCTTGTTGCCAAGAAGGCTAATGGCATTTTGGGCTGTATATGTAGAAGCATTGCCAGCATATTGAGGAACGTGATCATTCCCCTCAATTTGGCATTGGTGAGGCCTCATCTGGAGTACTGTGTCCACTTTTGGGCTCCACACCAAAAGAAGGATATGGAAAAATTGGAAAGAGTCCAGCGGAAGGCAGCATAAATGATTAGGGGGCTGGAGCACATGACTTATGAGGAGAGGCTGAGGGAACTGGGATTATTTAGTCTTCAGAAGAGAAGAATGAGGGGGGATTTGATAGCTGATTTCAACTACCTGAATGGGGGTTCCAAGAGGATGGATCTAGACTGTTCTCACTGATTGAAGATGACGGAACAAGGAGTAATGGTCTCTAGTTACAGTGGGGGAGGTTTAGGTTGGATATTAGGAAAAACTTTTTCATTAGGAGGGTGGTGAAGACTATGAGGGTGGTGGAATGGGTTATCTAAGGAAGTTGGAGAAATCTCCTTCCTTAGAAGTTTTTAAGGTCAGGCTTGACAAAACCCTGGCTGGGATAATTTAGTTGGTGATGGGTCCTACTTTGAGCAGAGGGGTGGACTAGATGACCTCCTGAGGTCCCTGCCAACCCTGATATTCTATGATTCTATAACAACAGCATGGGTTCTTACAATGGAAGAGATGAATCTGAAATTTAAATTATCAGTTGCATTTTGGGCTAGATGTTTTCAAAGGTCTTTAGGTACCTAAAGATATATATAGATGCCTAATAGGATTTTCAGAGGCCCTTACACAGTTTAAGCATATGACTCTAATTGTGCAGACCGTCAGAGGAGAGCAACCCCACCCCAAGCTGACATCTCCCTGACTACCACTGAGTCTAATTTGGCCTGTCAGTGGGGTTTAGGTGTGGGGGGGAATTATTTATCACTAAGTTCTGGAGCTCAACAACTCAGACAGTTAAAACTGAAACACTGATTGGGTTTTGCTCATTTTATCATATAGAAAAGAGTTATTGTACTTCTTTTTTTGTTCAATTTTCCCCTCAAATCAAGGGTATTTGTTGTTCCATGTTCCCAAGGGCTGCTGAGTACTTGTGAGTGGGGAAGACCTCCCTGCAAAGCTGACCAGGGAGGTTCTATTTTAATTTCTTAAAGCCAGAAGTAGAAGTTCTTATTTCTAATACTTTCTCTTCTTTTAGAGAAGGGCCCTGGAATGGATTGAACCTGGTCCTTGTTGCTTTGATTGGCATCTGGCAGAATGGCTACATTATAAGAAAGGTGGATGGAGGGGAATCTTTTTATTTTATATTGTTAGAATCCTGTAACAATAATATTTACACTAAGAACAAAAACTGTCTTTTGTAGAACTGCAGACAATGAATTAGTCCCAAGAGATTTGGGCAAGTTATTGTCATCACCAACACTCCAATCACCACATCATTATCATCATCATCATAATAACATAGTGATATAGTAATCTGATATAATACTTAAATGTCCTAAGTAGGCCATTTTCTTGACCTTGTTCCATAATTTTATCCCAGTGGATATGTTGTAATTTGGGATTAAATAGAAATCTAGGAAAAACTCAAGTCAAAATAAATTTGAACAGATTTTTCCATGGTCTCTAAATGACAGACTCATCAAAGTACAGAAAATTATTTTTGCTCTTTCAGGTGCCCCAGTGGATTACTGGGTAAATTCCGAGTATCTATTTTTGGTTGTCTGAACACTTGTTTGAAATATGGGAAATACACTTTCCTCTTTAAAAAGAGCATTCTGAGTCAATACATTTTCATTTAGATAGTTTTCTGACTGTAGGAGATTTGTGAAACTTGACAAGCTGTGGAGCCTGGCAGTCATGGTGAGTCACCAGAGAACCCATTAGCCATTGAATCCAGCCTAAATATTTTCAGGATTGCTCTTCTTTAAGTAGATTAGTTACATTAACTGAATGAACTAAGGCTAAAAGAGAGCTTTATATCTATTTTCATTTCAAATCAAGGGACATTTTATTTTTTAAAAGTAGGTTTAAAAACACATGGTAATATATCATTTGGGCCTGACTTTTCCCTCGCTACTCTTACAAGGTTACATGGATCAGAAATACATCTAGAAACTGTCTTAATTTTCAAAGAAACACTTTAACTGTCTTTTCGGTAAATGTAATAAGAACAATTTTCAATAATAATTCCGTTGTAGCCAAGGCATTAGAAAGAAACAGAAATGACAAGCAACACCACTAGGAACATTCCTTCAGTTATATCACAGGAGGTCAAGTGGTCCTTTACAGACAGACTCTGGTACATGTACCAAGAGTTTATAAGGTCTTCTCATATAAAACCTACTATACATGAAAAAAATATTATTTACATTTGAGGATCACCATGTTAGGAGTGAGAAAATTCCTGAGCCAGTTGTCACATATAGAAAGCCACTATATAAATAAGATAGGTCCCAATGCTGCAGACACTCACACATATGCATGTATGCAAAGCATTCATTACATGCCCTGTATGCCTGACTGGCTGTGCCTTGTCTAACTAGTGACCTGCAGGCTGGATTCTGTCCACTGGATGATTCTGTCCAGCCACCATGGAAGATGTCATTTTGTAGAACAACATGGCATTCTCTGTGCCGTGTAATCTCATATTTGCCATACATGTGAGGTCATGCCATGTGGAGAATGCCATTTTGAACCACCTAAAGAATGCAAGTGAGTTGTTGCATGTCTAATTAAAACTGTAATGGCATGCCACTGCACGTATGTTATTTTACACACTGTGTAGTCCCATTGACATCACTTGACATTCAGGCAGGTGAAGCTAAGTATGAGGATAAGTGTTTACACGATCAAGGTCATATAGCTATAGTACATATTTTCAACTGAATCATAACAGCTGGAGAAAGAACAGATCTATCAGGTTCTTAATTCCTCTCATATTAATGCAAACTTGTTCTCTACAATATATTTTCTAGTGAATAATCAGATCTTGTTTATATAGCCAAAGTGATAGGAATTCCACCATTTCTTTTGGGAGACTAGCCCTCAGACTACTGCATCAATCAGGGATTTGTTTCTGATATCCAGTCTCCATCTTCGTTTCCTTTATTTCATTCTATCATTCCTAGTTATAACTACAATCACTCTTCCATTTTTGCAGGTGCTTATTTTTAAAATCTTGAATATTTTCTTTCGTGTTTGACCATTATCAATTGGCCTTTTGCATAGATCTTTAAAGCTTCCTGATATTCCTTTTTCTCTCTGTGTGTGTCTGTGTGTGTTTAATTCACTGCTTTTTATTTCCCAGCTTCTTTAAACGTGTGACTATGTGGTCATCTCTTGGCATATTCCTCCTTTTTCTTTTTTAGTATAAAACTTAGTTTTAAAATATCATTCAAAAAAATCTCATTTCCTCTTGCAATTGGACAGGTTGCCAGTTTTTATGAAGCCCATCTTTTTTCTCCTCCTCTCATTCCTATGATTTCCCACAAGAATCTGGCAATATCTCCCTGCTTCATGAAGCAAACTGCAGCAGCTCCTTCTCACTCTTCTGTGGAAGAGGGGTGTTAGAAGAACTCCTGTTCTTGAGCCAAGAGGAGGAAGTCTGATCAAGGCTTGAATGGGAGTGGGGTACTTCCCTAGTTTTCACTTGCAAGATGAGTTTTGCTTACTTGAGATACCAAAATAAGAGGCCACTTGCATCAGATTATGCAAATATGCAAAATATGATCATGTTGGCTCCTCCGACTTGGCTTCCCCTCAGTGGAGTTCAAGTAAATCATAGACACTGTAGGCAGGTGTCTACATCTCCAGATTCTACAGTCATGTGGTAATCTCAGAATCTAAGCTTTCATTAAAAAAGGGAGGGAAAAAAGAGAAGAAAAAAAAATGTAACCCACATAATTATGAAGAAAAACCTGAAAACTTGAACTAAGCATAAACTGATACAAGGAAATTTACCTGGGTCTTCAGAGAGGGGGCAACAACCACTAGAGGCAGGAAAGGCGCCACCTGGCCCCACACCAACCTATACACCTGGCTTCCAGTGCTTTACAGTATGGCTGGTTGGTGGTACGCTTGAGTGTTACACTAGGCTCTGTGAGATAGGGTCCTCCTCAGCAGACTGGTCTCTCTGGCATTGGCTTTCTTTAGATGGGGCTCTGTGATAGGGTATATAAACCCTACAGTGGGCAACATGGGATTAATAAACTATTGTGGGCTCAGATGGACCAGCCCTGCCATCCTGTGAGAAATGTCAGATCTGTAAGGAGGAGCTTAAAAGGGAAAAACAGCAGCATAGTTGATGGTGTAAACCAAGGAGCACAGGAGACTGCCAGTCTTCAGCTCTTGGAGAGAGGGCTGGTTGAAGGTATAGCGAAAATAGCTGGAGGGCTAAGCCTCCTATGACTGGACTAGTGTGGTGGAACACCTGGATGTTGAAGACCAGAGGCCTAGGTAAGTGCAGGGCTCAGCCCAAGGCCTAGGCGGTGCCCTGGGGAAGAAAGTTGGTGATAGGTTCAGATGCTCCTCTCCTCCCTTTTGGCTCCTGGGGTGAGAATGGAGGGAGGAAACAATAACTTTATCTAAAACACCTTCCACTCATAGCACCAAAATGAGATCCTACTCATGTAGATTGTATAGATCTGTGATCCTCCCTCCCTTTTATTTGCTTTGATAGACACTGCTATATAGGTTCATGTTTGCCTAACATTTTCATATTTTCTCCACAATCATAAAATCTAGTGACTTTATTTGTTTTGAAAAAGGGAAAAAACAAAGCAGAATAAAATGGTGTTGTCACCTGGTGTAACCAAGTCTAATCTGAACCCATGGTCTGATATTCTTGTCTCTTTGTTCCCCATGCCGCAAATCCCAAATAAACGATGGTGACTGAAAAATCCCCACATTGATCTAAGTACAATGTATCCTCACCTACTTATTTATAATCATTCTTGGGCACTGAACACATCCTATCTGAAGAACTTTATATATATATAATGTTATATCCCAGGGATTGCATCTGACATTTCAACTCAGACTTTTAAGATATAAATAAACCAGACTTTACTTTATGGGTGTGGGGGGGACGACACATTGTTAAATAGAAGCAATAAAAGGTCAGCTCACACATTTAAAGAATGAAGTGCAAATACAATAGGCCAAGTGTTTACCAGGAAAAAAACACGCTTTTCATAAAGTGCAGTTAATGTTAGTTCCATTTCACTTTTGGAGTTAAAATATCGCCATTCCTGTTGAGAAGAGCATATTGATATATGGTATATTTCTGTCTATCAGGGGAACAATAGTAGAAAGCTGAATTCAGAAGAAGTCAGCTTGGAAAGTACTGTTCTACACTCCAACTGTTCGCAAAACTGTTTGAGTGATTATTAAAATGCTCACATTATGCAGTTTAACTGCCACTTCTAATAACATGATCATATTAAATTTTGCTAGCGCCTAGATTAAACTGAATAGCAGAATTCTTGGGTTATTCTTGTTATGATAGTTGTTCTTAACATCATCAGTACAGTGAGTTTGGAGTGCCTGCTATTAGCAGTTATATATACCCATCTCAGCTGTTCCCCTTACTTGGTGGCCACCCTTAGTTTTAGACTGATATTTAGCTACATCCATGCCAATTGGATACGCTCATTATTCAGAGGTGGTCAGATATTTGCTGAATGCAGTATTTTTTCAAACAGTGTCATCTTTCATTTTTTAAAAAGTCTTCAATTTTCCCCTCTTATTCGATTGGCATCTTTTAGAACTGGCTATACAACTCAAGTAAATTGCTCAAGGAGACTTGGCACTGTTCTGCTAAACTATTTGAAAAATAGCTTTTCTGATATTTGACCAGCTCTTCTGTTGTTTAATTATAGGTAGACTAGGTAGCACTGTTTATTAGTCAAGTTTCTTGATGCTTTCCATGATAAGATCTTGTTTTCAGATGATTATAATTTTGCCAAACTTCAACTGTTTGCATTGAAATTTTCCATGGTAGGTACAGGGCTGGAGTTAGGGAAAATGGTGCCCAGGGCTAACTTCTATTTTGGCACCCTGGCCTCTGCTGCCTTGAAAAATCTCAGTTTGCATGTGCTCAATATGGCCTTCTTAGATTTTAGCAGCTAAATTCTCTGAAGATTCCATTTGCACTGAGCATGTTCTACCTCAGGCCACAGTGGATTAAGCAGGACTTCCCTACAATTGCAGCTCTGGGATGTTTTGTGCCATACTGGGTTTTGTCTGGGCACTTGAACTAAGGCAGGGAACCTGTGTTTGCTGTACTCTTAATGATTCCTTGCTAAGACCAGGCATTGTGGTGAGGGAAGCTGTCTGATTCAAATGTAGAAGGGAGAATAGCTAGATCTGCAGGAGGGGTGGGATTAGTAAACTAGGACACAGAACCTGGGCAGGTGAATACTGAGATTGGAAAATGGGGAGGAAGATTTGGTACTGGAAGCCAGTGGGAGTGGGAAATATGGGCTGGGGGTGAGTAGAAACCAGGGTGAAGGAGAGACCGACCAGAACAGGAGCTTGGAAGAAGAGAATTGGAACTGACTAGGAAAGGAAACTGAGGCCTGGTCTCACTGGGGGGGGGCGCGGGAGGGATCAATCTAAGTTATTCAACTTCAGCTACGTGAATAACATAGCTGAAGTTGACGTACTTAGACCTGCTCACTGTGGTGTCTTCACTGCGTTGAGTCAACTGCTGCCACTCCCCCATCGACTCTGCCTGTGCCTCAGGTGGCGGTGGAGTACAGGAGTTGACTGGAGAGCGCTTGGGGGTCGATTTATCGTATCTAGACTGGACGCGATAAATCAATCCCTGCTGGATCAATCACTGCCCCCCGATCCAGTGGGTAGTGTGGACATACCCTAAGAACAAGGATTTGGTGGGATGGGGAGACTGGAAAGGAGAGTTACACAACTAAGATTTGCTAGTCAAGGGGTCTTGGTTTAGGATGAGAGGACTGAGGAACTGGGACTGGCTAGATGAGGAGAATGGAATTAGGGTGAAGTTTCAGGGGTGGAGAAGAGACAAGGCTTGGAAAGATAGGAGGGGATGGAGCAGAAGGGGTCAAGCTTAGAGATACTAAGCAGAAGTCTGTGCCTAGTAGCATACCTTCGCCTCCAGAGTTTGCAATGGAACCCAAGATTCCTAAATTTCATCATGCCTCTGCTGTCACCAAATCCTCTTTTACCAAACAAAATCTAATACAGACTATTTGATAGCAACCCCTGCTTAATTCAGTGACCAATAAGTAGGTTTTAGATTTAGATACAAACTTTCACAAAACAAAAAGTGAAAGTTTGGAATTTGTCTAAAAATGTTTCCTCTACTCTCCCTTATGCCTGCAGCGAAGCATCATTCCTGGTTTTGCTGTCAGAGACAAGAAAAGCAGTGGTAACTATTTCATTGACTGACCAGCGTGGGTGCATGTAAATGATGGAATTTATCTTCTTCCCTTGATACCTGTATCAATGCTCATTACAGATGAAATTCACATCTGTGTAGAGAGCCAGCACAAGTCCTGAGCACCACTTACAATAGTTAAAATACAGATGGATTTCAGCCTAAAAGTGTTCAGTAGCTGAGCTCAAGACTCATACATTGTGTTAATCCCTTTTACAGTTCTGGGCCAAATCCTAATCATAGTTCCACTGAAGTCAATAGACATTTTCTGAGGATCTCCCCTTCGTTTTTATGATACATTTTGTATTTTGCAATAAGTTCTGCCTTTTCAGAGGCGCACATACAAACGGTGAAATTCAGATTTAGCAGAAGATTTTGGAGCGCTTTGGAAAGTGAAATTTAGAACCTAAAAGTATCTGAGACTAGTTACTTGTCAACAGTTTTGACCCTTTTTCTTCCTTTCAGGGCTATGATCTCTATTTAATGGGTGCACTTGACAGTAGCAATCCTCTACAAGTACTCTAAAAGCAGACATAAGTAAAACAACCCAAACCACATCCATTGTTAATAATTGATGTTTGTTCAGCATTGGTGAGCATTGATTATAGGCCTAAAAGGAAGTTCTTTAAAATATTGATTTTGTTGCTTTTGACTTTCTACATAGAGACTGAAAGCAGCATGCACTTAATGGAAGTTGGTCATATTCCTTAAAAAATTAAGAAGTCATTAAGCTTGTGATTCTGTACTAGTCACTATCCTGTTTCTGTGGTATAGATGTCCTTGAAGAAATGTCAAAAACGTTTTAGATTTTTTCAGCCTTTGTAATAGAGTATTATAATTAATAACTACAACATCTTGTTGATGCCTTGATTGCAACTTTCAGTAGGCTCTGAAGTTCTTGCATTTGTTGTGTGTTGTGAAAGATGGATTATGACTTTAGTAGCAAGTTTTGCAACATAGCTAGGAAGCAAAACACTAAATATTACAACTTTTTTATTTTGCTAGTAGGGAGGGCACCAATTAGCCAGAGTTTTTTAAATAATGTAAAAGGGCTGTGCTGATTCAGACTATGGTAAATATGGGACTAGAGATGAAGATGATAAAAATAGGGAAAACACATTTAACTTGATGAAGCAGATGGTTGCTTGAGTACGGTTATGTTGGAGCATAGAATACATGAATATAACTGAGTTATAGGTTTCCAAAATGACTATTTTTATGCAATATGAGTCAAACTTAAACCAAGATGTCTACCTATCATTAAGCATATATTTAAGAGATTTCATCTTGCTGACTTTCTATAGACTTGTGGGATTTCTTAAGAAATGGACACTCCTCTTTTACCTTTAAAGTAATAATGACAATTTTCAAAGGAAATCCACCCTGAATTGATCTTTACAAACTTTTGAAAACTTGTTAGGGGGAAACGTTAATGGTTGACATTTTGTTTGTAACTTAGACTATTTTGAAAAGAAAAAATATTTAAAGAGAAACCCACATTTGTTAGTTAATATACTATGTGAAACCAATGGAATACATTTACCATAGTTATAAATTGTCAAGTCTTTCTTTATTTGGGCAAATGAGGTTTCCAATGGGAGTTTTGACAAATAGAATTTGGCCTCATTGAAGGCTCTTGATGAAGATCCAAGGGAAGTCTAGCTAAATATTTCTTTTTATTGTAAAGAGAAAATTGCAAGGAATTATTGCTAACCTACAACACAAAAGAGCTGGAAAGCTCATAGCTTGCAGAGAGGCTTTTATCTACTCGTATTCAGTGTGAAACAATAGTCAACCTCTACTAACCCTGATCTGACTGTTCAGGTCAGCCCTTCTTTGAAGATTACCCATGATCATAGAATCCTAGAATCGTAGGCACCTCAAGAGGTTATCTAATCCAGTCCCCTGAACTCATGGCAGGACTAAGTATTAGCAAGACCATCCCTGACAGGTGTTTGTCTAACCTCTTCTTAAAAATCTCTAATAATGGAGATTCCATAACCTTCCTAGGCAATTTATTCCAGTGCTTAACCACTCAAACAGGAAGTTTTTCCTAATATCTAATTTAAACCTCCCTTGCTGCCATTTAAGACCATTGCTTCTTCTTCTAGCCTCAGAGTTTAAGGAGAATAATTTTTCTCCTGCCTCCTTGTAACCACCTTTTATGTACTTGAAAACTGTTATCATGTCCCCTCTCAGTCTTCTCTTCTCCAAACTAAACAAACTGTGTTTTTTCAATCTTCCCTCATAGGTCATGTTTTCTGGACCTTTAATCATTTTTGTTGCTCTTCTCTGGACTTTATCCAATTTGTTCATCTTTCCTGAAATCTGGCACCCAGAACTGGACACAATACTCCAGTGGAGGCCTAATCAGCACAGAGTAGAGTTGGAAGAATTACTTCTTGCGTCTTGCTTACAACACTCCTGCTAACACATCCCAGAATGATGTTTGCTTTTTTTGCAACAGTGTTACACTGTTGACTCATATTTAGCTTGTGATCAACTATGACCCCCAGATCCTTTTCTGCAATATCTCTTTCTAGGCAGTCACTTCCTTATTTTGTATGTGTGCAACTGATTGTTTCTTCCTAAGTGGAGTATTTTGCATATGTCCTTATTGAATTTCATATATTTTCTTCAGACCATTTCTCCAGTTTGTCCAGATCATTTTGAATTGTAATCCTATCATCCAAATCACTTGCTTTTTCTTCTGTGTAGGAATACCACTTCCCCGAATGACATTAGGTACATCAACAGAAGCCTTGTTCCATCAAAGTAACTGTGACTATAGTGGGGGGAGGGGGGTAATGCTGATGTAGCTATGTCGAGTGCAGTTTTAATACCACTGATTAGTTATGGCAATATAACTTAAGGGTAGACTGAACCAGAGACAGGCTATCGGGATAGGGCCATAAGAGCTTGTAACCAATAGAGCTCACTTCCCCAAAGAACCTGGAATAGAACCAGCAGTCCTCTGTCTCTACACTCCTCTGATATCTGCAAATAGCAATGGAAAAGTTTGTGACTCATCCTCCATCAAGTGGCAGGTCCACAGAGAAGATAATAGTAGACAACTGTTACCAGTTACAAAGTTAGTCCAAGTGGTAGAAGTTTATACTGTGAATCTAAAGGTTTGAGTGATGCTGATAAAACAAATTAAGGGTTAATATGGTTCTACATGATAGAATTTGTTTGGGTTTTTTTGTGGGCTTTTTTGTTGTTGTTGTTTTTCCTCAGTTTGTGTGATGATGGACCTGGGCAAGTCACTTTCAAAAAATGTTTTCACATTGACTTCTAATTGTGTTTTCCTTATTTTTCTGTTTGCACTACATGAGATCGCTAGAGCTGCAGAAGAACTGAGCCCTCACAACTGCAACAAAAATCAATCACAGCTGTCCTCTGAACGTAAAGTGTTATAAAAATTCTAAGTACTCTGAAAAATAAGGCCCTCAGTGTCTCTTGGTGGGCTCCCAAAATAATGCATATTTCTGATAATCGTGGCCTTAATCTCTCTGTGCCTCAATTCTCTAGCTATAAAATAGGGATAACACCATCACCTAATCTTGCAGGGGTGCTGTGAAGATAAATTAATTTGTGTTTGTAAAGAGCTCAGATACTATAGTGCTATGATTTAGAAATGGCACAAGGTAATTAATACTTTTGTATTCAGTCAGGGTTTGACTGATGTGCAGTAAATAAGACGTGGGGTCACACCCTAAATGTGGAGGATAAAAAGCAATATTAACTACTACTCGTTTACTGATTGAAGTGGGGTCCCATTAAAAATGATTAATAATCATTATGCATATGCACCAGGGGGCTTAGTTAAGGTTTCACAAGCAGCCTTAATTCTGGCATTTTCTAACTCCTGTTTACTTGATTTTTGCAACCTTAATGTGCTTTTTAACTTAGTATTTTAAAATGTAATTATCAATATAAATAATACAATTTTGTGTCTAGACTGAATCAATGCATTAGTTGATTCCAAGTTTCCTGGCTCCTAGTCCTGTACCTGAATCACAAAACCCTCTGTAGTCCCCATTAAATAATTTTACTTTGTAAATGTATTGAAAAAATCATATGACTATATCCAAAATGCCAACTGTGCACATTAATGACCATGTCACTACATGTCCTTGCAATTGCTTCTGCAATCTCATCTAGATGCCTGGTATTTCCTTTATTAATAAGTACCAACAATCTGAATGTCCATTTGCTCTTGCTGCTGGTAGTTTTTAATAAATATTTATACTGCAGTAGTACCTAGAGATCCCAGTTAGGACCCCCATTTTCTTAGGCACATCTAATGTCAAGACAACCCCTATCCCAAAAACTTTACAATCCATGTATAATAATAAGCAAACGGGGGGAGCCTGCAATTACTGATAACAGTCCAATACACATGCTTTGAATTTCTTTTAACTTTTCAAAACTTTTAGTTAAAAAAATCAAAACTTAATTTTCAGGTAAGGAAATAATAAGGAGGAATTACTTCTTGCATGCAAAAAAAAAAAGAGCAAGTGGTATAAAAAGCATATTAATGCAAAAATAGATATCAACATATCAAACTTTATAGTTTTTGTCCAATTTATAATATCAGAATAAAATATTTCAGTTTTCTAAATTGTATTGGCCTAAAATATTAAACACTTTCAAAATAAAAGTAATTAAATTTAAAATGTATGCAGGAGGAGGAGGACGAAAGGAAGAAAAATAGAAAAGACATTGTCAATCATCTCCCCATTAAAGTAGAAGTTAGATGATAAGAAGACCCAGGTAAAATAAGAGATCCAGATTATCTCTAAAGTTTTACCCTTTGAATATAACAGCAGGTGGTTCTACAACAAAACTAAATCAATTTAGGAGACAGAAAATTATTTTTAGGATGGGAAACATTTTAAATAGTAGTGGTGGCTTCTCAGTCTGCAAATTCATAACGCTATTAAAGAATGGGCTAGATTATGACTTGAACTCTAGGCCAAATTTTAAAGGTATTTAGGCCCCCATTTGCTACCTAACTTCCATCTTTTTTAATAGGACTTAGGTGTCTAGGCACCTCTCTGTATGTTTAGGTGCCTAAACTTGACTCTGTGCCCATACAAAGGAGTAAGAACTCCTACTCTTTTTACTGCCTACAGGGCAACCTGAACCTAGGCTCTGGTTGATGAGAAATAAGCCTGCTGCTTACTAACACCCAATCATTTGCTCTATAGCAAGGGAGAATAAAGGGGCAGGGGATGAGTAGATGAGGTGAGAGTTTGGCTTCAGTTACCCTTTGCTGGCCAAGCTCATGCCAGTAGTGTCATAGGCTTGCGTCACATGTGTGTGTTTTCAGGCTAAAGGCCGTAATTTGCCCTTGCTACCCTTAGAAACACTCCTCTATATGAGTTGTATGTCTACACAGCAAAAGCTCTTCATAGACTGGCCAACCTGATCTAGATAGCGTGGATAACAATAGCAGTGAAGACAATTATCAGAGGGGTAGCCGTGTTAGTCTGTATCCACAAAAACAACAAGAAGTCCAGGGGCACCTTAAAGACTAACAAATTTATTTGGGCAAAAGCTTTCATGGGTAAATGTTGCATCTGAAGAAGTGGGATTCTTTTACCCACGAAACCTTATGCCCAAATAAATCTGTTAGTCTTTAGGGTGCCACCGAACTCCTCGTTGTTTTAGTGAAGACAATGTTGCACAGGCTTCAGAGAAGTCCAGTGATCTGAGTATGTACCCAGGATCCATGCTGGCTTTGTGCTACTTGTACTGTTTGTTGCTATTGTTTCCCATGCTAACTGGATTGCTTGGTCAGGCTAGCCCAGGCACAACTTTTGCTGTATAGTCTGAATCATTATGCTTCCTAGGTCTGCTCCTGGAGTGGTACAATTTAATACACCACCCTTTGATCAAGGCTGTGTCTAAAATCACAATCTAAAACAAAGTTCCTTTTATTTCTTAAAGCTGATGAAGTACTTTGTAATAAAAAGAAGTAGATCAACCACTTTTTTCATTTACGCTCGAGGTGCAGCACCAGTATTTTTGACATATTGGTCTGCTGAAGTCATCTCAGAATTATTTCCCAAACATTCCTCATAGGAACGTACCATACAGATGCTGTTCTCAAGCAGTACTGTCATGGGAGCAGCAGAGGAATTGTCATCCTTGTAGAAAAAAAGAGACTGAATTTATGGTTTAATAACCTGTGCTACTGCTTATAGGGTATATGCAGAATGTCCCCTGCAACCTCTGGTATGTTGTAAAAACATTCAGCCCATTACAAATGAGAATCTTTGAGCGCAAAACAGGAATGAGGTCACATGACAATTACCTTGCAGTTCAACATTTCATTAAAACAACACATTTTATTACAGCCCTTAAACTTCAGAAAGGGTCAAACAGGTCATGCTGCTCAGATAGCGGAAAGACAGGAAGAAATTAATTTTAAAGTTATGGATCTGCTATATCTCTAAACATCTTTAAGAACATACAGTTGGGTTTTAATTTGGATAACTTTTACTAATAGGTCAAGATTCCTATCTGACCTTGGTCGATAGTGACTGAAAGCCATTCTCTGATTCCTGTAGTCAGCTATGTGGGATGAATAGGTGCTTTCAGTCTAGATCCCAGTGCACAGATATCCATTTCACAAGGGTTAATGATACTAACTGGCCTCATTGTTGATGCTCTCAGGATACAGAGAATTTGTTGCAAACAAGCACTTAAGTTTAGGTACAGAGGCTTAGTTGGCCTGTTCTAGACAAGCGCTTGCCTTTTGCAGACAAATTTTAGGCATCTCTATTTGAAAATTGGGTTCAGAATAGTGACCATTGGAGACAGGTACATTGATACTGAAGATATACAAGGATTTATTTATTTTGATTTTTTTTTGTCAGCAGTACAAACTGGATTGATGTGAATTTTGCATTAATAAATAAATAGCTAAGTGTTCTTTACTGTGGATGAAATTCTGGATCCCTGGAGTTCCAGGGAAAAATTTCCATTGACTTCAATGGGGCAAGATTTTACTTTGTATCTCTGTGAAATTTTAAAATGGGAAGTTTTGGGCTCTGATCCTGCAAGCTGTTTCCTGGGCTACTGCAGATCTCTCTGGAGCTCAGATATTATTTCATGAAGCATCTTGCAGAGGACAGTCCTGGTAGCAGGTCCTTAATCCTTTACCTTTGCTCCCATTCTTCATTACTTTCTCTAAAGGAGATCTGGAAAGAAGTGATCTGCATGTATTTGCATTCTGTGTAGACTACAGAATTTACACACACACACACACACTAAATCTGGATGGTGCTGGCAACAGTTTGCTATTCAACGCTGTCAACAAGTTGGAAGTTAAAAAATAATTTGGATGGATGGAGGAGATAACTGTGTTAACACCTTTGTTCCTTTTGTTGTTTGTATATCATTTGTATATCTTAACCACATTTTTATTATTTGATTTATGGTACTGCTTAGAGGCCCAAACTGAAATCAGGACACCATTGTTCTATGCAATATACAAACACATGAAAAAATTATCTCTGCCCTTAAAAAAAACCTAAAATCTAAATAGACAAGACAGAGAATGAGTGGGAGAAAGATAGTACTATGCCCATTTTACAGATGGTAATGAAGGCACAGAGCAATTTGGTGACTTGCTGAAGGCAACAGAAAGTTTGATAAAGCTCTCAGTGATGTTATTATGCAGGTTCAGGGCCTAAAGCACCATGTAGTAGAGCTGGTTGATTTTTTTTTAACAAATATTATTCAAAGTTTCACACACAAAAAAAAAACCTAACTGTATCATACACATCTATTATGTTTAAGTAATCCATGATAACTATGCATCAGTACCATGGATTTAAAAACTCTTCATCACCTGGAGTCTTTACGCAGATGGTGAATATCTTTCTAAAGAGATGTTGTAGGTTAACCACCAAGTAACTGCATGGAAGAATAATTCCCTCCGCTTCAAGGATTACTGGGTGAAATTCTATTACCTGTGTTATGCAGGTGATCAGACAAGTTAACCATAGTCTTTTCTGGCCTTAAAAGCTATGAACTTTGAGAAAGCTCAAAATTAGCTCTGCTTTTTAGTTCAGATCTCCCCTTCTATCTTCAGTTTTCCTGTAGAATCAACTAACAGATGGACTAGGCTATAGATCAGTAGTCTTTGTACTGTGGTTTCCATTCAGTTCATGGTACAGATCAGAGCCAGCCTAGCAGTTGGGGATCCAAACTTCTCCAGCACATCACAGGCAGTAAGGGGGTCTTTGCATTTGGCATTGGGGCCGGTTGAAAAGTTCCGATTCAGAATGTGGCTTAACTAAGATGTTTGGATTTAGAGTTTTGGACATCCTTAAGAAAAGTGTACTTGACCCTGAGGAGCGCAAAAGGTGGTTGCAGGGCTCGCCTTTGTCTTGTCCCAACGTTCCTGAGCCTTGTTGCTGCTACCCTAATCCCAGATGCAACCTAGAGCTTCCTGGAAGCTGCTGTAAATTGCTCCAGCTGCCAATTTCCCCCAGGGACCTTTACAGCAGCTGGGGATCTGTCTCAACCATGCTCAAAGGTTGTCAGATGATCCCTACCCAGGTGGATCTTCCTGTGGCCACTTAAGATATGCAAATGCTCTGAAAATCCAGGCCAGTGTGTCTATAGGCTAGGAATGAAGTATTCTAAAGAAAGATGCTTAAAACAAAATTCTTTCCTCGTTTGTTATCTTGGAAGTCTGATCGTTCAGTCTGGACTCAGTCAAGCATACTGCAGTTATGCACAATTCAGACTTCCACACACTTCTTTACTGATGCACTTCAGGCTTTCAGGCTTGACCTGCCCACTTTGCTATTTTACCTATAGATCTTAGTTTTCCCAGGGCAGGCACTGCCAGTTATGAAATGTGTGATGGTTTGAGATTTCCAATCATGGGTGATCAAATACTGCAGTGATGATTGTGATATAACAAGAACTTAAATACATAGAAATTCAAGTCTCTGGAGTGAAATGTTAGCTAAATAACATTGTGCTACCTGCTTTTGCATTCTTCTCTCAATTTTTTTTCATAGAACCTATATATGATCTGAAAAACTGCATTTCTATCTGCACAATATGCATTGAAAGTCAGACTGAAACTTTTTAATATTACCTATATCTCCTGTGTGGAGTCCTTCAGTTCTCTTAGTCCAAAGGTTTAGTTTAAATTTAGAAATAAGGTTACCCAAAAAAGGGTCCCAAAACCCCTTGGTGATTAATTGCTAACATAAGTAGTCCTTGATTTCAATGGGACTACTTGTGCAGGCTTTTTTATCAGCTGGAGTAAGGATTTATTTTTTTCTTTATAAAGAACTCTGAATTAGATGCACCCTACACCATCTGATTCTCACATGTATAAATTTGTTTTACAAGATTTAATGAAATCGTTCAGTGGCAAATGTGTGCTCTTTCTAGTAATGATCATACATTTAATCATGAAAAATGACACCATCATGCTCTGGATAAAATCTTAAGGTTCCTTTTTTTAGATTTACAGCTAGTGGAACTTTGTCATTTTAATAGCAATGTTTCTTAAGTTTTTTGTAGAATTTATTTATAGTAAAATACCCTTTTTCATTTCAAAAAATTGTCATACTTCATGGTAGATAGCAAGCAATCTTATTCCAAAAGGTAAGATAGATCTACTTTCATAATATTTTTCCAACTCTGAGATTCTTTTCATGTAGTTCTGGTCAAATAGGTATAAACACTGATTAAATCTTTTCTAACTATATGAGATTTCCTTAAATTGTTAAGCTAATAAATTGCATCTGTACTAGATTATCTTGAGGTAGACTTGGCTGTTGAAGGACTTGACCCTAAAGTCTTATATATTTCCAGTTCCTGTTTAATGAGCACATTTATTGCTTAATTACTTCACACATCAATGAATTTTGCATGTTGATTAGGTAATAGTTTTATGTAATTCTCTGGATCATTTGAGGATACACCCAGGAAACATCTGAACCATAGTAATGAGCTTCAAGAGGGCAAAATACATATTGCGGCCTCATTAGAGTAAGCTTTCTGTCCCCACAGCAATGTTTGCTTTTTGGGCTATGCCAACCTAGTCATTTTCACTGTAGTTCCCAAGATACTATGCAATGAGTTTTGTTGCTGAAACTTTATTTCTGAACTGAACATGACTTATCTGTGTCTCACTATGCAATAGTGGCTGGAGTAACAGCTGTATCTTTCTGATAAGGTCTCATAAGGGAGCATGGAGATTATTAGTCTCTGTTCTGTAGTTTAGTCTTTTGATTTTTATTTCATCATGTTTTAAAAAAAAAGTACTAATCTGAACTGACTTTAGGAGCTCTCGTTGTTACTCTGTTCTTGATTTCTACTCCCACCTGCACCCACAAGATGTTAGCTATCTTTAAAAAAAGATATCATTTCCCTTGACCTCACTGTTCTATTCATGCAGGTATGTTACCCACACACAGTTAATTTGACAGACAACAGTCTCAGTGTGTGGTTGCCTGCTAGGTAAAACTTTCAGCTTGAAATACATATATCAAAACAGTGGAAAACATAACCTTGGATATCTCCACTTCGGAGACAGTAACCACTCTAAATTAAACCAGAAATATATGGAATGTAGAACACATGAAGGAACATAGAGACACAAAAGGAGGTATCAGACACAGCTTTTGCTTTTAAGGCACATTCACTCAGCATAAAATTCAGATTGCAGATTCAATTTTAAAAAGAGCAATATGGAGACTACCTTTTTAATGAGGCCAACTACAGGATCAGGCTAAACATGGAATAGTTTGCAGGAAATACAAAGCAATGAATCTCTTTCAGTCTTTTTTGAGTTTATCAATTAAAAGGCACTCATGAAAAGATTACCACACAGGTCCTCAAAATCTGCTTGTGAATTTCCTGTATGCATAACAATTGGACATAATGCTCAATATTGTGTTATCACTTGCAAATATTCCTAACCTCTGCTCCCTCTGACACACTCCATGGTAATCTTATTTACATAATCATATTATCTTTTCTGTTGCACTTGTATTGACATGCAGATTTAAGTGCAATTTAGGATAGTGTGTGTGGTACTCAAGCAACTGCAGTTGTTGCATGCTATGTCCTTTAAACGTGTATACATACCTACATACACGCAGGGGTATGTATCTTTCACATCAATGCATTTCTCTTTCACCCCGCAAACCATGTCTACTCAAATATAGTTGCTTCAAACTGTAATATTTTCCCCTTTCTATTAAGAGGTAGTGGTGGTGGCATCACTTACGTTGTTGGAAAGATCAGTCTTATATTTGAAATGTTTCATTATGTGTCTGCTGCCTAATGTGACACCTTAGTGCCTGTAGATGTCTATTAGAGAATCTTGTACTAGAAGTTCACTAATGGCAGTCATTGCAACCGTCAGCATTTTTTCACTTTTCTCATGAGGATACACTTGCTAATTGGATTAAGTCTGTAATCTCTGTGAGCAGCAGTGAAAGGAAGAACTGCAATGTCACACCTGGCTTATATGCTAGGAAGTGATGAACACAGCTAATAAGAGTAATTTAAAGCACAACTCATGCACATAATTAACTATGCCTTATTTCCTTGATTAACAACCTGCTCCTTGAGACTGGAATAAATACTTGAATTACCAGAATTAGATGTGATTTAAAGGTACTGAATAGGATGGGTGAGGGATAGTCACCGTGTCTCAGTGGGTCACATCTGAAAATGCCAAATTCAGGACCAACTGCTGAGAAATAGGGCAGACACATTCCAAACTAGGTGGTTACTCTAGCATTAGATTATACCAAGCCAGTAACAAAAGTGAACTTCTGTATCACCCCACTGGTTAACAGAAAATCAAAGATGCAGTCTCCTTGCACATTCCAGCCCTTGTCTCACAACCCAGACACTGGACTCTATGATAGGGTGACCAGATGTCCTGATTTTATAGGGACAGTCCTGCTTTTTGGGACTTTTTCTTATATAGACTCCTATTACCCCCACCCCCTGTCCTGATTTTTCGCACTTGCTGTCTGGTCACGCTACGCTATGATGAGTAGTTACTGAAACCAATTTTATCAAACAAAGAATTCTTCTAATCCCATGAGATCAGCCACGTAGCCAGGTCAATATATAACTCAGCTCTTACCCAGTAATAGAAGGTCCTCAGCCCATAGTTCAAAATATTCCTTTTTTTTGTAAATCCACAGTCCAGAGAATCAGAGCAGAAAAAGAAGCATAAATGGAGATCTCAGGAGTCTTTTTTATCTTTTGCCATGTGCCTGGAAATGTACTGTCTCTGTGGAAAGTTAGTGGCCTAAGATAGAGTCAGGGGTCACATGAGCTTATCACATATCCTTACATGGTTTGATGACTCACAGGGGCTAGCAACTGCCTATATTCTTGCTGAGGCATCCAGGGGAAGAGCTATCAGGGCTGGAATGCGTTTCTTCTATGGCCCATTGTGAGTATCCTTGATGGGCCATCTGGACTTAATGTAAATTTTACCTGGTGGTTGTTACCCCGGAATACAGCACATATGTATGATGCCAGTACATAGCCAATGTTCATAACTTCAGATACAAAAATTATATGTGCATATAAACAAGATAATCATAATAGCAAGAGTAGCTCAGGAAGAGTTAGTGGAAGTGGAGGAAGCATGCAGATATTGATTTCCAGCAAAGTTTTTATATTGCATCTTGAATTGTATGTGAGTTCCTGATAGGAACCAGATTTGATTTCTGGGTAAGGAATCATGCCCTTCCTCCCCCTCTCCCCTCCACCCCCAAAAAAACCCATTAAAGGAGAATGTTTGATTTCATTTTGGAGTTTACTTTTGGTTTGTCCATCCCTAACAATCTAGCAATTCAAAACGCTTTGTAGAGATAGCTGCATAATGATTTTTAAATTCTACATATTTACCTATACTACATGGGGATTTATAGTTGTTGTTTGTTGCTGCAGTATGTATTGGAGAGCATGAGAGGGATAATAATTTTAAGAATCTGAACATCCAAATTCCTGTTTTAATCCAAAATTTATATCTGTCCAAATTTAAATTGGTATTAAAAAATATATTGGGGGTATTTTAAAGGTTTCAGAGACCTATGCTAATCTTTTCCTTTACAACTGTAATTCTTTTCTGTGATACTCATCACTGTAGGGTCTGAGTAAGTTCCAACCCTTTCAGATTATATTTTTAAATATTTTGATGACTTTGACTTTTGATTTCACCAAAATGTTTTTACATAAATAACAAAATACATTTTTAAAGTCTTGGACTGAGCCCTTTTGATAACTCAGCTGTTGCAAATGCTTTGTTTATAGACCATGACATGTAATTTTGAATGTACTGTGTATGCAGCAGTTTTACAGGTGCTTGTCAATCTATTTTTACTATATTCCATGTCCTTGCTGTTTTTCCTCTATTTCTGGCATTACTTTGTTTCAGTCTCCAGATTTTTTCATTTTTTTAATTAAAAAGTTAGATATACAGTCTAATAATTTGATGGATATGTGATTCCACATTCTCTGTTTTACATACCATGAATCCTTTTAGACTGCAAAAACTGAAATTGCTGAGTTTCTGATTTAATTTAGAAATGTAATGAAAATTCTTCATTTGTTTCACTTCTGTATTACTATTATGCAAGAGTCTCCACATAATGTATGTTTCACATATGTAGAATGAATTGATGCATGGTATGTGATATTAATTACATACAAGGCTGTCAAGCAATTAAACAAACTAATTGTGATTAATCGTGCAATTAAACAATAGAAAACCATTTATTTAATTTTTCGGGATATTTTCTACATTTTCAAATATGTTTATTTCAATTACAACACAGAATAAAAGTGTACAGTGCTCACTTTATATTATTTTTATTACAAATATTTGCACTGCAAAAACCAAAAGAAATAGTATTTTTCAATTCACCTCATACAAGTACTGTAGTTCAATATCTTTATCATGAAAGTTGAACTTACAAATGTAGAATTATGTACCAAAAAATAACTGCACTCAAAAATAAAACAATGTAAAACTTTAGAGCCTACAAGTCCACTCAGTCCTACTTCTTGTTCAGCCAATCGCTTAAACAAGTTTGTTTACATTTGCAGGAGGTAATGCTGCCCGCATCTTGTTTACAATATCACCTGAAAGTAAGAAGAGGCGTTCGCATTGGAACTGTTGTAGCCAGCATCACAAGATATGTATGTACCAGATGCACTAAAGATTCATATGTCACTTCGTGCTTCAACCACCATTCCAGAGGACATGCATCCATGCTAATGATGGGTTCTGCTCAATAACAATCCAAAGTGGGGTGGAACAATGCATGTTCATTTTTATTATCTGAGTCAGATGCCACCAGCAGAAGGTTGATTTTCTTTTTTGGTGTTTCTGTAGTTTCCTCCTAGGAGTGTTGCTCTTTTAAGTCTTCTGAAAGCATGCTCCACACCTCCTCCCTCTCAGATTTTGGAAGGCACTTTAGATTCTTAAACCTGGGGTCAAGTGCTGTAGCTATCTCTAGAAATCTCACATTGGTACCTTCTTTGTGTTTTGTCAAATCTCCTTTTAAAATGAACAACATGTACTGAGTCATCATCCGAGACTGAGACATACAATTCTCCCCCAAGGAGTTTGGTCACAAATTTAATTAAGACTTTTTTTTTTTTAAACGAGCATCATCAGCATGGAAGCATATGCTCTGGATGATGGCTGAAGCATGAAGGGGCATACGAATGTTTAGCATATCTGGCACATAAATACGTTGCAATGCCAACTACAAAAAGACCATGTGAATGCCTGTTCTCACTTTCAGGTGACATGGTAAATAAAGCAGGCAGCATTATCTCCTATAAATGTAAACAAACTTGTTTGTCTGAGCAATTGGCTGAACAAGAAGTCGAACTGAGTGGACTTGCAGGCTCTAAAGTTTTACAGTGTTTTATTTTTGAGTGCAGTTATGTAACAAAAAAAAATCTACATTTGTAATTGCATTTTCATCATAACGAGATTGCACTACAGTGCTTGTATAAGGTGAATTGAAAAATGCTATTTCTTTTATCATTTTTACAGTGCAAATATTTGTAATAAAAATAATATAAAGTGAGCATTGTATACTTTGTATTCTGTGTTGTAATTGAAATCAACATATTTGAAATATAGGAAAAAATCAAAAAATATTTAATAAAATTCAATTAGTATTCTATTGTTTAACAGTGCAATTAATCGTGTTTTTAATTTTATTTTTTTAATTAATTGTGAGTTAACTGTGATTAAATGACAGCCCTAATTACATATGCACACATTATACCTCACTGTATCCTTGCTATAAAGTTCTCTGTTAGAATACTCTTTCTATTCTAAAGCCATATCTCTGTAAAGATACATGGCCTTATGTATTCTTCTTGTATTTCAGAAGACTGGAAGTACTCTTTATTTTTGGGGAAAGAGTTAATCAGGAATCTCTACTTTTTAGTCTCATGTCAATAAAAATACTGCATCTTCTGTTAGAAACATGACAGTGGATTTGGCCACATATAGTCCATTTAGCCTGGTAATCTCTTTCGAATGGTGGCCAATGCCAGCTACCTGTAGGCATGAAATGCTCCTAATCCACTTGAATTAAGTACTGTAGCACACAAAAAAAAAATCTTCTTCTTCTTCCCCCACTGGTAATAGGCTTATTTGTCCCCTCTCCCTAGAAGCATGAAGAGGACTGCTAGCCTTTATTGTTTTTATCCTAGCTAGTGCAACGGTAGATGCTATTCTTCATATAAAAGGCTAATCCTTTCTTGAATCTTCCCAAGAAACTTATCTCCATAAAGAGATAATAAGCTCCACATTTTAAAGAAAGTAGAGCTGGGCTTAATATTCCATGTTTGGAGCAGGCGGAAGGGCAACCATATTAAACCATAAAAGGAGACACCACCTGGAGAGGGCATACATTAGGTCTGCAACTGCAACTTTTTGTATGCCTCTGAACAGTTGTGCCTATGCCATGTTTCGGTTTAGCAAGACCTCATTAGTTGGACATGAGTTTGCAAAATGTTTGAAGTGCTGGGATATTACAGATGAGCATCACAGAAAAACCTCTAAATAAAATATGAGCAGAGTTGTCTTGAGGGTCAATCGATATCTAAATGCTTGGATGTATTCCAATTAGTTTTGTAACTTACACTTACCTACTATTTCATAATAGGTAGGTTACAGAAGATGGAGAAATCAGGTTTTGAACAGTTAGTAGATCATTCTCATACCTGCTTAATTTGTATGTCAATTTCCCTTCTTGAATGCCTTCAATTTTTTTCGATGAACTCTGATCACTGTAGCAAGAGTTTCAATTAAGCTGAATCACAGATAGAATGAAGGACAGCCATAAGTGCTCATGCCTTTCTCATCAGGCTGTGGGAATTTTCTGAGAGAACTGATGCCTTAGGTGAATTATACAATTTCTCATTTTATGAAGTGCCTATCCAATCCCAATTTTTTTCCTATACCAATATAACACTTAAGATCATCCAATCCTACCAAATCTATCTTTCTACTTTTAGAGACACTGCCACCAAGGCTGTTACTATAACTAGCTTAAATTTCCTCAAGTATGCCTTATTCTAAGTGTCTTTTTCTCTGGTACTCTGCTCAGCCTTGCATTATCCTAGTCTACTTTTTCAGTAAAGGATGCTTCATCTATTGCATTACTATATAACCTCACAAGATTTTATTTAGTTTTTTTTAAAAGTAAACTGTTTTAAAAGTGTTCTCTAATATTTTCTTGTTCTCTGTTCACTTCTTTCTTAGAGATTTTCTATTTATTGGAGGTGGTTGAAATTTTTCCAAATTTGAAATTTAATAAAAAACCAGGGGACAGAAAGCTTATGATTTCCTCCACCACCATGTGTCACTCATCTCTAATAAGTATAGGGTCTGCTGTCCCTACTTAGGGAAAACTCCCATTAAAATCATTGGGCATTCAGTGCCTGATGTGCTTAAGTACCTAGCAGGATTTTCAAAAGCACATCTCTGTGTCTTTAGACCCCTAAATACCTTTGAAAAATCTAGCTGTAAGTGCCTAAATTACATCTGAAAATAGAACTTGAGCTCCAAAGTCACTTGGACACTTTTGAAAACATAATCCCTAGACTGCTATCTTTTTGGAATCTTCACAGGGCTACTCACCCACTCTTACTCCTTTCTCTGCAGAAGGGCAACTACCATGTCTGGAAAATAAAGGAGGGGTTGGAATGGTGTTGCAGAGCTATCATAGCAACATCTGTGGGAAGAAGGGAGATCCACATTAAAGAGATTAACTTCCAGGTTGGGGGAGGAGTGGGAATAATCCTACCTCCTGTTTAAGATAATGTGGTGATGCTACAGTAAAACTTTATCTGGCATGTTGGGGTAATGGGGGGTGCTGGTTAATCAAAAATTCCGGTTAACTAAGAGTTATTCTTACCAATGGGAATACCAATTTTTAAAGAATTAGAATACAATAAAATGAATAAAGTATAAAATAGTATACAGGTATTCACCAACCCAGTAGTAGTACTGTACTGCAGAGTGGTTGGTTTCTTGAAGCACTTACGTGTATGCAGGTAAAGTTTTCTATACACTAGGTTATCTTATGACACTACATATCACTATGGGCAGTGCATGGTGTACACCCAGATCACTAAAAAAGAAGCAATACTGAACATAATTTAATCTTTCTTTGATGATTCAAAGCGCACTTCAGGACCTTGCAGTGCCTCAGGGTCGTCATTATTAACATCAATTATCATTGTAGATGTAGTAGGTGTAGAAGATTGGGCTGAATTTGTAATGACCCTAGGAAACACCCTGGAAGCTGCGTTTCTGAATAAATCCCTGATTTCAGCTTGCTTACTTGTCTTCTTCCTCTTTTGCATAAAACAGTGCAGAATGTGCAGTTGCATAACTTCTTGGGCAGTATACTAATCCCAGTTACTAGATTGAAGATTTGTTTTAGGAGATATCAGAAATGCTGATTAATAGATATTTCTGGTTGATGAAGTGTGGGATAACACAGCTTTTACTGTATTTTGAATGCTTGTAACTGGAAGGAAATGTTCTTAAGGCAATGTTGCAAGCGCTTTCTTTACCTCAAGAAAATAGCATCTTCCATACAAACAGTTGGAACAATTCATTAATCTCAATTTTAATTAAATTGTGATCCTCATTTAGCAGTGATAAATTACAAACAGCTAGATAAATGTAGGCAGCAACATTTAGTTAGGTATAATATTACTCTTTTTTACCCCTGTGAATGAGTAATGCATTGGATACCACAGTTTCTCTTGTTCAGCTTTTCTTCATTTATTAGACAAGCAAATATATTTTACTAATAGGATTACATCACTTTATTTGTAAAGGTCTCTTAATTTTAACTTCAGAAGAGCTTCATACCTGCATCTAAATGTATGTAGAAAGAGCTACTTAACTTTTTCCAGTTTTAAATCCAAGAATCCTACATTTTGTCAGATTAACCTTTGGTACAAAGGATTTTGTCCCTTGCTAATAAAAACACACTGTCATTTGTGTTCGTGTCACGGAGTGTGGGGGATTCCGGCCCTGCACCCCTCTTCCTGGGACCCACAGTGACTCTCAGCCAGCCAGTAAAACAGAAGGTTTATTGGACAACAGGAACACAGGTTACAGCAGAGCTTGCAGGCACAGTCAGGACCCCTCCACCGAGTCCTTCTGGGCTTTCAGGGTGCTTGGATCCTAGCTAGGATACCCTGAATTCCGCCCACACAGCCCCAAGCCCAAACTCAAACTGCTTCCCTCCTGCCACTCCCTTCCTTTTGTCCCCTTCCCGGGCAAAGGTGTTGACCTTTCCCCTCCCTTACCTAGCTCAGGTTACAGGCTCTGGCCTCGTCCATCTCCTAAAGTCCTCCCCTGCTCTCCCACTCCCCACACAGACAGTCCCTACTGCATCACATCTCTCCCCCCTTCGAGACTGAACTGAGCGGGGTCACTCTGCCCAGTGACCTGGGGAAGTTCAGGGTCCCCTCTCCGGGACAACGCATCCGCTGTCAGGTTGGCACTTCCCTTCACATGGACCACGTCCATGTCATAGTCCTGCAGGAGCAGGCTCCACCTCAGGAGCTTGGCGTTGGCTCCTTTCATCTGGTGCAGCCAGGTCAGGGGAGAGTGGTCGGTGTACACGGTGAAGTGTCGCCCAAAGAGATATGGCTCTAGCTTCTTAAGGGCCCACACCATGGCCAGGCATTCCTTCTCGATGGCCGCGTAGCTTTGTTCCCGGGGTAGCAGCTTCTTACTCAGGTACACGATGGGGTGTCTCTCCCCCTTTTCATCCTCCTGCATTAACACCGCCCCCAGTCCCGTGTCTGAGGCATCGGTGAACACCATAAAGGGTTTGTCAAAATCTGGGTTTGCCAGAACTGGGTCGCTAACCAGAGCCTCCTTCAGCGCCCGGAAAGCCTCCTGGCACTGCTCAGTCCAGATCACCTTGTCTGGCTTCCCCTTTTTGCACAGTTCAGTGATGGGGCCGGCTATGGCACTGAAGTGGGGCACGAACCTTCGATAGTACCCCGCCATCCCAATAAAGGCCTGGACCTGCTTTTTGGTTTGGGGAGCAGGCCAGTCTCTGATCACCTCCACCTTGGCTGGTTCCGGCTTTAGGCAGCCGCTCCCCACCCGATGGCCCAGGTAAGATACTTCAGCCATCCCCACCTTGCACTTCTCAGCCTTTACTGTTAACCCAGCCTTTCGGAGTCGGTCCAGGACTTGTTTAACCTGGGACACGTGGTCCTCCCAGGTCTGGCTGAAGACGCAGATGTCGTCAATATACGCCACGGCAAAACTCTCCATCCCCCTCAGTAGCTGATCCACAAGGCGCTGGAAGGTGGCCGGCGCTCCCTTGAGGCCGAAGGGCAGGGTCAAAAACTCATAGAGCCCCAGAGGGGTGATAAAGGCCGATTTCAGCCTGGCATCTGCGTCCAGCGGCACTTGCCAGTAGCCTTTGGTAAGATCCATAGTGGTGAGGTACCGTGCACCTCCCAGCTTGTCTAGGAGCTCGTCAGGCCTGGGCATAGGGTAGGCATCAGATACGGTGATGGCATTGAGCTTTCGATAGTCCACACAGAACCGGATTGACCCATCCTTCTTGGGAACCAGCACCACTGGCGAGGCCCAAGGGCTGGAAGACGGCTGGATCACCCCCAAAGCCAGCATGTCAATGACCTCTCTTTCAAGATCCTGGGCAGTTTTACCAGTGACCCGAAAAGGGGAGCATCTTATAGGGGGGTGTGACCCCGTCTCCACCCGGTGGACAGTCAAATTAGTGCGTCCAGGCTGGTTGGAAAACAGCTGTCGGTACAGATGCAGCACCCCTCTGATCTCAGCGTGCTGGCCCGGGGTCAGTTGCTCAGAGAGGGGAATCGCCTCCAGGGGGGAACCAGCTTTTGTCCCAGGGAATAGATCCACTAAGGGGTCATCTCCCTGCCCCTCCCAATGTCCACACACGGCCAACACCACATCCCCCCTGTCATAGTATGGTTTCATCATGTTCACATGGTACACCCGACGGTGATGTGCCCGGTTTGATAGCTCCACCACATAGTTTACCTCATTCAGTTGCTTGATAACCTTGAAGGGCCCTTCCCAGGCGGCCTGGAGTTTGTTTCTCCTCACGGGGATAAGAACCATCACCTGATCCCCGGTTGCGAAGGCACGGGCCCGTGCCGTGCGGTCATACCAGACCTTCTGCCTCCTCTGGGCTCGGGCCAGATTCTCCCTGGCCAGGCCCATGAGCTCGGCCAGTCTTTCCCGGAAGGTCAGGACATACTCCACCACTGACTCTCCCTCGGGAGAGGCCTTCCCCTCCCATTCGTCCCTCATCAGGTCTAGGGGCCCCCTCACCCGCCTTCCATACAACAGTTCGAAAGGTGAAAACCCGGTAGATTCCTGGGGTACCTCCCTGTACGCAAACAGCAGGTGAGGTAAGTACTTGTCCCAATCTTGCGGATGCTGGTTCATAAATGTTTTTAGCATCCTCTTCAGCGTCCCGTTGAACCTTTCTACCAGCCCGTTGGACTGGGGGTGATACGCTGAGGCCCAGTTGTGCTGGACCCCACATTTCTGCCATAAGGACCGGAGCAGGGCCGACATGAAGTTGGACCCCTGGTCCGTTAAGACCTCCTTGGGGAACCCCACCCGGCTGAAAATTGTCAGCAGCGCATCTGCCACTGTGTCTGCTTCGATAGAGGACAAGGCCACCGCCTCGGGGTAGCGAGTGGCAAAATCCACCACCACCAGGATGTATTTCTTCCCTGACAGGGTCATCTTGCTGAGAGGTCCCACTATGTCCATGGCCACCTTCTGGAAAGGTTCTTCTATGATGGGTAAAGGCCTCAAAGCCGCTTTCCCCTTGTCCCGGGCCTTCCCCACCCTCTGGCAGGGGTCACAGGATTGGCAGTACTGTCGGACATGGGTAAAGACCCCAGGCCAGTAAAAGTTCTGTAGCAGCCTCTGCCTGGTGCGCTGGATTCCCTGGTGCCCTGCGAGAGGGATGTCATGGGCCAGGTACAACAGCTTGTGACGGAACTTCTGGGGAACCACCAGCTGCCTCCTGATCCCCCATGACTCTACTTCCCCTGGGGGAGCCCATTCTCGGTACAGGAACCCCTTCTCCCACAGGAACCTCTCCTTGCAACCTCTCCTCATGGTCTGTACCGCACTAAGGTCAGCCCGGTCCCTGTGCTTCCGCAAGGAGGGATCTTTCTGCAACTCGGCCTGGAACTCAGCAGCTGGGACAGGAATGGGGACCGGCTCTCTCTTGCTGGCTGGGTCTGAGGCCGCAGCCTCTCTGCACCGTGCCCCTGGGCGTTCCCCGCTCCCTGAGTTAGGGTCCTGCACCTCAGGTCGAGTACCTTCCCCGTTTTCGGGGTGCAGTGCTATTTGCCGACTCTGACTACGAGTCACGACCAGGGCACTCTGGGTGTTACTAGGCCAGTCCTCAAGGTCCCCTCCCATTAACACGTCAGTGGGCAAATATTGGTGTACCCCCACATCTTTGGGGCCCTCCTTGGCCCCCCATTTCAAGTGTACCCTTGCCACGGGTACCTTGAATGGGGTCCCGCCCACGCCCATCAGGGTCAGGTAGGTGTCGGGCACCATCCGATCTGAGGCCACCACCTCGGGCCGGGCCAGCGTCACCTCTGCGCCCGTGTCCCAGTACCCAGTGACCTTCCTCCCATCCACTTCCAGGGAAACAATGCACTCTTTCCGGAGGGGCAGCCCCGCGCCCACCCGGTAAACCAAAAACCCGGAACCGGGAGCATCCATAGGTGGTATGTTGCCAACCCCCCTTTCCTGGGAATGTAGCCCCTCCTCCGATTGGGTTTTTACCCAGTCCACCCTCTGCGGGTTGGGTCTGCTTGGTCTGTCCCTGAGCTTGGGGCACTGGGCCCGTATGTGACCTCGTTGGCCACAGCGATAGCAGCCCATATCTCGTGGGTCCCCTTGAGTGGGTCGGAGGGACCTGCCGCTGGATGTTCCCCTTTTGGGGGGGTTCTCCATAGGCCCCCTTTGGGAGGTCCCATGTTGACTCTCTCTCTGCGTTGAGGCAGGCCTGCTCCTTCGAGACTCCTCCCTGCCATCCCCTGCCCGACTGTCCACAAATTGGTCGGCCAGCTGGCCTGCATGCTGCGGGTTCTCCGGCTTCTGGTCCATCAACCACAGCCTCAGGTCGGACGGGCACTGCTCGTACAGGTGCTCCAGTATGAATAGGTCAAGCAGGTCCTCTTTAGTTTGGGCCCCAGCTGTCCACTTGCGGGCATACCCCTGCGCCCGGTTGACCAGTTGTAGGTATGTGACCTCACGGGTTTTACGCTGGGTCCGGAACTTTTTCCGGTACATCTCAGGAGTCAGCCCAAACTCGCGGAGCAGGGCCTGTTTGAACAGTTCGTAGTCCCCTGCCTCCGCCCCTTTCAGTCGGCTGTACACCTCCACGGCTGTGGAGTCCAGTAAGGGGGTGAGAACTGCGATCCTGTCTGCAGGGTCAACCCTGTGCAGCTCGCAGGCATTCTCAAAGGCCGTCAGGAAGGTATCTATGTCCTCCCTCTCCTTACGCCGGGGCAGCAAGTGCTTATCAAAGCTCTTTGTAGGCTTGGGTCCCCCCTCACTCACCGCAGCCGGAGCCTCACTGCTCCTCAGCCGGGCCAGGTCCAGCTCATGTTTACGCTGTTTCTCCTTCTCCTCCCGCTCATGCTGGCGCTGGTTCTCCTCATGTTTACGCTGGTTCTCCTCATGTTCACGCTGTTTCGCCTTCTCCTCCAGCTCTCGCCTCTTTAACTCGAGCTCCTCCCGTCTCAGCTCCCTTTCATATTCCAGCCGCATCCGCTCCACGGATGCCGAGCGTTGCCGGGAGGATCCCCTGCTGGGGGGTGAGCTTCGCTGGCAGGATCCCCTGCTGGCCGGGGGTGTCACGGTGCCCTCGGTATACACTGGGCTCCTCCCCGCCCTTCCTCTACGCCTAGGAAGGGGGGGTCTCGGGAAGCCCTCGTCCGCCGGCTGACCACTCCCAGCGGGGACAGACACTGGTGCCTGCGCTGCATCTGCCCGGGTGCTTCCCTCAGAGACAGGGCTCCGTTCATTCATGCGGTCTCCCTGCTCCAGCTGGGCAATCAGCTGGTCCTTGGTGCGTCTCCCTGGGTGCAGCCCCCTCTGCTTGCACAGCTGCAGCAGGTCGCACTTGCGCCGCTTGGCATACATCTTCCTGCTGACCACTCACAGGCCGGGGTGCTCGCCGCTCCCCACGGTTTCCAGGGGGACCCCTAGTGCACCAGCCCTTCTTGAGGTCACCACCTCTCTGCCAGGGTCGAGCTGCAGACTCCTCCGCCCCTGGGACCGCTCGCTGCAATCCCCCGGGGGACCCTGTTACTGCAAAGTCCTTCTCACTGGGCACACACTCCCAGGGGTTAACCACCCCTTCGTTTTACTGCTCCCCAGTCACTTACTGCAGGAAGCGCTGTCCACGGGGTGCAGTATCTCCCGCCGCTGCCACCAGTTGTCACGGAGTGTGGGGGAGTCCGGCCCTGCACCCCTCTTCCTGGGACCCACAGTGACTCTCAGCCAGCCAGTAAAACAGAAGGTTTATTGGACAACAGGAACACAGGTTACAGCAGAGCTTGCAGGCACAGTCAGGACCCCTCCACCGAGTCCTTCTGGGCTTTCAGGGTGCTTGGATCCTAGCTAGGATACCCTGAATTCCGCCCACACAGCCCCAAGCCCAAACTCAAACTGCTTCCCTCCTGCCACTCCCTTCCTTTTGTCCCCTTCCCGGGCAAAGGTGTTGACCTTTCCCCTCCCTTACCTAGCTCAGGTTACAGGCTCTGGCCTCGTCCATCTCCTAAAGTCCTCCCCTGCTCTCCCACTCCCCACACAGACAGTCCCTACTGCATCACATCTCTCCCCCCTTCGAGACTGAACTGAGCGGGGTCACTCTGCCCAGTGACCTGGGGAAGTTCAGGGTCCCCTCTCCGGGACAACGCATCCGCTGTCAGGTTGGCACTTCCCTTCACATGGACCACGTCCATGTCATAGTCCTGCAGGAGCAGGCTCCACCTCAGGAGCTTGGCGTTGGCTCCTTTCATCTGGTGCAGCCAGGTCAGGGGAGAGTGGTCGGTGTACACGGTGAAGTGTCGCCCAAAGAGATATGGCTCTAGCTTCTTAAGGGCCCACACCATGGCCAGGCATTCCTTCTCGATGGCCGCGTAGCTTTGTTCCCGGGGTAGCAGCTTCTTACTCAGGTACACGATGGGGTGTCTCTCCCCCTTTTCATCCTCCTGCATTAACACCGCCCCCAGTCCCGTGTCTGAGGCATCGGTGAACACCATAAAGGGTTTGTCAAAATCTGGGTTTGCCAGAACTGGGTCGCTAACCAGAGCCTCCTTCAGCGCCCGGAAAGCCTCCTGGCACTGCTCAGTCCAGATCACCTTGTCTGGCTTCCCCTTTTTGCACAGTTCAGTGATGGGGCCGGCTATGGCACTGAAGTGGGGCACGAACCTTCGATAGTACCCCGCCATCCCAATAAAGGCCTGGACCTGCTTTTTGGTTTGGGGAGCAGGCCAGTCTCTGATCACCTCCACCTTGGCTGGTTCCGGCTTTAGGCAGCCGCTCCCCACCCGATGGCCCAGGTAAGATACTTCAGCCATCCCCACCTTGCACTTCTCAGCCTTTACTGTTAACCCAGCCTTTCGGAGTCGGTCCAGGACTTGTTTAACCTGGGACACGTGGTCCTCCCAGGTCTGGCTGAAGACGCAGATGTCGTCAATATACGCCACGGCAAAACTCTCCATCCCCCTCAGTAGCTGATCCACAAGGCGCTGGAAGGTGGCCGGCGCTCCCTTGAGGCCGAAGGGCAGGGTCAAAAACTCATAGAGCCCCAGAGGGGTGATAAAGGCCGATTTCAGCCTGGCATCTGCGTCCAGCGGCACTTGCCAGTAGCCTTTGGTAAGATCCATAGTGGTGAGGTACCGTGCACCTCCCAGCTTGTCTAGGAGCTCGTCAGGCCTGGGCATAGGGTAGGCATCAGATACGGTGATGGCATTGAGCTTTCGATAGTCCACACAGAACCGGATTGACCCATCCTTCTTGGGAACCAGCACCACTGGCGAGGCCCAAGGGCTGGAAGACGGCTGGATCACCCCCAAAGCCAGCATGTCAATGACCTCTCTTTCAAGATCCTGGGCAGTTTTACCAGTGACCCGAAAAGGGGAGCATCTTATAGGGGGGTGTGACCCCGTCTCCACCCGGTGGACAGTCAAATTAGTGCGTCCAGGCTGGTTGGAAAACAGCTGTCGGTACAGATGCAGCACCCCTCTGATCTCAGCGTGCTGGCCCGGGGTCAGTTGCTCAGAGAGGGGAATCGCCTCCAGGGGGGAACCAGCTTTTGTCCCAGGGAATAGATCCACTAAGGGGTCATCTCCCTGCCCCTCCCAATGTCCACACACGGCCAACACCACATCCCCCCTGTCATAGTATGGTTTCATCATGTTCACATGGTACACCCGACGGTGATGTGCCCGGTTTGATAGCTCCACCACATAGTTTACCTCATTCAGTTGCTTGATAACCTTGAAGGGCCCTTCCCAGGCGGCCTGGAGTTTGTTTCTCCTCACGGGGATAAGAACCATCACCTGATCCCCGGTTGCGAAGGCACGGGCCCGTGCCGTGCGGTCATACCAGACCTTCTGCCTCCTCTGGGCTCGGGCCAGATTCTCCCTGGCCAGGCCCATGAGCTCGGCCAGTCTTTCCCGGAAGGTCAGGACATACTCCACCACTGACTCTCCCTCGGGAGAGGCCTTCCCCTCCCATTCGTCCCTCATCAGGTCTAGGGGCCCCCTCACCCGCCTTCCATACAACAGTTCGAAAGGTGAAAACCCGGTAGATTCCTGGGGTACCTCCCTGTACGCAAACAGCAGGTGAGGTAAGTACTTGTCCCAATCTTGCGGATGCTGGTTCATAAATGTTTTTAGCATCCTCTTCAGCGTCCCGTTGAACCTTTCTACCAGCCCGTTGGACTGGGGGTGATACGCTGAGGCCCAGTTGTGCTGGACCCCACATTTCTGCCATAAGGACCGGAGCAGGGCCGACATGAAGTTGGACCCCTGGTCCGTTAAGACCTCCTTGGGGAACCCCACCCGGCTGAAAATTGTCAGCAGCGCATCTGCCACTGTGTCTGCTTCGATAGAGGACAAGGCCACCGCCTCGGGGTAGCGAGTGGCAAAATCCACCACCACCAGGATGTATTTCTTCCCTGACAGGGTCATCTTGCTGAGAGGTCCCACTATGTCCATGGCCACCTTCTGGAAAGGTTCTTCTATGATGGGTAAAGGCCTCAAAGCCGCTTTCCCCTTGTCCCGGGCCTTCCCCACCCTCTGGCAGGGGTCACAGGATTGGCAGTACTGTCGGACATGGGTAAAGACCCCAGGCCAGTAAAAGTTCTGTAGCAGCCTCTGCCTGGTGCGCTGGATTCCCTGGTGCCCTGCGAGAGGGATGTCATGGGCCAGGTACAACAGCTTGTGACGGAACTTCTGGGGAACCACCAGCTGCCTCCTGATCCCCCATGACTCTACTTCCCCTGGGGGAGCCCATTCTCGGTACAGGAACCCCTTCTCCCACAGGAACCTCTCCTTGCAACCTCTCCTCATGGTCTGTACCGCACTAAGGTCAGCCCGGTCCCTGTGCTTCCGCAAGGAGGGATCTTTCTGCAACTCGGCCTGGAACTCAGCAGCTGGGACAGGAATGGGGACCGGCTCTCTCTTGCTGGCTGGGTCTGAGGCCGCAGCCTCTCTGCACCGTGCCCCTGGGCGTTCCCCGCTCCCTGAGTTAGGGTCCTGCACCTCAGGTCGAGTACCTTCCCCGTTTTCGGGGTGCAGTGCTATTTGCCGACTCTGACTACGAGTCACGACCAGGGCACTCTGGGTGTTACTAGGCCAGTCCTCAAGGTCCCCTCCCATTAACACGTCAGTGGGCAAATATTGGTGTACCCCCACATCTTTGGGGCCCTCCTTGGCCCCCCATTTCAAGTGTACCCTTGCCACGGGTACCTTGAATGGGGTCCCGCCCACGCCCATCAGGGTCAGGTAGGTGTCGGGCACCATCCGATCTGAGGCCACCACCTCGGGCCGGGCCAGCGTCACCTCTGCGCCCGTGTCCCAGTACCCAGTGACCTTCCTCCCATCCACTTCCAGGGAAACAATGCACTCTTTCCGGAGGGGCAGCCCCGCGCCCACCCGGTAAACCAAAAACCCGGAACCGGGAGCATCCATAGGTGGTATGTTGCCAACCCCCCTTTCCTGGGAATGTAGCCCCTCCTCCGATTGGGTTTTTACCCAGTCCACCCTCTGCGGGTTGGGTCTGCTTGGTCTGTCCCTGAGCTTGGGGCACTGGGCCCGTATGTGACCTCGTTGGCCACAGCGATAGCAGCCCATATCTCGTGGGTCCCCTTGAGTGGGTCGGAGGGACCTGCCGCTGGATGTTCCCCTTTTGGGGGGGTTCTCCATAGGCCCCCTTTGGGAGGTCCCATGTTGACTCTCTCTCTGCGTTGAGGCAGGCCTGCTCCTTCGAGACTCCTCCCTGCCATCCCCTGCCCGACTGTCCACAAATTGGTCGGCCAGCTGGCCTGCATGCTGCGGGTTCTCCGGCTTCTGGTCCATCAACCACAGCCTCAGGTCGGACGGGCACTGCTCGTACAGGTGCTCCAGTATGAATAGGTCAAGCAGGTCCTCTTTAGTTTGGGCCCCAGCTGTCCACTTGCGGGCATACCCCTGCGCCCGGTTGACCAGTTGTAGGTATGTGACCTCACGGGTTTTACGCTGGGTCCGGAACTTTTTCCGGTACATCTCAGGAGTCAGCCCAAACTCGCGGAGCAGGGCCTGTTTGAACAGTTCGTAGTCCCCTGCCTCCGCCCCTTTCAGTCGGCTGTACACCTCCACGGCTGTGGAGTCCAGTAAGGGGGTGAGAACTGCGATCCTGTCTGCAGGGTCAACCCTGTGCAGCTCGCAGGCATTCTCAAAGGCCGTCAGGAAGGTATCTATGTCCTCCCTCTCCTTACGCCGGGGCAGCAAGTGCTTATCAAAGCTCTTTGTAGGCTTGGGTCCCCCCTCACTCACCGCAGCCGGAGCCTCACTGCTCCTCAGCCGGGCCAGGTCCAGCTCATGTTTACGCTGTTTCTCCTTCTCCTCCCGCTCATGCTGGCGCTGGTTCTCCTCATGTTTACGCTGGTTCTCCTCATGTTCACGCTGTTTCGCCTTCTCCTCCAGCTCTCGCCTCTTTAACTCGAGCTCCTCCCGTCTCAGCTCCCTTTCATATTCCAGCCGCATCCGCTCCACGGATGCCGAGCGTTGCCGGGAGGATCCCCTGCTGGGGGGTGAGCTTCGCTGGCAGGATCCCCTGCTGGCCGGGGGTGTCACGGTGCCCTCGGTATACACTGGGCTCCTCCCCGCCCTTCCTCTACGCCTAGGAAGGGGGGGTCTCGGGAAGCCCTCGTCCGCCGGCTGACCACTCCCAGCGGGGACAGACACTGGTGCCTGCGCTGCATCTGCCCGGGTGCTTCCCTCAGAGACAGGGCTCCGTTCATTCATGCGGTCTCCCTGCTCCAGCTGGGCAATCAGCTGGTCCTTGGTGCGTCTCCCTGGGTGCAGCCCCCTCTGCTTGCACAGCTGCAGCAGGTCGCACTTGCGCCGCTTGGCATACATCTTCCTGCTGACCACTCACAGGCCGGGGTGCTCGCCGCTCCCCACGGTTTCCAGGGGGACCCCTAGTGCACCAGCCCTTCTTGAGGTCACCACCTCTCTGCCAGGGTCGAGCTGCAGACTCCTCCGCCCCTGGGACCGCTCGCTGCAATCCCCCGGGGGACCCTGTTACTGCAAAGTCCTTCTCACTGGGCACACACTCCCAGGGGTTAACCACCCCTTCGTTTTACTGCTCCCCAGTCACTTACTGCAGGAAGCGCTGTCCACGGGGTGCAGTATCTCCCGCCGCTGCCACCAGTTGTCACGGAGTGTGGGGGAGTCCGGCCCTGCACCCCTCTTCCTGGGACCCACAGTGACTCTCAGCCAGCCAGTAAAACAGAAGGTTTATTGGACAACAGGAACACAGGTTACAGCAGAGCTTGCAGGCACAGTCAGGACCCCTCCACTGAGTCCTTCTGGGCTTTCAGGGTGCTTGGATCCTAGCTAGGATACCCTGAATTCCGCCCACACAGCCCCAAGCCCAAACTCAAACTGCTTCCCTCCTGCCACTCCCTTCCTTTTGTCCCCTTCCCGGGCAAAGGTGTTGACCTTTCCCCTCCCTTACCTAGCTCAGGTTACAGGCTCTGGCCTCGTCCATCTCCTAAAGTCCTCCCCTGCTCTCCCACTCCCCACACAGACAGTCCCTACTGCATCACAGTTCGGTCTTCTGTTTGAAATATAAATCTGTTGGTTCTGGGATTAAGTCTTTTGGCCTGCAATTATTTTGCCACTTAGGGTATATCTACACTATGAAATTAGGTGGAATTTATAGAGTCGATTTTTTAGAAACCGATTTTATACAGTTGATTGTGTGTGTCCCCACTAAGCACATTAAGTCGGCGGAGTGCATCAACAGTACTGAGGCTAACGTCGACTTTTAGAGCATTGCACTATTTCTGCAGTCTCCGCTGCCCATTGGAATTCTGGGTTGAGCTCCCAATGCCTGATGATGCAAAAACATTGTCACGAGTGGTTCTGGGTACATGTCATCAGCCCCCCCACACCTTCTGGAAAGCAATGGTAATAAATTGTTTCTCACCTTTTTTCCTGGGATACTCGTGCAAACGACATACCATGGCCAGCATGGAGTCCGCTCAGCTCACCATCACCGTACGTCTCCTGGGTGCTGGCAGATGTGGTACTGCATTGCTACACAGCAGTAGCTCATTGCCTTTTGGCAGCAGATGGTGCATTATTACTGGTAGCCATTGTCATCGTATTCCTGGGTGCTCTTTTAGCCAACCTTGGTGAGGTCGGTCGGGGGTGCCTGGACATAAATGGGAGACGACGATGGCCAGCAGTTGTACTGCACCGTCTTCTGGTGAGCAGCCAGGAGATGACAATGGCTAGCAGTCTTACTGCACCATCTTCTGGCAAGCAGCCAGGAGATGACAATGGCTAGCAATCGTACTGCACCATCTGCTGCCAGCCTAAGATGTATAAGAGAGATGGAGTGGATCAAAACAATAAAAAGAGCAGATTTGTATTCATTTGATCTGCCCCCTGCCCCCCAGTCCCTCCCTCAGTGAAGAGTAGAGAGAGGGATAGCTTGGTGGTTTGAGCATTGGCCTGCTAAACCCAGGGTTTTGAGCTCAATCCCTGAGGGGGCCATTTTGTGTGACAACTCTGTAAGCCATGTCTTCTGTCACCCCTCACTCCATCAGAGGAACAGCAGACAATCATTTCACATATTTTTTCAGTGCATGGAGCCCTCTCAGATTACCATCGCTGTTATGAGCACTGTAAACACCACACACGTTATCCTACAGTATATGCAGAACCAGAACCTGCAAAAGCAAAACCAGGTGAGGAGGCGACGGCAGCACGGTGACGAGAGTAATGAGGACATGGACACAGATTTCTGTCAATGTGGACAACATGATGTTAATGGGGCAGGTTCATGCCATGGAACGCCGATTCTGGGCTCAGGAAACAAGCACAGACTGGTGGGACCGCATAGTGTTGCAGGTCTGGGATGAAACTTTCGCATGCATAAGGGCACTTTCATGGAACTTTGTGACTTGCTTTCCCCTGCCCTGAAGCACAAGAATACCAAGATGAGAGTGAGTGGCGATAGCCCTGTGGAAGCTTGCAATGCCAGACATCTACCGGTCAGTCGGGCATCAATTTGGCATGGGCAAATCTATTGTGGGGGCTGCTGTGATTCAAGTAGCCAACGCAGTCAAAGAGCTGCTGATATCAAGGATAGTGACTCTGGGAAATGTGCAAGTCATAGTGGATGGCTTTGCTACAATGGGATTCCCTAACTGTGGTCGGGCGATAGACGGAACCCATATCTCTATCTTGGCACTGGAGCACCAAGCCACCCGAAAGGGATACTTTTCAATAGTGCTACAAACACTGGTGGATCACAAGAGACATTTCACGAACATCAACGTGGGATGGCCGGGAAAGGTACGTGATGCTCACATCTTCAGGAACTGTTTCAAAAGTTGCAGCAAGGGACTTTCTTCCCAGACCAGAAAATAACCGTTGGGGATGTTGAAATGCCTATAGTTATCCTTGGGGACCCAGCCTACTCCTTAATGCCATGGCTCATGAAGCCATACATAGGCAGCCTGGACAGCAGTCAGGAGCTGTTCAACTGTAGACTGAGCAAGTGCAGAATGGTGGTAGAATGTGCATTTGGACATTTAAAAGTGCAGTGGCACAGTTTACTGACTTGGATAGACCTAAGCAAAACCAATATTCCCATTGTTATTATTGCTTGATGTGCACTTCACAGTATCTGTGAGAGTAAGGGGGAGACATTTATGGTGGGGTGGGAGGTTGAGGCAAATCACCTGGCTGCTTATTAAGCACAGTCAGACACCAGGGCGGTTAGCAGAGTACAGGAGGGTGCGGTGTGCATCAGAGAAGCTTTGAAAATCAGTTTCATGACTGGCCAGGCTACGGTGTGAAAGTTCTGTTTGCTTCTCCTTGCTGAGCCCCCGCCCCGCCTTGGTTCACTCTACTTCCCTGTAAGCTAACCACCCTCCCCTCCCCCCTTCAATCACCACTTGCAGAGGCAATAAAGTCATTGTTGTGTCACATTCATGCATTCTTTATTAATTCATCACACAAATAGGGGGATAACTGCCAAGGTAGCCTGGGAGGGGTGGGGGAGGAGGGAAGGACAAGGCCACACTGCACTTTAAAACTTATTGAATGCCAGATTTCTGTTGCTTGGGCAGTCCTCTGGGGTGGAGTGGTTGGGTGCCTGGAGCTCCCCCCCACCACCACCACATTCTTGGGTGCCTGGGTGAGTAGGCTATGGAACTCTGTGCTCAAGCTGCCTTTCCTGAACCTCAACCATATGCCGGAAAATATCAGTTTGTTCCTTCAGTAGCCTCAGCATTGCCTTTTGCCTTCTGTCACCAAGCTGATGCCACCTATCATCTTCAGCCCACCACTTATTATCTTCAGCCTGCCACCTTTCCTCGCGCTCATATTGTGCTTTTCTGTACTCTGACATTGTCTTCATCCATGCATTTTGCTGGGCTCTTTCAGTGTGGGAGGACTGCTTGAGTTCAGAGAACATTTCATCACAAGTGCGTTTTTTTCATCTTCTAATCTTTGCTAGCCTCTGGGAAAGAGAAGATAGTACGAGCGTTGAAACATTTGCAGCTGGTGGAGGGAAAAAAAAGGGAGAGTGGTAGTTAAAAAGACACATTTTAGAGAACAATAGGTAGACTCTTTCATGGTAAACCTTGCTGTCAACATTACATAGCACATGTGCTTTCAGTTCAAGGTCGCATTTTGCCTCTTATTGAGGGTATGCCATTTAGTGTGAGAGATCTTTCATGCAGGGACAAGCAACAGAATTTGGCTTGCACGTAGCCATGGTAAGACACAGTCTTTTGGCTTCTTTACCCTTCATAACATGTGGGAATGGTTTCAAACTGCGGCGCCCTCATTTTCCATACCAAGCAGCTGTTGGGTTGGCCATTTAAAATGGGTTGGAGGGGCTGTGGTTTTTGGGTTAACGTGCAGTACAAACCCAACTAACCCCCCGCCACACACACACACAATTCTCTAGGATGATCGCTTCACCCCTCCCCCCACCTGTGTGGCGAACAGCGGGGAACATTTCTGTTCAGCCACAGACAAACAGCCCAGCAGGAATGGGTGCTTCTGAATGTCCCCGTAATAAAATCACCCTATTTCAACCAAGTGATAAGGAATGATATCATTCTCCTGAGGATAACACAGAGAGATAAAGAATGGGTGTTGTTTGAATGCCAGCAAACGCTGGGACCATATGCTGCCATGCTTTGTTATGCAATGATTCCAGACTATGTGCTACTGGCCTGGCATGGTAAAGTGTCCTACCATGGAGGATGGAATAAGGCTGCCCTCCCCAGAAACCTTTTGCTAAGGCTTTGGGAGTACATCCAGGAGAGCTTTATGGAGATGTCCCTGGAGGATTTCCGCTCCATCCCCAGACACGTTAGCAGACTTTTCCAGTAGCTGAACTGGCCACAAATGCCAGGGCAAATTAATCATTAAACATGCTTGCTTTCAAACCATGTATAATATTTACACTCACAGAAGATCCCTTCTCTGCCTGGGGGGTATGGGAGGCAGTCTTTGGTGAGTTCGGGAGGTACTGACTCCAGATCAAGGGTGAGAAACAGTTCCTGGATGTTGGGGAATACGGTTTCTCCCCTTCCTTGCTGTGAGCTATCTTCAACCTCCTCCTCATCATCATCTTCTTCATCCTCAAAACCCGCATCCCTGTTGTGTGCTACTCCATTGACAGAGTCAAAGCACAGGGTGGGGTGGTGGTGGCTGCACCACCTAGAATGGCATGCAGCTCATCATAGAAATGGCACATCTGGGGCTCTGACCAGAGCAGCCGTTTGCCTCTCTGGTTTTTTGGCAGGCTTGCCTCAGCTCCTTAAGTTTCATGCGGCACTGCTGCGGGTCCCTGTTATAGCCTCTGTCCTTCATGCCCTTTGAGATTTTTTCAAATATTTGGGCATTTTATCTTTTTGAATGGAGTTCTGATAGCATGGATTCATCTCCCCATACAGCGATCAAATCCCATACCTCCCGTTCGGTCCATGCTGGGGCTGTTTTGCAATTCTGGGACTCCATCATGGTCACCTCTGCTGATGAGATCTGCACTCACCTGCAGATCACCATGCTGGCCAAACAGGAAATGAGATTTAAAAGTTTTGGGCCTTTTCCTGTCTACCTGGCATCTGCGTTCAGAGCACTATCCAGAGCGGTCACAATGGAGCACTCTGGAACAGCTCCAAGAGGCCAATACTGTCGAATTGCCTCTACAGAACCCCAAATTCAACCTGGCAAGGTCAATTTCAGCACTAATCCCCTCGTCGGGGGAGGAGTACTGAAATCGATTTTAACAGCCCTTTAAGTAAAAAATAATGGCTTCATTGTGTGGACAGGTGCCGGGTTAAATCGATCTAACGCTGCTAAATTCGACCTAAACTCATAGTGTAGACCAGGGCTTAGAGTTTAATTCCTTTGGCTGGTTTAACCTCAGCTGTGCCTAGATTCTACCAAACTTGTGGCTTCATTAGGCTCGCTGGTAGGGGATATGCAGTGCTTTATATGTGTTCACATTTCAGAGATGGGTCTTGTCCAAGATTAGAGTTGGACAGATAGCATGAAAAATTGTTTTCATGTCTTCACAAAATCCATTTATGATTATAGACAAGGCAAATACATGGGAACATGAGTGACGTAAGAAATGAATGGTGCACAGAAGATAATTTTGTTCCTGTTTGCCCTTTTTCATACACAAGGACAAGGGGACAGTCAATTAAATTAAAAAGCAGCAAACTTCATTCTGATAAAAAGAAAATATTTCAAAGTAAAAAAAAACAAAGCACCAAACTGTGAAACTCGCTGCAATAAAATAGACCAAAGGCCAAGAGTTTAGGATTTAAAAATTATATATTTCATATAGTTAATCCAAACAGGCACAGTTATATTGGATAAGAAAAGCAACAGAAGTGATTATAAATTGGCATGTTGCAGGGCATAAGCCAATTCTAGATGGAAAACTTAGGAAATTTCAACCCATCGAATCACTGTTCCACAATTGTTCATGTCAGGGTACTGACCGCAGTCAAAGATAGGCCAATGGGCCATATAGTTATATATTCTAATACAGTATGGTAATACCTGTGTTCCTATGATTTGAGCTGTTCATTTTTTTTATCCCGTCAAATATTCCTGCTGCAGTACAAGTACATTCACATCAGAGTTTCAAGAGGGCTTCTATTCAGCTAGGTGCTCAAATACTACAGTGATGAGCATAGCATAATAACCTATATAGAACACAGTAATATATAGAATTTTGCATATACAAGCACTGTGTGGGAAGAGTTACACTTGTGTATCAGTTAAGCACACTTTAATGCCTGTGTGCACATTGGATGACTCCTGATTTGGACAGGAGTTCTCCTGTTTTCTGAACTTCTCCTGGTCTGCACCTATGGTTAGGGCATGTAAACATCAGTTAGTCCTCCAAAACTAAATATAGCAACTCAGAAATGTAAATTAGTCCTCCAACCTAGCGAGGACAGTAGACTTGGAGCAAATTCTAAATATCAATTAGAGCTGGTTACAGATTTATCAGCAAAGTATTTCTCAGTGAAAATGGCTTTTAAAATGAATTTTTGATGTGTTTCCTTTTTCAGGGGAGACAATGTACAAAACAACTTTTTGGTGAGAATTTTTCTTTAGGAGTGGGGGGCAGAATTGTTAGGAATTTCCTGTGATGGGGGGAAATCCTTTTTTTTAATCATCCCTAATATTGACTACTGTGAGCTCAGTCACTTTGACCAGTTCAGAAACAACTCACAAGCTCATATGTTTGAAAAAATTATTCATGAAAAATTAATAAATCAGAGAGTGAAATTCCCACTGAAGCTAATAGGAGTTTCACCACTGACTTCAATGGTGCTAGGATTTCACCCATAATTTCTGCATGGATAACTCAAACACAAAAAAAGGCCAAATTTGATTAACTAATTTGTAATAAATAGTTTGATTGGCTCTCTGAGAGATGTATTTATTTTTTCTTTAAAGGGCTTCAACCCATGTCTTGTAATAGTTACCATCAGGGGAGTCCCAAGGGAAGGCATCACTAAATACAAAAGTGGCATTGCATGCTCCACAGCCATGTTGCCAGAATACATAAAAATACCCCAACACAATGTGCTTCAAACTCCCCCTTGATGCATGAAGAGGTGTACAACTTGAACCTACCTGGAGTCATCCATGGAGCTTCCTCCCAGATTTTCAGGATTCAGTCAGACCTGGAAACTTCACTGTGATGCCTGGGGCCATCAACCATGGTCACTCTGGCTGTTGCAATGGTCCTCTGTAGATGATGAGCCTTTGAAGGCAAATCATCCATTCAACTACCATTCCAATGTTGAAGTTTGATTTAAAGGTTACTTTTTCTTTATAACTGTATTTTCGCCTAATGATCAGGCAGAAATGCAGCAAGTGGTTTCCCCTTTTCAATTATAGTCCAGTTCTACAGCTCCCCCAAGGGCTTCCGGGCTTTCTCCTTAGTGCAGGGACTTCGAGGTCTGGACACTTGAACATTCAGGGTTTTTCCACTCAAGGTAAAGGCTTCTGTTGCTGTCCCATCTTTTGGGAGTGAGTGGGAGAGCCTGAGCATCCCATCTCTCCTGGGCTTTGATCCAGGGCCCATTGGTGGGCAGCTATGTTTTCTACCTTGGGGTGCTACACAGCTGCTCCCCTGGACCACTTCCTACCCACGTTTCCCTTTTCCCCGTGGAGTTAGTTACAGAACCACCAATATTCTCTGACCTTCTCAGCCAGTCACCCATCTCGGTTTTGTAGGGTTTTTATTTATTTATTTATTGTAGTAGAGTTCTGCTCCCTTACACAACCTGTCCCCTTCTGAGCTGCAATGTTTCCCCTTTTAAGCTCTGCCTCTAGCCTGTGCTGGCTTTGCAGGTGTGGCTGGGCAGGCCTACCTGGGCTCAAAACTTCTCATTAACCCCTGCTTCTCCAGTGTGGGGTTTGTACACCCCATCACTGCCCTTTAATTATTTTGTTCTCTATATTATACTTCCATAATTCACCAAAATATTTAAGACCCCAGTCTCACTCTTTAGAAGACTGGGGCCAGTATTCTAACTTTGTCAAGGAGACTAATGGCTTTTCCTTTAGAGCTCTAAACTTTCAAGTCAGGCCTCAAATTCCTTTTACATACTATGCTGGAATCTTGATGCAGACTTTTTTTTAATCCCTTTGCTTTTATTTCCTGTTTTAATAGTCCTTTCCTTCAACTTTTGCAGCAGGTAATTAGCTGCTTCTGATAAGAAATGAGATTTCTTTGAATTCATGATACAGCATGACACTCATTTGCTTTCTGTAGAAAAGCCCAAGAATGAGTAGACCTTCAAGTCTAGCTTTGATTGTTCACCCCCTCCCATGCCTCTCCCCGCTATGTCTCTAACAATAATTGTTACACTCTTTTTAAACTGAGACTTGTTTAAACCACCAACCCTGCATTTTAAAGGCTGTCCCTTCTATGGGGTCTAATGTCCTATTACCCTTATCTAATAAGAAGCTAAAAAGAATTTGACAAGATTAAGAGTTTGTTTTCATGCAGTATTATGCAGAGGACTGGTGCATAAGAATGATTGTATACTCTTTGTCCATTAATTTAAATTTGTATTTTTTTCTATTAGGGTTTTGTTTGTATGTATCTTAAAATATAATTTCTTTCAAGGATTTCACAGGATTGGGTCCATAGTACCAGATATACACTTGTAAGCATTTGGTATTTTCTGTTAATACATTTTTAAATGTCCTATGTTTGTGTTTTTATGATCAGCGGACTCTTTCCAGTGTTATAAATGATTTTGCTCTTGCAAAACCTTATGGCAAGATTTTTAAAATATATAAAATATATCTCTTCTTGAGAGATACTTAAAATGATAGGTGAGCTCCCAGGGCTATTAAGGCAACATATGCTAGTTTGACCCCAGCACAACAAAAGTATATCACTTCTGGAAAGAATGCCCCTTCATCACAGAAATGAATTCTTTCATCAGACCTAAAGCCACTTGCAGTTATTAATATGCAATTACAATTTCATGAGCTGCAAAGCCTAGAATTAATTACCATTTTAATATTTGATCTTGCCTTCACATATTCGTTATAAATACATTATTGAAACTTTTCCTTTAGGTACAATAGATAAGCTTTATTTAAAAAAAAATGACCATGTTAATTAGTTAAGCAGAACCAAGACAAGCAATATCATTAAAATCAGAGGACCAGAACAATGTTAATTTAGTCCTGAATTCATAGAAATCACAGTATAAATGTTCTGAAAAGTAGTTTTTTTAAAAGCCATGAGGGAGATCTGAATTAAAATGCATTTTTCGTCATTCTCTTCAGCATAATTGCACTGTGATAAGAGAAATATGATCTCAAATGCATATATAGTAGATGAGGGACTAGACATGAAAAACAGGGTTTCAGAAATGACTTAACTGATGTCCTGAGGTCCTAGACCATCTGGAGGTCTCACTGCATACAGTTCCTCCTTAAAAATGCCAACTAAAAAGGAGTGGGTATAGCTAGCTGCAAAAAATACCCACTCCTCACTTCCTGTTGCATAGCTAGTCATAATTTCCCAGCTTGTATACTCAACCTCGTGAATAATTATATGCTTCTGAAAGATAGCGGGAATTCTTTGAATATGGGAGACAGTGCATGGCCTACACACTGAGCTGCCTCTCAAACTTAGAAGCACCAACTTGTCTTCTGAAGTGAGATGCTGTAGCCATCATGGACAGAAAAATCCCAAATTAACCAGATTTACTTATACTTCATGTGCTGAAACTCAAATTAATGCCATCTACTTTAGATAGCACATGGGATCACAGCAAGGAGACAAGCAAGGCGGCATTTCCTGCATTTGCTCAGAGAGCACAAAATCATTTGAGAAGGCAGTCAAAAAATGTGCATGCTGCAGACATATGAAGTATACATTTTAAGCTGAGTGATAACTTCCCTGATATTCAATTCCTCTCACTCTGCTTTCACCCAAACAGACCAATAAAATCCCCCCATTGTTCACTGCAGCAACATTTTTTCCCCCCGCTCAAGCAATATAAAACAAGGTAACTTTGTTTGTAGTCCTATATGTATGGGAGGGGAGTGTTGGAGGATTATTTGAGAACAGCAGTTTAAGACAATGACTTGGGAGGCTGAGTCTATGCATTTTTACAGGCAAAACAGCACAACAATGTTAACAGTACTTACTGTATAATGTCAGTGAAAAGCAAATACGCAATTTTTGATCCCACAATATTTGTCAACAAAACTCCTGCAATAGGCCACTCAGCTTTGCTCTTGCAAACAATTGCAGCTGTACAATGCTCCATTCAAAAATTAAGAGGTACCTTTAGTCACATTTTTACATTGCAATTGAAGAAGCAAGAGCACATCTTAGGGAAATATGCATTGGGAATAGGAAAACATCAGTCACATGAAAATATATATTGTATGTAAAAATAGGATAGGTTTTTAATTCTTATCCAATGGATATCAAAGGATGTCTTAGTAGACAATTGCTTTCAGCATCTGTCTGTGCAGAGAGACACAGCCTAATTTTACTCTTAATTGGAATGTCTACACTAGAGTTTATGTCGGTACAATTTATATCAGTCAGGGTTTGAATAAGCCACCCTCAGAGTGACATAACTTACACTGACCAAAGCACTGGTTTGGACAGTGCTATCTTGACTGGAGAGCTGCTACCATTGCTCCTTGAGGGTGAATTAATTGAGGCTATGGCTACACTAGAGAGTTTATATCTGTACAGCTGCATGCACCAGTGAGCCATAGCCTCTAGTGTAGCCATAGCCTCAGTTTGACTCCCAACTAATTAAACAAAACTTTTAGTAGACCAGGATGAACTTGATAATACTTGCCTGCTGAGTCATTTTACAATACTAAAACACAAACAAACAAATAAAAATAAAAATAAAATAAAATCAAAGTTGCTGAATTCATGATGCTTAATTAAAAATCAGTGAAGAATGTACTGCTTTATTTTTTTAAAGAACCTAACAAATGATGCATGCAAACTAAAAAATACTAGCTCTTGACACAATTCTTGAGAAGGCAGATACAGAACCAACTCTGACTGATTTGAGGGGTTGGATATGGCAAAGATGGAAACTGCTATGCATTTTAGGAACTAGATCTGGGTTCAGATCAACACCCCCCCGGATCTGAACACCCCTTTACTTAATGCAGGTTTCAGTCTAGATCCAGTTTCATGACTTATCATGACAGTGATAACAAATACAATGAGGAAACATCACACCAGGAGTAAATCCATTCTTCCATGTATGCAGAGTGTAGTGTATATAGCTGTACAACTAGGCTCGATCAAGTGAACTGACTCAGATTAGTAGTGGTGAAAACCTAAAACTATTGTACTCCAGTCACTACTACCTCCCATGAATTGTATGGAAGCCCCACACTGTATTCCCATTCCTCCTCATTTCCATAGTTATCACTTGCTTATCAAAATAAACTCTGGCTTACTGAGGAGAAAAACAAACAGGAAGCCTTTTATTCCCTATTTAATAATGTCTGAATGCCCTGCCAGACCTTTTTGCCAGTCCTCTCCCAGGCAAGATAGTTAAGTATTTTCAAGTGCCAAGAATTAATTACCTACAAATAATTATTTTCAGCTAGACCAAATCTCTACAGTATTTAGCTCTACTGCTATGGCATAAAGCAGGAAAAAAAGAAGCTAAATGATACATATTAAAATGGGAACATTACTTCATTATAAAAAGTGATTTTTCTAATGGATCAAAAAAAAAACCTATTCATTAGCAATATACATGTAAGGGAGTTTGTGCAGTTGTAAGTATTTATGAATTTAAAAAATAGGCAAAGTCTGACTGACTTTAGCAGCAAATGTATTTTGTAGTATGCATTTTACTATTAAGTTTAGTTCTGAAAGGATTCATCACCCTAATTAAAAGAGTTGGAAAGTACTATGCTCAGTAAAGATAGTCAGGAATATTTTAAACAATTTTTCATTGAAAAATATTGATTTTTTTCAGACTAAAACTTCATGAAACGAGACTGGGTTCAAATTTTCCAACTTGAAAAACTATTGAAGTTTAGAAATTCTGTTTTGTTTTGGCATTGTCAAAATGAAAAATTCTGTTTTTCCAGTTTAAAATGATTTTTTATTTAGAAATGTTAAGATTAGAATGAATATTAAAGGTCAAAATTGAAACATTTCAAAATTATCAAAATGTTTCAATTGACCCAAAATGAAAAAAAAAAGTGTAGTTTTGGTTCATGAATATTTGAGGGGGTTTTGTCCTGACTTGGGATGGGAAAAACAAAACTCTCAACTATTCAAGGAAAGAGAAACTGTTTCCCACACAGCTCTGCATTCAGTAAGTTGAACAGCAGTTGCCAACACAGGAGTTTTGCATTGTAAACATCTATACATACAAGTGCAGCATGAAGCAATCTCACACATCATCATAGCACATTCTCAAGGGATGTAGCCAACTTATAAATGCTTAAGGTGATCTAACGATATAGTCATAGATCTCACAAACAAAATGGAGCTGTGCTGTTTAGTAACGCACTGACGTACAGCTACACACATTACTTAGTACTTAGATGGCTCTGTACCTTAAGGAATACTTAAATGCTGCTGAAAGTGCTGTTGGTTATTCAGAATGTAGTATTCTTCCTTCTGCGTCAGAGTAAAACAACTGTTCCCCCAGTAGTGGTAGTGGGCATTATGCTGCATGGAAGTAAAGTTGTGTAGTTATCTGTGGTGCTGTATTAGTTGATTTTTGTAGAATAGAGGCAGATAGGGTTAAAGTGCTCCATAACTGAAGCAAACCAGAAAACTGGTATTGGTATTGTCCTATGCTTAGAGCATTGCCATAGAAAAGAATCTGCATGCCAGAGTTACTAAACTCACCTTTCCCTTGTTGTCTTAATGAGTGTCTGTATTGTTTAGGAGTACGCTAGCATCCCATTACATAGCTTGAGCTCTCTAGAGGCACTCACTATGTTTTAAGTTTAGAAGTCAATATAAACCAGTCATTGTAGCAGTCTGTATGTAGACAGGCTTTGCATGTTAGCGCATATTTAGTAAACAATTATCTGGATCCCATTGCCTATGTGGTTTCTTCATGGTTTTTGTAATCTAAAGTTCAAAAGAGACAACAGTATCTGATTTTTCTGATCTTCTCCAAAATGGACAGGAGACTATTAGGTGGATGTAAATGATGAGAGATAGTAGCAGTAGCCCTACTTGGGGCCTGGAGGCAAGAGTTTCATCCACAGAATAAAATTTGTGAACAGCAATGTTAGCCCTTCCCTTTCAAGCTGGATGGTTAGAGTGCACAGTAGTAGCAGTGAAATAAAGTGCTGTTCAAATTGACAACAGCATAAAGCCAGTGTGAGATTTAAATAACAGAATTATTGCCATAATGTCTCCTGGTCAGCTTACAAAGCTAGGTCCACTCAAGCTTGTGTCTCCATTAACAGTTTGTCTCTGTTTTAATAATTCTCTCTCTCACTCTCTTTAACTACCCAATCATTATAATTAATGCTGACACCAAATCCCTGGATAAGATACTCCCCTGAGCTTCAGGATAATCTGGCTACACAATGGGTCGATCAGACCCACCCCTAGTTATAACAGACATTAATTTAGAGGCTGCCATGCCAAACTAAATAGATTCAGGTTTTGCTAGAAAACTGAAACTCACAGTTGAGCATCTGTGGAAACTGTTGTTCAAGGAGGTGCTGTGATGAGGAGTCATCACAGGACGGTACAGACAGAAAGAAAACTCCTTCAGGCACCATACGGGGCTATTGCTATGAGTATAGTATTATCATATTTCAGGATTCCCAGAAAGAGGATCCTGCCGGAAGTGGGGGAACTGAGAGGAGGGTCGATCTGGGCGGTACAGTTGTGGGTGCTAAAGAGGGTACCTGCAGTGGGGGTCAGGGCCATAACCAGGATAGGGCAAGAGTGGCAGCTGCCCACAGTTCAAAGCCACTGGGGCAAAAAATAACGGGGCATGACAAAGGTCCGTAGGGCCAGCCCTGCATGGAGACTGGAGAGGCAGGCAGGGTGTGCAAACTATATACCGGTTCTAGCACTCCACAGCCTGTCAGAATCACTCCTCCCTCTTGACAGCGATGCACATGGGATCTGCTCACCACAGCTGAGTACTCTCAAAGAGCAGCTGGGTTCCACGGTCTTCTCCCCACCCCCACAAGCCGGGCTCTCCTGCACCCCTGCATCCCCAAGAGCTGCTTGGAGCAGAGTCGGGTGAACTCCCGGGGAGGGAAGGTGTCCAAAGGCAGGTGAAACTTCCTCACAAGGGCTGAGCAGCCAGAGCCTCCCCGGGCACTCTGGGCAGAACTTATTCAGCAAGTGGAGCCATGTTTTTCTGTTTGTAGGATATACACAGTCAGGTCATAAATTTCCTCAAATTTATTCAAGATACCTTGTCGTAATGTTTCCAGGCAGCATCACAAACCATGAAATCTGGTCTCCCCCCATGAAATCTTGTCTTGTGTGTGCTTTTACCCTATGCTATGCAGATTTCATGTGGGAGACCAGCATTTCACAAACTGGGGGCTTTGACCCAGAAGGGAGTTGCAGGGGGGTTGCAAGGTTATTTTAGGGGGAGTCACGGTTTTGCCACCCTTACTTCTGCGCTGACTTCAGAGCTGGGTGGCCAGAGAGTGGTGGCTGTTGGCTGGGCACCTAGCTCTGAAGGCAGTGCCCCACCAGCAGCAGGGCAGAAGTAAGGGTGGCAATACCATATGTAACAAGGCGGTGTGGCTCCCCTCCTCATCCGGAAGGGTCGAGCCCCGTCACTCACCCAAAGGGGTGGGGCCACTAAGCGGAAGTCCCGCCCCTCAAAGGGTCAAGCGGCGACCTGGAAGGATAAATGCCGGCCCTCAGCCCTCAGTTGGGCCCCAGCCACCCTCAGGAGCTGCCCTGTCCGCGGGAGCTCCTGACTGGGAAGCTGCTGAGGCCGCAGGCCAGTGTCCGGACTGGCCGGGACCCCCGACGCTCGCTATACTGAGGAGCTGCCAGAGCTTCCCTACGCTCGCTATAACGAGGAGCTGCCAGAGCTTCCCTGCGCGCTACAATGAGGAGCAGCTGGAACCACCCCGCCCCCGCTGCGGCCCTGAGGACACCCCAGAACAGGCCTGGCCGGACTTCCTGGAGGAGCTGCCGGACTTGCCGCCCAGCCCTGGCCGTGAGGAGCCTCCATGGTGGGACGTCCCCAAAGTGGGTCCCACGAACCAGGGAGGCTCAGAGGGGGATACTGGAAGTAGCCCGGGGGCAGCCGACCCGAGTCAGGCCGCTGATTTCCCGATACCCATGGCAGTGTGTTGCGGTCAGGATCCCCTCTGACCACCTGCAGCGGTGATCACCGCTTCTAGGGCCCCGGGCTGGAACGCAGTGGAGTGGGTGGGCCTGCGTTCCTCCTGCCACCCATCCATGGGTGTCAGAATCCCCCTCTCCCCCGGCCTGAAGAGGGCTGGAGCTGAGATAACTGTGTGTTGGTGCACTGCCCGAACCAAAGGCTGGGCCCCCTTTGACTGTGCCACTGCTCGGTCCTGTCCCAAAGGGCCCAAGCGACCCACACCCTTGCTAGCCCGTCCCTGAACCAAGAGGGCCGGAGCTGAGATAACTGTGTGTTGGTGCCCAGCCCGAACCAAGGGCTGGGCCCCCTTTGACTGTACCGCCACCCGGTTCTATCCCCAGAGACCGAGCCACCCGGACGGCAGGCTACAGTTCCAAGGACCTAGACCCTCAGACGACAGGTCGAGGCCGGTGTGGCTCCCCTCCTCATCCGGGCGGGTTGAGCCCCGGCAACGCCTCGCTTACAATTGTCACCTGACCAGGGACCTGAACCCTAGCTCCTGTGAGAAGGGGCTGGCAGGAGGGCATTAGTGCGACCAGCCCTCCTTAACCGGAGACATGGATATCGAATGCCTGTTCCAGCTGCTGGCGGAGAGCGAGGAGCGCCAGCAGGCGGCGCAACTGCTGCAGCAGCAACAGCAGCAGGCCGCCCATCTCGAACAGCAGCAACATAGGGATGCCGCGCACCTCCAGCAGCAACAGCAGCAACATGCCGCTCAGCTGGAGCATCAGCAGCAGCTGATACAGCAACTCGGAGGCCAGCTGCAGCTGCTCCTCGATGGGGCCACGGGAGAAGATGTCGGGGGCTTCTGCCCGTCGGTTCCCCTGCACCTGACCAAGATGGGCCCAGGGGATGACCCTGAGGCCTTCTTGGTCACGTTCGAGCGCGTGGCCCTTGTCGTGGGGTGGGCCCGGCACCAATGGGCCACTCTGTTGGCCCTGTACCTAACCAGACCAGCCCAGCTTGCCTATCGTGGGCTGGCGACGGAAGAGGCCAAAGACTACGATCGGGTAAAGGCAGCGGTCCTGGACGCTTTGGATGTTAGCCCCGAAACCTTCAGGCAACGGTTTCGGGGCCAGACCTACCTGACAGGCGCCCGGCCCCGGCTGATTGCCCAAGGCTTGAAGGAGGCCTGCTGCCGCTGGCTCCAACCTGAAGTCCGTACGGCGGAGGAGGTAACTGAGCAGGTGGTCTTAGAACAATTTGTGCATATTTTGCCTGCCCGGGGAAGGACTTGGGTACTCTGCCACCGGCCAGCCACCCTGCGGGCGGTGGTCTCCCTGATGGAGGATTTCCTGGCCGCGGAGGCTTCTATGGCGGCCGCCGTTCGGCCACCCACCCCGGGGCCCGACCAACTCCGTGGGGAGACGAGGGCATCCGCCTCGCCCGGGCCGCAGTGCCCGAACCACGGGCCGGACCCCGCGTCGGCCTTCCGGGCCCAACACCCGGACCCTGCCCCGCACTCGGTCTCAAGGGCTGGCCTCGAGGGCCTCCCCCGGGGGCCAGTCGGGGCCCTGCCGAAGCCCCCCCCCCGCAGCCCTCGAGCCGCCGGTCCCCGGGGCGGATGCCCGGAAATCGGACCCTGCTTCGGATAAGGGAGGGCCGGTCACTTACAACGGGACTGTCCCAAGATGGAATGTGACTTTGGGCACGTCTGTGCCGGAGAAGGCCGGGCTCGATGGCCCCAACCCCCCAAGCTCACGATCCCGGTGGTCGTAGGGGACCACGCCACAACAGCCCTAGTAGACTCGGGCTGTGGGCAAACGCTGGTCTACCAGGCTCTGGGGCCCCGATGGACCCCGGTCTGGGGCCCATCCATTTGCAGTGCATTCATGGAGATGTCCAACCCTACCCGAGCGCCTGGGCCCGATTGACGGTCAATGGCCTCACTCGGTCGTTGGTAGTCGGCTTGGCTCCCCGACTAGCCTACCCCGTGATCCTGGGATGCGATTGGCCCGCCTTTGAGGGGCTCCTCCTGTCCATACCGGCTTTAGAGGCTGAGCCCTGGAGCCCCCGTTGGAGACAGAAGAGGACGCCGAGGAGGTTGGGGCAGGAAATCCGGAGTCTGAAGGCCAGGGGGAGGAACCCCCCGCCAGGCCTCGCTTTGACACGGACTTCTATCTGGACCAACGGGCCGACCCCACTCTCAGCCGGGTTTACGAGCAACTCGCGGCAGTCAATGGGTCAGTTGTCGACCCCCACCGGGCCATGCAGTGGCCACACTTTGAGCTTCGGCGGGACAGACTTTATCGGGTCGAGCAGGACCCCCGCACACGGGAGCCACGGATGCAACTTCTTGTGCCCCGCTGCCACCGACGCGCCGTGATGAGCCTGGCTCACGACGTACCAGCAGCGGGACACCTGGGGCACGAGAAAACCCTGGCCCGAATTCAGACCCGGTTCTACTGGCCGGGGCTTGATGGGGACGTAAAGTGATACTGTAACTCTTGCCCGGAGTGTCAGTTGGCCGCCCCGCCTCGGGTACCCAAGGTGCCCTTGGTCCCCATGCCATTGGTTGAAACGCCGTTTGACTGCGTCGCCATGGACCTGGTAGGCCCACTGCCCCGAAGTGCAGCTGGTTTTCAGTATTTCCTGGTCCATGTCGACTATGCCTCCCGGTTCCCGGAGGCTATCCCCCTGCAGAGCATCACGGCTCGAACCATTGCGGACGAACTAGTGAAGGTGTTTTCCTGCGTAGGATTGCCTAAAGAAATCCTGACCGACCAGGGCACTAACTTCACCTCCCGGCTACTGAAGCAGGTCTGCCAACTCCTGGGGGTAAAACAATTCCACAGCTCCGTCTATCACCCCCAGACGGATGGGTTGGTAGAATGGTTCAATCGAACCCTTGAGGACATGCTGAGATGGTTCCCGCCGGACGACCTACGCCACTGGGACCAACTCCTACCACCTCTGCTACTAGCCATCCGGGAAGTCCCCCAGGCGTCAACCAAATTTTCCCCCTTCGAACTCTAGTAGGGGCGGAGGCCATGGGGCCTCCTGGACTTAATGAAGGAGACATGGGAGCGGTCGGCCTCCCCAACCCAGGGCCTCCTCCAGTATGTTCTCTGACTGCTGGAACACCTTACTCAGGTGGGGACCTTGGCGCGGGAAAACCTGAAGGTAGCCCAAGAGAGGCAGGAGCGGAGTTATAATCAAGAAGCGCAGGTGCGAGAGTTTCCCCCCAGAGACCGGGTTCTGCTGCTCCTACCCTCCAAGGAATCAAAACTATTGGCCCGTTGGCAGGGCCCCTACGAGGTAACTCGGAAAGTGGGCCCCGTTAATTATGAGATTCACCAACCAGGCCGCCGGAAGGAGAAACAGCTATACCACATCAACCTGCTGAAGCCCTGGCGTGACAGGGAGGGCCTCTTGATCAACCCATGCCCGCCGGAATAGGAGCTAGGCCCGGAGGTGGTCCAAACGAAGGACTTGGCGGAGCCCTCTCTGAGGTGTTCCCTGACGGACGAACAGCGTAAACAGGCTCAATGCCTCCTGCAGGCGTTATGGCACACCTTCACGACGCTACCGGGCTACACGACCTTAACCTGCCGCACGATCCAAACCAAGCCCGGGAAGGTCATACGGGAAACTGCCCGGCCGGTACCGTATCGAATAGGCCAAGAGGTCGAGGATGAGGTCCAGGCCATGTTGGCCCTGGGGGTCATCGAACCATCTCGGAGCGAATGGTGCAGTCCGGTGGTCCTGGTGCCTAAGCCAGACAGCTCCCGGCGGTTCTGCATAGACTTCTGGAAAGTCAACGCCATATCACGCTTCGATGCCTACCCAATGCCCCGGGTCGACGAGCTGCTGAGCCGCCTCGGGGAGGCCTGATTTATCACCACGCTGGACCTGAGCAAACGTTACTGGCAAATCCCGCTTGAGGAGGCCTCCAAGGAGAAGGCTGCCTTCGCCACCCCGTCGGGACTTTATCAATTCACACGGATGCCCTTCGGTCTCCATGGGGCCCCCGCGACCTTTCAGCGGTTCATGGACCACCTCTTGCGGCTGCATCAGGAGTACGCAGCCGCATACCTAGATGACGTCATGATCTACAGTCGCTGCTGGGAAGACCATCTAAATCAGGTCGTGGCGGTTCTCAGAGCCCTGCCGCAGGCGGAGTTGACGGCGAACCCCAAGAAATGCCAGATAGAGGTAGGTGGTCTCCTGCCAGGCTGCTATACCGTCGGGCAGGGGCAAGTAAAACCCCTCGTGGGGAAAGTACAAGCCCTCGCAGAGTGCCCCCCCCTCGACAACCAAACGACAGGTACGACGCTTCCTGGGACTCGTGGGGTATTACCGGCGGTTTATCTCACAATTTGCATCCATTGCCGCACCATTGACTGGGCTGCTGACCAAGAACAGCCCTCGACAGATACAATGGACCCCCGAGTGTGAGGCGGCCTTTAAAATGCTCCAAGGCTGCTTGTGCCAGGAATCCGTCTTGTATGGTCCCGATTTTGATAGACCATTTATCCTCCAGACGGATGCGTCTGATGTCAGCCTAGGGGCGGTCTTGTCTCAGGAAGGGGACGGAGGAGACCACCCCGTACTGTACCTAAGCCAAAAACTATTCCCCCCGAGAGTGGAACTATGCAGTGATTGAAAGGGAGGCCCTCACAGTGAAGTAGGCCTGCGAGGCCCTTCGGTTCTTCCTCCTGGGCGCCCCTTTCACTCTCATCACAGACCACGCCCCCCTTCAATGGCTCATGCGTATGAAGGACAACAATGCCCGCATCATGCGCTGGTACTTGGCCTTGCAGCCCTATGCGTTCACCATCCAGCATCGGGCTGGCAAGGACCATGCTAACGCGGACTTCCTCTCCCGCTTCGAGGAGATGGAACCGCCCGGCCCCGACAAGCGGGAGCCGGGCTTGAGGGGGGAGCGTGTAACGAGGCGGTGTGGCTCCCCTCCTCATCCGGGAGGGTCAAGCCCCGTCACTCACCCACAGGGGTGGGGCCACTAAGCGGAAGTCCCGCCCCTCAAAGGGTCAAGCGGCGACCTGGAAGGATAAATGCCGGCCCTCAGCCCTCAGTTGGGCCCCAGCCACCCTCAGGAGCAGCCTTGTCCGCGGGAGCTCCTGACTGGGAAGCTGCTGAGGCCGCAGGCCGGTGTCCAGACTGGCCGGGACCCCCGACGCTCACTATACTGAGGAGCTGCCAGAGCTTCCCTACGCTCGCTATAACAAGGAGCTGCCAGAGCTTCCCTGCGCGCTACAACGAGGAGCAGCCAGAACCGTCCCACCCCCGCTGCGGCCCTGAGGACACCCCGGAACAGGCCTGGCCAGACTTCCCGGAGGAGCTGCCGGACTTGCCGCCCAGCCCTGGCCATGAGGAGCCTCCATGGTGGGATGTCCCCGAAGTGGGTCCCACAAACCAGGTAGGCTCGGAGGGGGATACTGGAAGTAGTCCGGGGGCAGCCGACCTGAGTCAGGCTGCAGATTTCCTGATACCCATGGCAGTGTGTTGCGGTCAGGATCCCCACTGACCACTTGCAGCGGTGATCACCACTTCTAGGGCCCCGGGCTGGAACGCAGTGGAGTGGCTGGGCCTGCGTTCCCCCTGCCACCCCCCAGGCCTGAAGAGGGCCGGAGCTGAGATAACTGTGTGTTCGTGCCCCGCCCGAACCAAGGACTGGGCCCCTTTGACTGTGCCGCCACCCGGTTCTATCCCCAGAGACCGAGCCACCCGGACGGCGGGCTACAGTTCCAAGGACCTAGACCCTCAGACGACAGGTCGAGGCCAGTGTGGCTCCCCTCCTCATCCGGGAGGGTCGAGCCCCGGCAACGCCCTGCTTATACATACCATGTCATCCTTACTTCTGCACTGCTGTCTGCAGAACTGGACGGCTAGAGAGTGGCAGCTGCTGACTGAGGGCCCAGCACCGCAGGTTGCAACTCAGAAGAAAGAGTGGCAATACCATACCATGGCATCCTTACTTGTGTGCTGCTGCTGCTGACAGCTCTGCCTTCAGAGCTGGACTCCCAGCCAGCAGCTGCTGCTCTCTGGCTCTGAAGACAGCATCGCCACCAGCAGCAGTGCATTAGTAAGAATAACACAATACCTTGTATTACAATAATCTTGTGAACTCCCCCAAACATAACTCCTTTTGGGGTCAGGACCTCTAAAATTATAATACCATGAAATTTCAGATTTAAATAGCTGAAATCATGAAATTTATGATTTTAAAAATTCTGTGACCGAGAAATTGACCAAAATGGACCGTGAATTTGGTAGGGCCCTAAATATATAGGCTCAAAGGTGTAACATGATCCAGAAAATGTCCAACATTGAGCAGTTTCAAAGAAGGTTCATATTTTATATACAGAGACCTCATGGCAAACATTTAAAAATATTTGTAACCTTTTATTAACAATAAGGGAAAAAGTTAAAATATTTGAAATATAAAGTATTCGGTAAGGCTTTTGTTGTAACAGCATCCCTTGTTTTCTTTCCCTTTAGCTGGAGAGAGTTGCTAAAAGGAAAAAAAACAAACAACAACCCTGTTTGACAGTGTTTTCAATGGTATCAAAGGTAGTAATATATCCATTTTGGGGATGTTGCACATTTGCTGTTTACTGCCTCCTGAGCTGCCTCTGTGGACATCCCCCATGGTGCCCTTTAAGAACTCAGCCTCTAATGACCTAAGCTCAGTCCCTTAATTCACTTATTTTACTCAAAAAAACTGCTCAAAAGTCCAAAACAAACACCCAAATTTTCATCTTATTGTCCCTTTTTTAACTCCCACTCAGAGGCTTCAGCTGGCTAGGGCTCTGCAAGGGCTGACTTGCTTCTCGCAAGTGCTTCTTCTACCAGCTCCACATTCTCCTAAGCATCCCACCCCCCCTTATTGCCTCTGCCAGTCCAGCTACTCTCTCAGCCACTCCACCCCTTGGAATGTCCTGCTGCCTTTTATATTAGAATCACCTGATTTCTCTGAGGAGTGGATCATTTTATAATCAGGGCTGATTTAGCCCCAGGTTCTCCAGCCCACAGGCAAGCCAGCCTGTTACAAGGGAAAAAGAGAAGACGTTAACGAAGATAGGCTGGTGGTGTTGGTGTTGTCAAGTTCACTTCCCTTTCTTGGAAGAAAAAACAAACACACAAAAGGAGAAAGAAAAGAGCAGCAAAGATTAAAAACTGCAGCTTCTTTCTCTGGTGTTAACGTTCACTTGCAGTCTCACTGCGCGAAAACCACAGGCATGGCATAGGGTCTTATAAGCCACTGGGAGACCTGGCAAACTTGAACCAGCTGCTCCAGACACTGCCTTTAGCAGCATCTTTGATCACAGACTCATGGCAGTATTGCAAAATATATTCTTGACCAGCTAAGTCAGAAAACTCCTATTAGACATTGTCAGAATGACGAGATGGTGAGCTGATGCAGAGGCAGATGTAGGCTGAGCAGGGGCTGGCTATGTTCAGTAGAGATAGTCAGGAAAAAAAGAAGAGGGATAGAAAAGAAAAAAATTAAGGTGGGGAAAGAAAAGGGTGGGCATGGAGGGAAAAATTCATAACCCAGGTAGTTATTTGTGATTCAGCGAGAGCTAGTAGTGTTGGTGATGTCATCTGAGTCCTTCTCTTGGCCCAATCTGGTCAGGACCTCTCAGGATCAGAATCAGGCCCAACAGTGACATGGCAGATCCCAGGGTCCTCAGAGATGGTGGAGGTGGCAGCCATGATGGTGAAGTTCAAGCTTCCCTATTCTCTTGTCTTAAAATCAGTCAATATCAATGTTCTTCTTGTCCCCTGTCCGCTCCCCCGCAAAAGTCTTTTCTTTTGAGAATGCCAAAAGGGAGAAATGGATTGAATAGCCCATCCCCTTATTTTGTCCACCAATTAGGCCTAATTCTGATATCCTAATTCTGGTTCATTTATTTTTGTTCAGTCCTTTAGTCATATCAGTAGACCTCTTTGTTTGGACTAATTCAGTTTTTGTCTCTGCCTTCTGCACCTTTTCCCATCAGCATTTATCCTTATACGTGATTAGAACATTTCATAAACTTTAATCCACTTTCCCACAGTTGAGATCAAAATTAGGGTATATTTGTAGGACTAATTATTACAACAAGGGACAGAGTTTGCTTTCTTCAGCTACTTCTAGTACCCACAAACATCAGCAATGGGTGCCTGACATCAACTCAAATCAGGCTCCTCAGGTGTTTCCCACTCTTCCTGGCCCAGGGCAGAGAAGTGGAAGTGTCTAGTAAAAACTTTGGCAATCCAGCAGGCTGGCTGAATTCCCTACTGTGTGCACATACTTGACGTAGGCAACATGAGATGAGAGTGGAGAAAAAAAACCTGCCTGCCTCGGAGGGAAAGACCAGCAGGATGCGTAGAGTGAGACTCCTATGTTGTATAGGACCAGCTAGGGTGACCAGATGTCCCGATTTTATAGAGACAGTCCCAATTTTGGGGTCTTTTTCTTAGATAGGCTCCTATTACCCCCCACCTTCGTCCTGAATTTTCACATTTGCTGTCTGGACACCCTAGGACCAGCAGAGCTGATTTCTGCTGCTACCACATCCTGTCTTCTCCACACCTTTGGAAAGAGGGAGAGAAGATCATTTGCCCCAGGGTTAGTGTGACTGTGTTGGGAGGAGGAGCTGGACACATTGCTCTGGGGCAAGCACTGGTACATATAGGGTGACCAGATGTCCAGATTTTAAAGGTACAGTCCCGATATTTGGGGATTTTTCTTATATAGGCTCCTATTACCCTCAGTCCTGATTTTTCACACTTGCTGTCTGGTTCCCCTAGGTGCAGAGATATCGAGGAAACAGCTTGTATTTCTACTGTTCAGCAGCTCTGGGGTTGGTTTTGTCCTAGTGAAGGTGATGTTTTTATGTCAGTGGCACCTGTAGGGCTCTGATGGACTGTAAGAATACACCCCAGCCAAGACTCCTGCTATCCCAAACTTCATCCCTCTCCTCTGCCCAAGCCATGCTCACCCTGAATCACCACCATTGTGTGGGGCTGCTCTGTAATTGGTGAAGAACTGGTGGACTGGCTCTGTATCATGTGTACATATTCTCTTGTACAGGGAGTAATCACCAGGTGGAGGCAAGAGGTTGTTCTGTCTATGCCCTATGGCTTCTTTTCACCAGCTAGGCTAGTGCCAAGTGGCCCTAGGGTAACAGTGTATAGGGAAATGGTCCTATCCATTTTCCCATTCAGGGTGGACAATATTTTTGACAGAAACCCACCGTAATATTTGAAGAAAGTTTGAACACACATGGTAAAATTGAGAAGAGAAAATTGAACATAAGTACAAAGGTACCTACTTCAGGAGTCTATGACTTCACTGGAAAAAGAAACTATAAATTCTTTTAAATAGAACACTAAGTGCCCTTATTTTACTCCAAAATGCTATACAGTAACCATAGATTTAGCTTGACATGAATAATTGGACATGGGTGAGGCCTTATTTCTTGGGGGAGAGAATTAGGGGGGGGTGAATGGATCAGCAGGCTGGAAACAGGATGTCTGTACTAGCCAAGATAAGGGGGAATGCACAGGGAACCATTTACAATGGATAAAATAAGCCAAGAATGTAAAGATGACGTAAAGAGTAAATCATATGTCGACAGAGTACTCTGTACCAAGATTGGTTCCTGAAAAGTAACCAAGCCAATCCCAAAGCATGTAATGTGGAAATGTATACAAAGGAAGAGGTTTGTTGTGTAGCTCTGAATGTGCGGTACACCCTATACCAGTGGTTCTCAAACTTTTGTACTGGTGACCACTTTCACATAGCAAGCCTCTGAGTGCAACCCTCCCTATAAATTAAAAATACTTTTTTTATATATTTAACATCATTATAAATGCTGGTGGCAAGACAGGATTTGGGATGGAGGCTGACAGCTTGTGACCCCCCCATGTAATAACCTTGTGGCCCCCTGAGGGGGTCACTACCCCAGTTTGAGAACCCCTGCCCTATACCCACCCCCCTACACTTGAGCTTGATCAACTCATGTGTAGTTTGATCGTATGCCAATAAAGAAACCTGAGTGACAAGATGGGAGTCAAACTGAGTTATTGGGGAATTGAGTGGAATAGGCCTTGAGGGATCACTAACATACTGATGCCCATGACTCTGAGTTGCTCATCTGAAGCAGGTAATGTATATATCCTTTAGTGTGAGGGTTGCAACCTAGCATTAAGGAAATGGCATTGGAAGGGTTTAAATATGAGGAAGTTAGTAACATACTGGGGAAGTGGGTTAAATCTAGGGCTGAACCTATGGATTTCTCAAGGAAGTATCTAAAGTAGGCTGGGACCAGATGAAAAAGGAACTCCAGAGAGTGGTATTAGACTTAAATTAAAAAATGCTTGTCAGAGCACAGGAAAGGTCTGTGAAATGTCACTGAAATTCTCTAAAAATGGGCAGCCAAGAAAAAAAAATTTAGCTTTTTTCCCCCTTAAAGCAAAGAAAGCTCAAATTAAAGCATCAGTTTCACAAGGATTATTTCTGGTGGCTAAAACTTTACAAACTAAACATGCCACTATGAAGAATGAATGTAAAAAAATAAAAAAAAATTTAAAACTTCTGAAAGAAAATGTCTGTTATTGGCATAAATCCAAAGTAAAAAGCAGCCATCCTGCAAGGGCTGTAATTAGAGAATATGGCTTTTCAGGCAAAGTGTACCAAGTTAAGAAATAACTGTAAAAAAGAAGTTTACAGAAGCTGAAACAATCAACTGAAAAATGTATCTGTTTTAATAAATAAATTGAAGGTAGGAAAGTGATGAGTTAAAAAAAAAAAAGCCTTTGCACAAATGAACACAGCAAAGTTGAGAGGGAATTAAACAGTTGGGGGTTGCAAAAATGTTTCAGTGTTAAAGTTAAAACGTTAAAAAGCTAATGCTTGGTTTAATAATGAAACCCAGTTACAGTCGTGTAACTTGGTGCAATCATGCTCAGTAAAACCCTTTATAATAAAACTAATTATGCAAAAGGGAGATCGAGTAACAACTACCACCACTATATGCATTTATCTCCAAGAAGCCTTTACAGCCTGAACAAAATGAGCCCTTCCTAATAAATATGTCTGTAAATAATTGTGCTGGCTGCTGCAGGTACAAAAACAATTTAAATTATTGGACTATGGACAATGTAGTCAAAATAGCTAAAAAGGATATAGGGATTTCTGTGTAGCTTGACTGCTTGCAAATGTACTAGTGGGGATGTAATCTGGGTGCAGTTATGGAACCAAATAATTTAAAAGTGTTGAAGGGGTGTTAATCAGCTCAAACAACAAATTATGTGACATAAAACAAATAAGGGGGGACAGAAATATTTAGCTGGAATATTTTTTAAAATTGTAAAAAATACTGCCAAGAAATTTCAGACCAAATGGCTAAAGTTTGGCAAAGTAACAAATTGCAAATGGGGTCTTAAAATGGAAAGTGTTGGGCAACTGTCTCTCTAGGTGGCACTACCAGCTCCTCTTGTAAAATGGGCTCCACTGCGTGGGATGTAATGGTGGTGGTATTCATTTAACAGATTGTTTTGCTTTTGTTTTAGATCATGTATGCAGTAGATTTTCATCATCAACCGTCTCGTTCTCTGAAGACTGTGGTGTGCAGTACATTGAAGCTGTTAGCAGGTTTATTAGTCCACAATAATGTTTCATAGTGTAAGAGATTAAAAGCATTTTTCAAAGCTTTACTTAGTTTTTGTCACAAAGCATTATGATAACTGCTGTTGCAATAATATTGAATGAATTCATAATGATGGCCACTTAAAATAATGACACCGTTGATTTTAAGTTTTAATCTTTAATTATTCATTATGAATTTGATCTAATAATACTGATCATAATGTATTCATTAGGTATTCTTTGGATATTGTATGTACTGAATGTGCATAGGTGCTTGCCATTTGAATGCTATAGTATTTAATGGACACTTTTTCTACAGCTGGGATCTGATGGAAATATTTTGATATCAATTTTAAGATAAAAAACACTATCAGATCCCAGTGCCTTCCAGTTACAGCTCTAAACTACCCAGTGTAGAGTTCAAAATAGCATCCTAATTAATGTGCAGAGTAATATAAGCCCCTAAAACTGTTTTGTTGACATTTACCACATTAGTGCCTACTAATCTTTGCCTCTGGTTTCAAAGCAGGGACAGCCATTATAGATTACTCTAAGTGCCCTCAGCCACTATTGCTATTCTCAATGATAATACCATAAGTAAGCTTAATCCTGATATCTTTGAAGTCAATGACAAAACTCCCATTGACTTCCATGGAGCAGATTCATGCCCTGTGTGCCTAAATAAATGCCCATAAATTAAAACCACTTTAATGCAAAAGATTAGCATGCTATTCCCTTCCTGTTACAACACTGCACAACAGGCAAGTCAGGAAACCTCTTCGTGTTTAACATTACCATTTGTGTGATTGTGCTCTTAAGAAAGTCATAAATAAGGAAGGTGACTTCAGTGGAAAAGGATCATTAAACCATTTGATTTACGAAATCTTAATCTGAATGTGCTCAAAATGTCATTGCTGTTGCAAACAGGCAGCAACCCAATTTATCTGAAAATCTGGGGAAAATGAAGGGGCAGTTTTAGAAATGTCAGTAATTAAAAAAAGTTCAATAGGAGTACATCTTTGATGCATCTTGTATGTATGTGTTAGCGCTTCATATTGATTATGTGAATATTGGATAACACAAATTCAGCAGATTATGTTTGACCTACAAATGTGCTAAAGCAGCAATTATTACAACACAAATTACCACAAAGAATGCAGTGAAGCTGGAACTAGACTCTGATGTCATTCATAATAAAGAACAATCTTAGCAACTGCCCTAAAGGATGACAACCAGTGTTCTACTTTTAAATTGTTATTTCTATTTAATGGGGAAGTTTGTGTTTATATTGGATGTGGTGTCTCTACCTGTTGTCATCTCATCTCATGACATAAAGTATGTGAGCCAAATTCTTTGCAGACTTGCACCTTGTGTGACTCCGTTAGTTTCACTGGGGTCACACGGAATTTGATCTTCTGTTCCTTTGCATGTCTATGTAGTTGGATATACTTTAAGTGCAGCACCCCAGGCGTTAAACCAGCATTATTGGAGTTAAGTCTTCCAGACTAATTATTGTTGCCTCCAGGTATAATAACAAAGTTTGAGTAAAAATTATAGGAAAGCAGAACCAGAAATGGATTCTGAAATTACAGATCTGTAGATGAGTTCACAGTAGTAATGCTACAAAATGGTGGTAAAATCCCCCACTGAACTCCTACAACTCATACCAAAGAGAATACAATTAAAATATCCCAGAAGACCAGGGGGCACTAACTGAATTTTGACCTCAGAAGTAAGAGAGTGCTATAAATGTTAGCTTACATACAGCACAGAAAGTCATTCATTTGGTAAAATCATTCAGATGGATTTATCAAAAATCTGAATCTTCTCTAGCTGGAACTCCAGTTTTTATTTTGGAGCCTTGTGTCTTTGTAATACTAGTGATGGTTTCTTTCATTTATAGTGGAGCTGGTACTCTCCTATTAGTTAAGGTTGAGAAGACATTTCTGATTTAAAGAATGACTCATCTAAGTAGTCAGTTATCATGCTTGCATTTACCCATCTAAATCAGGGCCAGGCTCTTGTAGATGTGGATATTTTCCACACTGTACTGTATGTATCCAAAAGATTGAACCCACATGTAACAGGGTGGTCTGTCTCACTATGGGCTGGGGGCTCTGGGTCCAGCCAGCTCTGTTCAGCTATCACATCCAGTTGGGAAGGGTCAGATAATCCCTTTAAAGAGCTGAAAAAGGAGTTGCAGTGAGAGATGGAATTATGTTAGGGCCTGAAGCAGGGGGAAGGAATGTGTCCTGTCATGTCATCCCTTCAGCATTGAGAGGCAAGGGGAAAAAAGCTTCTGGAAGCAGTAGACAGATGTCATGGTACAATTTCCCACTCTGAACCTTAGCGTCCAAAAGATGGGGTACCAGCATGAATTCCTCTAAGCTTAATTACCAGCTTAGAACCTGTAGCGCTGCCACCAACCAGGAATTCCAGTGCCTGGTACACTCTGGTCCCCCCAAAACCTTGCCCAGGGACCCCCAAGACCCAGTCCCTCTGGATCTTAACACAAGGAAAGTAAACCCTTTCCTTCACTGTTGCCTCTCCCAGCCTTCCCCTCCCTGGGTTACCCTGGAAGATCACTGTGATTCAAACTCCTTGAATTTAAAACAGAGAGGAAAATGAACCTTCCCCCCTCCTTCTCTCTTCCCCTCCCAGATTTTCCCTGAGAGAGACAGTAATTCTAACACAGAGAGAAATTAGCCTCTCTCTCCCCCTTCCCTCCTTTCTCCCCACCAATTCCCTGGCGGATCCAGACCCCGTCCCCTGGGGTCTCACTAGAATAAAAAAAAAATCAGGTTCTTAAACAAGAAACTTTCAATTAAAGAGAGAAAAACAGTAAAAATTATCTTTGTAAATTTAAGATGAATTAGGTACAGGGTTTTTCAGCTATAGACACTGGGAATACCCTCCCAGTCTAAGTATACAAGTACAAATTAGAATCCTTTCAGCAAAATACCAATTTGAACTCCTTCCAACCAAATACACATTTGCAAATAAAGAAAACAAACATAAGCCTACTCGCTTTATCTACCTAGTACTCACTATTTTGAATCTATAAGAGCCTGTATCGGAGAGATTGGAGAGAAATCTGGTTGCACGTCTGGTCCCTCTGAGCCCCCAGAGTGAACAACAACCAAAACTAACAGCACAGCACAAAAACTTCCCTCCCTCAAGATTTGAAAGTATCCTGTCCTCTGATTGGTCCTCTGGTCAGGCGACAGCCAGGCTTACTGAACTTGTTAACCCTTTACAGACAAAGAGATATAAAGCACTTCTGTGCTATTAACTTTTCTTATCTGTTTATGACAACAGATGAAGTGCTTTTTTGTTTTGATATTTTGCCTACATTTTATGTTAAGGATTAAAACTGTGAGTCCTTCCTTGAAAGGTTGGTGATCCAACATGACAGAGGGGAAACTGAGGTAGTAGCTAACCTATAGCCAGGCTGAATAAGGTGGTATTGCTGCACCATGTGAAGACCAGTAAGTGCAGAGCTGAAGTCTGGTGATACTTAGTATGCACTGAAATACATTTAATTTAGCCATTTTTTTCCTGAGTCAAGGTGGGTGAGGTAATATTGTTTATTGGACCAACTGCTGATGGGAGAGACAAGCTTTCAATCTTCACAGAGCTCTTCCTCAGGTCTGGGAAAGATACTCAGAGTCTCACAGATAAATACAAGGTGGAACAGATTGTTTAGCATAAGAAGGGCCACATTGGGTCAGACCAAAGGTCCATCTAGCCCGGTATCATGTCTGCTGACAGTGGCTAATGCCAGGTGCCCCAGAGGGAATGAACAGAACATGTAATCATCAAGTAATCCATCCATTGTCACTCATGCCCAGCTTCTGGCAAACAGAGGCTAGGGACACCAGCAGAAGTAGCTAACATATATTCTAAGGGCCACTCAAGATGAAGTGGCCCATTAACATCCCTGCAGTCGTAGGACAAGATGGGTCTGTTAGTGTGTTACAGATTGTTGAAATGAACCCTAAATCCAGTATCTTTGTTAAGACCATGATTTTTAGTATCAATCAGAGTTATGAATTTCAGCTTTCAAACTCATCTTTGAAGGTATTGGACAGGTTTCCTTTGAGAACAAAGACTGAGGGCAAATCTACACTACCGCATGACATCAGCACAATTGCACTGATGCAGCTGAGATGCTGTAGCGCATCTGGTGAAGATGCACTATGCTGAGGGAAGGGTGCTCTCCCCTCAGCCTGATCACTCCACCTCTGTGAGAGGCGGAAGCCATGTTGGCGGGAGACACTCTCCCACTGACATAGCACCAATGCGGATAGCGCTTAGGTCAATGTTACTTACATCGTTCAAGGGAGTACCTTTGTCACACCTCCGAGTGATATAACTTCTATCAACTTAAGCAGTAGTGTAGACCAGCCCTGAGAGTGGAGTCATGGAGTGACTGTTTTATAAAAAAAAAAAATGTTCTCCATGGCTTTTTCCTGACATTCGGGCATGCAGCTGAGTGGGGCAGGTTTAGTGGAGCGTGGGAGTGGCTAATGATGTATCCAGTTCCACGTTAGTTAACATTAGTTAGATAACACCTATGTGTCATAAGTCTTGCATGGTTTCTTAGTGCTAAGTGGCCATAAGAAGATTATTTTAATTTTTGTATTGATTTGGTGTGTATATGGTATATGAATAATATTGATTTTTTTATGGAGTATCATATATAAGTTATACAGTTGGTTCAGTCTAGTAGCAGTCTGTCCTTATGAAGTATTGCACATGGTAAAATAAAAAGTATATTGTCATTTTAAGCATATAGTAAATATTTAAGGAACATTTCTGAAAATGTTATTGTCAAGGTTTTTTCCCCACTTTAAACTTTAGAGTACAAGAAGTGGGGACCTGCATGAACACTTCTAAGCTTAATTACTAGCTTAGGTCTGGTACGCTGTCACCAGCCAGAATTTAGTGTCTGGCACACTTTCTGTTCCCCCAAAACCTTTCCTGGGGAACCCAGACTCAAACCTCTTGGGTCTTAAAACAAGGATAAATTAACCATCCCCCTCCTTTTCCCCCCACAAGTCCCTGGTGAGTTCAGACCCAATCCCTTGGATCTTAAAACAAGGAAAAATCAATCAGGTTCTTAAAAAGAAAGCTTTTAATTAAAGAAAGAAAAGGTAAAAATTATCTCTGTAAAATCAGGATGGAAAATGCTTTACAGGGTACTCAAATTCATATAGACTAGAGGGACCCCCCACCCTTAGCCTTAGATTCAAAGTTACAGCAAACAGAGGTGAAAATTCCTTCCAGCAAAAGAAACCTTTACAAGTTGAAAAAACAAACATGAGACTAATCCGCCTTGCCTGGCTATTACTTACAATTTTGAAACATAGAAGACTGATTCAGAAAGATTGGGAAAGCCTGGAATGATGTCCCATTCCTCTCAGTCCCGAGAGCGAACAACGACAAAAAAAAAAGCACAAACAAAGACTTCCCTCCACCAATATTTGAAAGTATCTTGTCCCCCTCTGGTCAGGTGTCAGCCAGGTTTACTGAGCTTCTTAACCCTTTACAGGTAAAAGAGACATTAACCCTTAACCATCTGTTTATGACAGTTATATAAGAAGTATTTGTACAAACTTTCTGTGTTTCTTAGAAAAACAATAATCATGCAGTTGCATACTGCTCAAAGCCATTAGAAAACTTATAACTGTCTGTTACAGCTATCCCCCTATTTCCCCATACTCCATTTTGTTTTTTTTCTCCTCCTGTGGCCGCCCTTCCCTGGCTGTTAAGTTGCTTACCAGGGCCCCTTGAGTTGTTTAACAAGAGCCATTGCCCTTCTCAAAGGGATGGCCACTTGTGCTGCGTGTTAAATGGGACCACTGCCCTGTTCAAAGGGTTAGTCCTGTTATCACCTCGTTGAACCTGGGTTCGGTGTAGGGCAGGCAATGTCCAGAGCTGCAAGACCTATTGTGTTTTTAAGATCCTGGGCATGAGTCATAGGCCTCATGTGCTTTTGAGTCACCTATTGCACAGGACTCTGCCCAGACATGTTTCTGTGCTCACCTGCCTGGTTTTTCCCTGTGCCTCCTACCCTGTGACAGAGGGAGCCTATCAGGATTACTGGCGGGAAACTGCCTGAGTTTGCCTTTAAAAACAGACATTTTTGAAACCAACATCGGAAAGGTTCCTGCATTGCTGCCTGGTCTGGTCAGCCAGGGGTTCTGGGGGGTCCTTTCTCCACTCTCGTTTTATTTTTGAGCATACCTCTGTTTTTTGAAAACCCCCCCCCCCCACGGAGAATGAATTGCTACCTGAGAGCTCTCCTGATTTTTGAGACTGTACCGAGCCCTCCTTGCTTCTTCTGATGTTGCTGCTGCTTCTGCCTTTGCTGCTGCCTTGGGGACTGGTAAGAATCCATCTGTAAAACTTTCCCTACTTTTATTTTATTATTTTAGCTGCTGGCTCTGTTTCCCCAGCACACAGACTCAAGCTAAACCTTGGTCTGTGTCTTTAAAACCTCTCTTAAATTCCGTGGCGCTTTGCCGCTAAAAATAAGTTTGTGCCGCTGCTAAGCTCTGCTCCTGTGGGCTTTGCCTCGGGGCTCCCTGCTTCCAGCTGTATCCATTGCTGTAGCCACCATCCCTTGGCTTCCTTGGGAGCTGGATCCTGGGCACATACCACTCTGCCCTCTGTAACTTCCCCATAGCATAAGGTGCACCATAGGTTTTGTTTTTTTAGTTTAATAAGTCATAGTTTGTTAAGACTGTAGAGCTTGTAAGTTCACCTGCCTTGTTATAGTTTACTGTTTTGTTGCTCTGTATAGTTGCTTGTTATAGTTTTGCTTAGAATTGTGATATTTGTTGTTTTGCCTAGTCGTTGGTTAAGATAGATAAGGTTTTTGCTGCTTAAATTCATCTTCCCGCTGTCCCGATCTCTCCCTGAACTTTCCCGTGTCTGTTTTTTCCCCGCTCCAATCTCCCCCTCTGTGTACCTCTCCGTGTCTATAGATAAGGTTTTTGCTGCTTAAATTCGTCTTCCCGCTGTCCCGATCTCTCCCTGAACTTTCCCGTGTCTGTTTTTCCCCGCTCCAATCTCCTCCTCTGTGTGCTTCTCCGTGTCTCCCTGTTATAACCCTTTGCTGCTTTTTTCCCCGCATCTGCACTCTCCCCGAACCTCCCAACTCCTTGCTGCTCCCCCCCCCCCGCGTCTGCATCACCCTCCGAACCTCCCAAACCCCTTGCTGCTTCGCCCCCTGTGAAACTTCCCAAACCCTTGGCCGCTTTTTTTCCTTTGTTTTTGGCGTCCGCTTGTTGCTTAAACCTCTCTCTAGCTCTTCTCCGCTGCCCCTCCCCTACCGAAGATCACCATCACGCTGCTCCATTGTCCTTACCTTGCCGGGCTTCAAAGTCCCTCGCTGCTTCCAGCCGCACTCTCCTCTCATCAGTTGCCACTAATCATTCACTCCCCTCCCCCCTCCTGTTCCTTGACAGATTATCTGCTATCCTAGCCTCACAAATTAAGTCATTACTTTTCTTTTATACCGTTACATTGCATAAATTCACTTATATTCACATTTTACTTGTAATTATAACACCCCATTGGTTGCTTCCACTTTTCTAATATACTTTGTATTTGCATTGATACCATTGTGTTACATTGTGTATAAGGCCACCAACCACTTAATACATTCTATCTAAGATTGTTGACCATTTTATGTAGAAGCTATCATTTTATTTTGCATTTCTTTTTGATACGCTTATTGACTGTACTGTACCCCATTGTGCTGAACCGCACTTACTGTACCCCACTGTTAGAACTCCTTACACTGTTCAAAAAGAACCCCCCCCATCATTGTCTATTGTAAACACCCTATACACCCCATCCCATCCTATTTCATTGTTAAATTCCCACCACTTCCCTTTTTTCCTTTAATAAAGAAATTAATTGGCACCCCACCTGTGTGGTAATTGCTCCCCAAGATCCCATATACCTGCAGGCAGGGACAATAACAATGTCAAACACAAGTTCCTGTTTTATGAATGTTTAATACACTGTAACATTCAGCTATAGCATTTCATTTATGAAGCATGTAGGGGAATATATCACATGTGCTGGATGTGTCATCTACTTAGTTTTATTTATGTAAAGTGCCACAGGGTAAAATTGTGGCCCTGGTTCAACTACTAATTGGAGCCTGGCCAAAATGGTGGAGTCTAACCAATTTGTGCATTGAGACAGCCTTAAATATACCCTGTGGGGAGGGGAAACCTTCTCATAGGTTACCATGTAATTAATCAATACTACCCAGCTCCTTTCCTTGCCCAGAGGTTGAAGTCACAGACTCTGAAGCAACCAGGCTTTGGGAGACATGTCATGGAGATGGTGAAAAAGGCTGTACCCCCTGACTCATTTGGCTGATTGCGTGTGTTTATATATAGCAAGATATTTAGATTCAAATAGGAATCTAGAATTCAGAATGACTAGCACCTTCCTCTTACCTGTCCCTGCCTGCAGGTATATGGGATCTTGGGGAGCAATTACCACACAGGTGGGGTGCAAAATAAACTTTATTAAGAAAATGCAAAAACAGGGAAAATTTAATAGTGAGGGGTATGGGGTTTGTTAAGGTAGGCAATTGGGGAGGGAGTTCTTTTAGTATAGTATAGTGGGTTTCAATAGTGGGGTACAATACAGTGGGGTACAATACAGTTGGTAACCAACTAACACTGAAGTATAAATGTAACAGGTAGCTAACAATTTCTAGGTAAAGGGTGTGTCACAGCAGCATATAACCAACTAACAGTTATGGGTAAAATGTGTTAAATAACCAACAACTCTAGGTAAAAATGTGTCACAGTGGTGTAAATATAAAATGTGAGGTGTGTGAGAGAGAAAAAGGGTAACCAATGGGGTTTTATGCTAGACTTCAGTAATACAATTGAGGTTTGGCAGCAGTAGGAGCGGGGTGAACACGTGGGGGAAGGGATTAAAAGAGAGAGAGAGAGAGAGAAAGGCAGTGGTAGAGGAATGAGGTTAGGGGATGGGGGAAGAGGAGCACGTGGTGGAGCAGAAACCAAAGATAGAGGCGCTACAGAGGGAGATTTAAACTCAGGGAGACACAGAGAGCAGACAGGCTGCAAGTTTAAACAGCAGAGAGACTGCAATGAGTGACTGGGGAGCTCGTGGGGGGGGGGGGATTGGGGCAGTGGGAAGACAAATTCAAATAGTAAAAACCTTATCTATCCCCTAACTTAATCAAACTTATATAAAATGACAAGCAGCTACAGAATACAACCAGGCAATGATTTTCTAAACTTATCTTAACCAACAATTAGGCAACACAACAAATATCACAGAAACTTACAAGCTCTACAATCTTAACAAACTATGACTTATTAAATTAAAAAAAAACAAAAAGACCTATGGTGCACCTTATGCTATGGGGAGGTTACAGAGGGCAGAGTGGTATGTATCCAGGACCCAGCTCCCAAGGAAGCCAAGGGATGGTGGCTACAGCGGTGGATACAGCTGAAAGCAGAGAGCCCCAAGGCAAAGCCCACAGGAGCAGAGCTTAGCAGTGGCAAAGAGCCCTGTAGTTTAAGAGAGGTTTTAAGACACAGACCAAGGTTTAGCTTGAGTCTGTGTGCTGGGGAAACAGAGCCAGCAGCTAAAATAATAAAATAAAAGTATAGAAAGTTTTACAGAGGGATTCTTACCAGTCCCCAAGGCAGCAGCAAAGGCAGAAGCAGCAGCAACATCAGAAGAGGCAAGGAGGGTTCGGTACAGTCTCAATAATCAGGAGATCTCTCAGGTAGCAATTCGTTCTTCGTGGAGGGGGTTTCAAAAATGGGGGTACGCTCAAAAATAAAACGAGAGCGGAGAAAGGACCCCCCAGAACCCCTGGCTGATCAGACCAGGCAGCAATGCAGGAACCTTTCTGAGGTGTGTTTCAAAAATGTCTGGTTTTAAAGGCAAACTTGGGCAGTTTCCCACCAGTAATCCTGATAGGCTCCCTCTGTCACAGGGGAGGGGGCACAGGGGAAAAACTGAAGGTAAGCCCAGAGACATGCCTGGACATAGTCCTGTGCAATAGGTGACTCAAGAGCACATGAGACTATGACTCATGCCCAGGATCTTAAAACCACAATAGGCCTTGCAGCTCTGGACATTGCCTACCCTACACCAAGCCCAGGTTCAATGAGGTGATAACAGGACTAACCCTTTGAAAAGGGCAGTGGTCCCACTTAGCATGCAGCACAAGTGGCCATCCCTTTGAGAAGGGCAGTGGCCCTGGTAAACAACTTAACAGCCAGGGAAGGGCGGCCACAGGAGAACAGAAAACAAAATGGAGTCTGGGGAAACAAAATGGAATAGGGGAATAGCTGTAACGGACATGCCCCCCTGGCCGACCTGAACGGGCTGTGAGGGGGATGTCCCATGCAAAGACCAAAAAAAGAAAAAAAAGAAAAAAAAGGTTTTACAAGTCATCGTCTTCGTAGTATGGAGGTGGTGGTTTGCTGCTGTCCAAGGGGATGGAGGAATACCTCACCTGCAAAGGCAGGGCTGACACAACCTTATGAATTAGCTGCTTGACCACTGCTATCCCCAACAGAAAGGCCACAAGAACAATAGCCACAGTAATAAGCCACTGCTTGATGGACTGAGCCCAGGTCCCCAACCCCCAGCTGGACCACTGAGCTTGCCACCAATCCCACTGCTTACGCTCTTTACGAATCTGGACGGCGAGGGAGGATAGTTGGTCAGCCACGGCTGAGACATTGTTCCACCCAGGCTGAAGGCGCAGGCAACATTGTCCTTTAAAGCGAGGATCGAGGTCCTCCAAGGCGACACAAAAGTCCTTCTGTAGGATGGTCTGGATCAGAAGACCGTTCTGCTCGGCGTAGTTGGCTAGGATAGTGAGGGCGTCGCTGGTTCAACGAAGTCCTTCTGCTGTGATGTTGGTGAGGGCCTCCAGACCAAGCGACAGTCCACGGATTTGCTGTAAAGTTAAACTGTATGAGAGGGGGTTAAACTGTATGTACCCTCCTATGACCATCTCGGTGGCTGACTTGAGTCGCTCCCATGCGGTGGCTGTTCGTCGTTTGCGTGGTGAGGAGAAGAAGGGGCGACGGTGGTGAAAGAGCCCTCCTCCCTTTATGACGAGTTGCCCGATGGCACATACCCCCTTTGGGAATGCGGGTAGAGCAGTCCGGGCAATGTTGTTCCCACAGAGCCACACTTGTCCTGGGGAAGAGGGTAAAAACTGGTCATGGATGGAGCTTCGCTGGGGGGATTTCTGGCCAGGTGGTATATCGACCTCCATCCATAGTAGGTGGGCGGCTCTGACCTGTCTCAGTTCTACATGGGTCTGAGCTGTGGATAAGTATTGGGTGGGGTTAAACACTGTACTTGTTGAAAGATGATTAATAAACCTGGTGAACTCAGTGCGGTATCTTGAGCTTCCTTTCTTGGGGTTTGAGTTAGGCCGAGGTCCTATGAACCATTGGGTGCAATTGGGATACTGCCCCAACGGAGTGGGATTGGAGAAGCCAAAGAACACGATGCAGGGGGCTGCTGGGAGTGGTCCTGTCACCGCAACAGGGGCGAATGAGTTGGGTCTTCGGTCGTCGCTGGTGGTGTTGCACGTGAACAGAGGCCGATGAACCCAGTTTGTGTTGTTGCAGGCTGAAGCTGGATGCTGTGGAGTCAGGTTCGTGAGGGGGAGGAACTCCCAGAGGAAGGGGGACCCTCCCTCTGAGGCCTTTGGTCTTGTACAGGCAACGCAATCGTGTGATGGGGGGACATCTGACAGGTTCCCGATGAGGACCTCCTGTAGGGCGTAGGCTCTCAACCAGGCAACCAGAGGGTTTTCTCGAGGCGGGGTGGCAATCATGGCGACTGATTCCTACGGAGACATAAAAGAAAGGTGGCCCCTCTTAGGGCCTGTTATGACCGAACACTAAGCCAGTTGTGGTGGACCAGGTCAGGCTTGCCCCGTCCATCTATTTGAATATGATAGGTGTTAGGGAACCGGCCAGGTGTGATGATGGTGGCTGCTAGTGGAGTGCAGGTTCCCTGGGCATTGGGAATAGAGACCCACACTGGCTGAGAAATACTATAGGCAGGTTTCCAAGGTTCCCGTGGTTTAGGAGCAATTTCTGGCCATCGGCTGTATGCTGTATTAAGGGAAATGAGGGCTTGAGGCAGGACCCGGTCCCACCCCTTGTAATCAGGGTTGCCAAGTATGGCCCGAATCTGGGTCTTCAGCATTCCGATCCGTCTCTCCACGACTCCGTTGCTTTGGGGGTGATATGGCAGGTGGGTGTGAAGACGCACCCCCCACTGGGACACCGTCTGGTCTATAGCTTTACTGGTGAACGGTGGCCCTCCATCGGTCTGGATCTCTTCGGGTGCCCCCCAGGCAGCAATTACCTGGAGAAGGGCTACAGAAACAGCTGGTGCAGTAGATCGCCTGAGGGGAGAACACATTAACTGACGAGACCCTAGGTCAACTATTACAAGCCCCTTTGGATACTGTTTGGCCCCCGGGAGGGGGCCAATGAGGTCCATCTGCCAGGTTTTACCTGGGCTAAAGTGCTCAGGGCTATAAGCACCATGAGCATAGACAGGCTTGTTAGTGACTCGTGCCTGTTGGCAGCTCAGACACCCTTGAACAGCTTGGGTGCACTGCTGCCTAGACACGCTCGATGTTCGTCTCCCTCGGTCAGTCAACAGCTGATGTAGGGCACGGGCAGGCAGGTGCCCCCACTCTTTATGAAGCCAGGTGATGAAGGGATCACTGCAAGAGATAATGTTAACCTGGGATATGTTACACTTATATTCTCGGAGTTGTAGATCCAGGCTGGAATGAAGAGGGTTACTGTCAGACCTGTGTGAAGGACAATGAGTAACAAACCATGGCAGCTTGGACTGTGCTGCCAGTTGAGTAATCTGTGCCCATATTTCTTCATGAGCGGTGGGCCGTCCTTCTCCCATCAGGATGGACACGCAGTAGCTTGAGTCCACTCCCAGGACCACGCGTGTTTTCGGGTGGCCTGCCACAATGTGAGAGGCTGCCAGTAGGACGCCTTCTGCTTCGGCCTTCTGAGCTGAGCTGGAAAAATCTAAGGGTTTAACTTTGAGGGTGTTACAGGTAGCACACAGCATTCCTGCTCGGGGAGAAGGCGATGTGCCCCCATCAGATACAATCCAAGGGGCATAGGCACTCAGTTGGGCAATAGCCCCCGGCTCAGTGGGAGCTGCAGTGGAGGAGGACTTGAGGGCCCAATGTCCAAATACCTCCTGGGCCTGGTAAACGAGTCGCTCCCAGGTAGCAGGGGCTCCCTGGAACTGGGGGGCCGGGGTGAAGGTGAGGTATGGGAGAAGCTCCACATGAGGCCCCTTTAGGGTGCCTGTGGCAGATTTACCCCATGGGAGAGCACACTGGACAGCAAGCATGGCAATGCCCACAGGCCCATGACGATATTCGGGTCCTGACAACTTCCGGGCCTGATTGTGGACAGGGAGGTCCTCTTGGGACACAGTTACGGCCACATGGTCTGAGGACACAGTGAGGGTAATCTCAATAGGGTTGGTGGGATTCCATCGAGCCAAGGTGGGCCCAGAGCCCAACCAGGCAGCCAGGGAAGACACCGCCTGCTCGGCCTCTGGTGTCCAAGGGGTTTTAATGTTCCTGGCATATTGCTGCAAAACAGATAGTTGTGGCAACAAAGCAGCAGGGAGAAACTGTCTGTGATAGTTAATTACACCTAACACATGCTGCACTTCACGTCTGGGGGGAGCTACCCCCAAGGGGAAAGAATTCGTGAGTGGGTGGTAAGTTAAGTGGCGTAGCTGTCCCTTTTCTACAGTAAAACCTAAAAACTGAAAGGTAGAAGTAGCAGTGAGGACACTTTTAGGCAAACTGAGGTTCCACCCATCGGTGGATAAAGCGGCCTGAACCTGTTCAGTGACCTTTTGTACTTCAGTTGGTATGGTGCCAGTTATAAGAATGTCGTCCATGTAATAGACAACATGAATGTTGGGGAGGGATGGTACCTTCTCTAATGTGCGGGTTAGGGCCTCACTGGCACAGGCAAGTGAGTTTTTGTACCCTTGGGGACACGCTTGCCATTGGTACTGGGCTCCCTGGTAAGCGAAGTTTAACAATCCCTTGGGGTCATAGAGGGGGATCTGATAAAACATATCTTTTAGGTCTATTGTACAGGCCCATTGGTTAGTGTCGTCCAGTAGGATGCGTTCTATAGTGGGGATATCCCATTTGGCGGCGAATGCTACTGATCGTATGTGTTTGTTAGCGGCGCGATAATCTATAACCATCCTGTACTCATTGGTTTTGTGTGGTTTTGGGATTCCCCATGCACTGGACAAGTATTTGCTCGCTGACACACGCCGAATCTTGTTATCATTAAGCAATGTTTCAATGAGCTGGGCAATGTGTGGTTGACCTTCTGGGGCTGTGGGTATGGGTCTGTATTTCCAGGGTGTGGGGTTGAGAAGTTCAGGTTCATGGGGGGCACTGGCACCCAATAGGGTGACTGGTAGTGCATCAAGCACGGCTTCGGCCAGTTTAAAACGCCGTAGCTCCCGAACCCCAAGGAGTGGCATGGGTCCCACTAGGGCCCGAAATGTTACTGGTGTGTGGCCTATGGATGCGTGTACCTTTACTTCTGCACGGGGTTCTGTGCTGTTGAGGCCTTGCACATAAATGGTGTGTCCTGTGGGGGTGTGAGGGACGTGAGGAGGAACAATGGACACCTGTGCCCCCGTGTCCAGCAAAAAGGGGATGACGAGACCCTTGTCAAAAACTAGCGGATAATAGGGGCGGGGGTCCCCTTGCCGGGTGCTGGCCGCCGCCAAGCACCCGGCCATTACCCGTTTTTTGGCTGGGAAGGTTCTGAGCGCTCTTCCCATCCCAGAGCTATGGCCAAGGCTCTTTGCTGCTCACTATTGAGCTTACGTACAACCTCCTTAGTGAGGCCCTTGTACAATAAGAACCCAAAAATTTTGCGTTCTGTAAATGAATGCTGTGAGTACTGGGGCCTGGGTTGTGAACTGGCATGTGGGGGGTGTGGACTGGCGTGTGGTGGGGGTGGACTGATGGGTAGAGCTTGGGCTGAGGGCCATCTTATTTTCTCGAGGGCTTCATAGAGTCACCCAATGGGGCGCCTAGCATACCCCCTTAGCCACAGAACTGCCCCAGTGTCAGGGGTGGTACTGCTATCCATGGCTAAGTCAATGGCAGCTTCGTCTATGGGTATCTCGGTGGGGTCAATAACGTGTCTGAAGGCATTGACCTGGTTAATCTGAGCCTGAGTAAGCCCCAGAGGGTGTTGGGTAGGGGACCACAGCATGATGGACCCCCCTGCGATGGCACATCTGAGGGAAGAGATGTCCTTGACGCTTCCTCTGGGGACTTGGATCCCTTGAAGGGAGTGCTGTAAATGGAGGAAGGCCAGTGCTGGGGCGGTCAGCGGCCATGCAGTGTTAGATATTACCAGGCTCCCTGAGAGACCCCTGGACCAGCTACTGGTCCTGGCTAATACTATGCCCTCTTCTCTATCCACTAACTCTTGTCCGTTTTCCAGAGCCAGGCGGCCTAGCCACAGTAGCGGTGGCTCATTGGCCCCCCTAGCGGTGTCCGAGATGAACTTCTTCATCTCTGCTTTGGAGCGAGGTCGGAGTTCTGTCACCTGTGTGGTATTGCCCTGGTTATCAATCTTTATACGACTGATGGATACCGGCAGGGCTTCACCAGAGGTGATAGTGGGTGCAGGTTCATGGGCTTGGGCCTCTAGAGGGGCTGAAGGTAGGGCTGGGTATAGTGGGGTTTTCTTGAGGGGAGATGAGGCCTCTGGGTGGGTATATGGGGGTGGTTTTTCAGGGGATTTATTGGGACTGGGCAGGCTAGAGGTCAGCGGTGGTCCCTCCTGGCTAGCCTGGCTAGTGGTCTCCTTGGCTGAGGTCATTAGGGCCCCATGGAAAACAGTTAGTTTATCAAGGGCCTGAGCCAGGATCTCATAGGTAACTGTGGCTACCTTTTGGGGCTTATATATGTCATGCCACAGTTTCTTGGGCTTTCGAATTTCATCCAGCTTCTGCACCAGTTCTGTTAATATCTGGTGGGTGGGGGACCCCTGCAAAATTCGAGGTTCAGGGGCGAGCTTAGATGGAGCCCCCCTGCAGGCTTTCACAACCCTTCCCACCTCTCTCCAGAGGCGGGTGGGATCTGAATCTGCGGCTGGCTCTCCTGCCTTAGTGCAGACTGGCCGGAGGCTGGAATCAGCAGGGCTGGCCCTGAATGTGGGGTGGCAGGTTAAGAGGCACCCCACATCAGTGAGCCCCAGGTGGGTGGTATACACCCTGGAGCTCTGGCCTTTGCCAATAGTACAGACCCATTCTAGGGCCTTAGGCTGCTGTTTACTTTGCAGCAAGTGGTATTGTAGGTGGTTGGTCTGATCTTCCTCTGTCCCAGAGGTCTTGGCCTCTTTCCAGGGACAGGGAGGGCAGTAATTGTTACCCCAAGATCCTGTTCGTGACGCCATGTCCCTGCCTGCAGGTATATGGGATCTTGGGGAGCAATTACCACACAGGTGGGGTGCAAAATAAACTTTATTAAGAAAATGCAAAAACAGGGAAAATTTAATAGTGAGGGGTATGGGGTTTGTTAAGGTAGGCAATTGGGGAGGGAGTTCTTTTAGTATAGTATAGGGGGTTTCAATAGTGGGGTACAATACAGTGGGGTACAATACAGTTGGTAACCAACTAACACTGAAGTATAAATGTAACAGGTAGCTAACAATTTCTAGGTAAAGGGTGTGTCACAGCAGCATATAACCAACTAACAGTTATGGGTAAAATGTGTTAAATAACCAACAACTCTAGGTAAAAATGTGTCACAGTGGTGTAAATATAAAATGTGAGGTGTGTGAGAGAGAAAAAGGGTAACCAATGGGGTTTTATGCTAGACTTCAGTAATACAATTGAGGTTTGGCAGCAGTAGGAGCGGGGTGAACACGTGGGGGAAGGGATTAAAAGAGAGAGAGAGAGAGAGAGAGAAAGGCAGTGGTAGAGGAATGAGGTTAGGGGATGGGGGAAGAGGAGCACGTGGTGGAGCAGAAACCAAAGATAGAGGCGCTACAGAGGGAGATTTAAACTCAGGGAGACACAGAGAGCAGACAGGCTGCAAGTTTAAACAGCAGAGAGACTGCAATGAGTGACTGGGGAGCTCGGGGGGGGGGGGATTGGGGCAGTGGGAAGACAAATTCAAATAGTAAAAACCTTATCTATCCCCTAACTTAATCAAACTTATATAAAATGACAAGAAGCTACAGAATACAACCAGGCAATGATTTTCTAAACTTATCTTAACCAACAATTAGGCAACACAACAAATATCACAGAAACTTACAAGCTCTACAATCTTAACAAACTATGACTTATTAAATTAAAAAAAAAAACAAGACCTATGGTGCACCTTATGCTATGGGGAGGTTACAGAGGGCAGAGTGGTATGTATCCAGGACCCAGCTCCCAAGGAAGCCAAGGGATGGTGGCTACAGCGGTGGATACAGCTGAAAGCAGAGAGCCCCAAGGCAAAGCCCACAGGAGCAGAGCTTAGCAGTGGCAAAGAGCCCTGTAGTTTAAGAGAGGTTTTAAGACACAGACCAAGGTTTAGCTTGAGTCTGTGTGCTGGGGAAACAGAGCCAGCAGCTAAAATAATAAAATAAAAGTATAGAAAGTTTTACAGAGGGATTCTTACCAGTCCCCAAGGCAGCAGCAAAGGCAGAAGCAGCAGCAACATCAGAAGAGGCAAGGAGGGTTCGGTACAGTCTCAATAATCAGGAGATCTCTCAGGTAGCAATTCGTTCTTCGTGGAGGGGGTTTCAAAAACGGGGGTACACTCAAAAATAAAACGAGAGCGGAGAAAGGACCCCCCAGAACCCCAGGCTGATCAGACCAGGCAGCAATGCAGGAACCTTTCTGAGGTGTGTTTCAAAAATGTCTGGTTTTAAAGGCAAACTTGGGCAGTTTCCCACCAGTAATCCTGATAGGCTCCCTCTGTCACAGGGGAGGGGGCACAGGGGAAAAACTGAAGGTAAGCCCAGAGACATGCCTGGACATAGTCCTGTGCAATAGGTGACTCAAGAGCACATGAGACTATGACTCATGCCCAGGATCTTAAAACCACAATAGGCCTTGCAGCTCTGGACATTGCCTACCCTACACCAAGCCCAGGTTCAACGAGGTGATAACAGGACTAACCCTTTGAAAAGGGCAGTGGTCCCACTTAGCATGCAGCACAAGTGGCCATCCCTTTGAGAAGGGCAATGGCTCTTGTTAAACAACTTAAGGGGCCCTCCCTTTGAGAAGGGCAGTGGCCCTGGTAAACAACTTAACAGCCAGGGAAGGGCGGCCACAGGAGAACAGAAAACAAAATGGAGTCTGGGGAAACAAAATGGAATAGGGGAATAGCTGTAACGGACATTACCCAACTGCCTTTGTGTTTATATATAGCAAGATATTTAGATTCAAATAGGAATCTAGAATTCAAAATGACTAGCATCTTCCTCTTACCCAACTGCCTTTGCCACCTAACTTCTCACTTTTTAGTGCACTTTTCAGTGTCACAGTTTCCCTCCCCACATTCTCGTTCCCTCTACTCTTCTCCTCCACTCTCCTACTTCCCCCTTTCCAGACTTAGACAATGATAGAGTGCAATGATAGAGTGCAATTAGCAATGGAATGCAATGCTGGTAGTAATTCTCTTATCAGATGCAAGATGGGACAGCGTACTCTACTGTCTGAGGAGGATAAAAATCCCAATCCTGACTATGACTTCCATTTATGTAAGTAATCCATTCTTTCTTGAGCAGTCAAATTGGCTTCAATGGGGTTACTTGCATGTGTAAGATTTATTGGATGGCTGAAGTTTGCAAAACTGGCTCAGAAATTGTGGGGAAATAAATACATCCACCGTATATAGGTTGACAGATTGTTCTTGAATGTCCTTAGCTGAATTTATACTGGACAACTGGGGTGGGGTGGGGTGGACACATATTTAGGAATACTGTACCAGTATTTGAAGATGGGGCATTTTTACTATCCCTGAATAAGATCTAGATGATCAGTAAAAACACCTATATACAAATTTTTTTATTACTTTCTTTAATGTAGAAATACCGAGCATTGGGGAGAGGGCGAGAGAAAGGCATCTTCAAATACTGTGCACCAGAAAATATGCATTAAAGGGTTCATGAGGATATGAAATGTCATAAAATAGAAGCCTCTGCGTTTCCAAGAGATGATCCAGTTGGAATCTGGAATCAAAGTGTTCTGTAGAGAATGTAAAAGAAAACATGCACTCTTACATATATGTTTATATTGATATAAAATGAAGTTAACACCTGAATAGAAGATTTGTATTCTCTAGTAAAAGACCTATTAGAGTATATTCTAATATACTCTATCTGCCCTGCTTCTTTTTGCAGATGTACTGAAAATTGCACACTGACATTTGACAAGTGCATCTTCTGTTTGACTTGAAAGATTAAAGATTACAAGCCCAGTCAAAGTCTACCTTCTGCAGGGCAGCATATTATCACAAGACTATGTAACTGTATTAGAGATGGACAAAGGTTAGGTACTTTAAAGCACAGTAATGTCCATATATTCATAGGGATTGTGTGTATTTCACTCCTTCCTTCTGTTACTTATTGAGCAGTTTGGTTTAATTTACAAAGCTCAGAATAAATAGGGAGAAATGTGTGAGAGAAAGAACCTGAAAAAAATTAAGACTCAATTTACAAAATTGTATACAGAAGAATATGAGTAGTACAGACACTGTGGTAACATCATCTATTTGTCTTAGAGATAATTTGCAAGTTTAAGATCTACAACGATACAACACATATTTGAATCCTCACCACTCTTATCTAGGATGGGTTCTACTGTACTTGTGCCTATAACTTTCTCATTTGAATACATTTCCTATACAGATAATCTGCATATATATTGTAGTGAGGCAGCTACCCCATTCCAGTAGGCAGGGGTTAAAAGCAGCCCTGGAGAGGGCTGCAGCTGGGAAGAAGGAATGAGAACAGCTCAGGAAGCTGACTGAGTAGCTGACCACAGCTGTGGCCAGATCAATTAGGGCCTAGCTGGCTCTGATAAGAGGGCTGGGGGGCCAAGTGCTGGAGCAGTCTCTCTCTTGCTCTGGAGAGAGAAGAACTTGCCTGCCTGGGAGCTAGGGAACAGAGCAGGGCTGGGGAAAGGCAAGAGGAGCTGGGGAGCTCCAGGCTTCAGGCCTTGAGAAAGGTCCAAAACAGGTACTGGGGTTGTAGAGATACAGCCTGTGAATAGGCAGAGGCAGCTGGTCCTAACCCCTTGGCAATGATGAATGACCATTACAAACTGCAGTCTGCCCCAGTGAGCGGGGGGTAGATGATAACTGGTAGTAGCCTCTGAGGCAAGGTGGGTTTAGAGGGTTGGGGGTTCCCCTGGGAGGGGAAACCCAGAGTAAGGGGTACTGAGGGGGCTGCAGCCCAAGGTAAAGGGCACCAGGGTCTGGGAGGGACATAGGTGCCAGTGGCAGGTGAGTCACTGGCCAGCAGAGGGTGCTCTGAGCTGGAATTGAGCTAATTCCCAGGATAACCAGCAGGAGGCGCTGCACTGGTGAGTCTTTGCTTTGCTATGTATATTTATAAAGCTACTAATAAAATGGCCTCACATTATTTTAAAAAGAGCCTATAACAATTATCTAGATGATGATATTAGCATATTCACTGCAAATTTTGTTGATAAATAATATAAATCCATTGAAGTTGCTGGAAAGACTCACATTGACTTCAATAAGATTTGGATCAGGCCTCAAATGAGTAAGTATTACACAAGCTGGTAATGCTATATCTAAGATTCTGAACATTTATGAACATACTACTACAATGTTTGAAATTGAACTGAATTCTGTTTACTTCACTTACAAGTCTTAGTGGATTTTAATCCTTATATTCAAGGGCATTAGCACTTCTTTTCTCGATCTTGTTTTTCTAGTTTGCCTAGCTTCAACTTCTGGTGCAACATTTTATGGTGCACATACTTTCTGGTGAAAAGCCCTGTTGTTAAATATTTGTTCCACACATACATACATACAGACTAATTAATTGTCACCCCTTAATCTTCTCTTTAAGATAAATAGGTTAGACTCTTTTTGAATCTATCACAAATAAGGCATATTTTCTAATCCTCTAATTATTTTTGTGGTCCTTCTCTGAAACCTCTCCAATTTACTATCCGCCTTCTTGAACTTTGGGCACTAGAACTGGACACAGTATTTCAACATTGGTTGCACAAGTGCGAAATACAGAGGTAAAATAACTTCTCCAACTATATTTGAGAGTCCCCTATTTATGCATCCCAGGATCACCTCAGCTCTTTTGGCACAGTGTTACATTGGGAGCTCATTTTAAGTTGATTTTTCATTACAACTCCCAAATCTTTTTCAGAGTCACTGTTTCCATTCCACAAGTATTAAAATACATATTGTTTGCTTGCACCCAGTTTACAAAGCAATAAATATCATTTGGAAGTCTTGACCTGTCTCTATTTACCACTCCCCCCGTTTTTGTGTCATCTGCAAACTTTATCAGTCGTGTTTTTTTGTTTTGTTCTAGGTCACTGATAAAAATGTAGAGCAAAGAAGTGATGCCTTTGGGACCCTGCTGCTCGATGACCGTTACATTTTTGAGACCTATCAGTTATCCAGTTTTTAATACATTTAATGTAATGTTCATGTTATGTCATTTTAGTTTTTTTAATCCCTTAAAAGCCTGATCCCGAGATCAAGCATCCAGACATAGTACGCAGTCTTTGGTTTCAAAGCCAGAAAAGCTGGGGACAAACCCAGCAACTGAGAGGTTGATGCCAGATAGACTGGGATCCATAGCTGTATTTGTATGACTTTAATGGGAACTGGAAACATAGGCTTCAAGAAGTGATCCTTCTCATGCTGGAAACATATCAGTAGGAAGGCCAGTAAGGAACCCACCAGTATAGGTGTTTGTTGATGACCAAAGCTTCTCAGATACAAAAGAAATCCAGTGCTAGTCCTGTCATCTACTGTTCTATCAATCCTGGAGACTCCTTCAGTACTAATGTGCTTTGTTCCATTGGGACATGCCCAATGCAGATTCTCCCTTTTGTATTTTACTAGGCAGCAAAAGTTCAGTCCCATAGCACCAGACCATCCAGGTAGGGCTCTTCAGCACTGTATCCTAAGCAGCATGCAGCACTTTCACTTTGAGAGTGTATTGATGCTGCCCTAAAACACAAAGGCAGGAAGAAAATAGAAACACTGAGAAGTTTTTAGTGCTGGGGTCTGAGCATGATCCCAGAAGATGAAGTTTCCTTGTTTAATTAATACTTCTCATCCCATGATCTTGAGAGTTGTACTGGTAGCTAGACTTCCACAAGTGACCTTAGCCAGAGGACACCTCAAACAGAAAATAAGTTAGTTACTTGTGGTGTTCAAGAGAGCTCCATCTGCTTATTTATACTGCTCTACCACCTTTTCCTCCTTCCTCACAGTTCTGCTGCGATAAGACTCTTGAGTTCAGGGGAAGGGAACTGAGGGAAGTGGGGCTGCACAACCCTTTTTATAACCTCAGCTCTTTATGCTTCGTACCATAAGAAGTTACATGTGGTCCCAATGGGCACCTCTTTCCAGAAGATCTGCAAAAGTTGATCATGCAGACAGAGGGGAAACCGCATCTCTGAAGTACAAATATACAGAGATAACATTCTCAAAGAACATATTTGCCACTGTAGGTAGCCATTCTTTCCATATAATTTAGGCAAGTCCTCAAGAAAACAGAATTGCTGAATTAAGGTTAACATTCCTTGGAATACAGATGATCACTCTCCCTGTTTACAGTGCCTATAAGGAAAAGACACCTTTAGTTATCTACACACCACTTCTGTGTCAAAGCACTCCCCTTGGGCAATGCTCAGAAGGAAATAGAAAAATTCTTTGTTTATTTTCACTCTTGCTCTCTGGAGTATTTCCTTACCTGGCAGAATATCTTCCTTTTTCCTTTATATCTTTTGCTGACTAGAATTCTCCTCTTTTCTCTTCCTTGCCTTTGTGGTCCCCCCAGCCCCAAAGAAGGTGTATTTTGTTTGAAAAGAAAATTGCACTTTGGCAGGGTCACTCTTTTAAAGTGCTTCTGCAGTTTGAATTCCTTGTAGGTGGTTTAGACAGTGCAGTTCAGCAGCTCTACTATACTACTGTCACGATCTATTTTAAAAGATAATAAAAACCTTATTTTCTGGGAAATCTCAAGGTTGGGAAGGTCTCCTGTTAGAAGAAGGACAGATGACTCTAGGTGGTAAAGAAAAAGCTGTTTAGATAAGTTGCAGAAAGAAAAACCTTAAATTGTCTGACTTTAGCTAGTGTCCCAAATTCAGAAATTAGGTTAGAAAGTTTTGTTAAGGCCCAACTTGAACCAAATACTAGGTGACTTTGGCGTTATCACTTACCTCCTGTAAGCATGCATTGAAAGGGAAGTGGACTGATTTATGTTGTAGATCTCCAACACTGGTAGGTTTCTGGGATTTGTACAATTTTGACATGATCTTGTTTTTTTTACTAAGTTTCACTTTTAATTTCCTGAAACCCAAAACTCAGTGCAAAAACCTTTAGGGCAGAAGTAGGGGGAGAAAAGGTTGATGAAGCCATATAGTTTGAAACAAACAAAAAAGATATATTTACACAATGTACTCTCCTTTTCAGAATTATTTTTCCCAAGTTAGCAAATGTCGCTATCTGGGAATAAGAGGTAAGGGCATTCTACTTCCATAGGTGGGGTTCAACCTGAAAGCTGAGTGTAGACCACCAATATAGCATATGTATTAGTTCTGGTAAAAGAATGCCAAATACTTGTCACAGGAAATAATTTTAATAAATTCTTCTACATTTCCCACAAAATGATCTTGGTTTTTCAGCAAAAAATAAATTAAATCTCAAAATTCAGTTTTTAAAAGGCATTTCAGGTTGAAAACTGGATTATCAGTGAAATCTTTTGGTTTTCAGTAATAGTTTTCAGTAAACATTTTTATTGACAACTTACCAAAAAAAAAAAAGTTTTCTGATTTCCCCCTCATAAAACAACTGGAAAATTTCAACCAATACATAACTTTCATCAACTATTTTATTTTTGGTCAAAACACTTTTTTCAATGAAAAGTTATTGACTTTGTCCAATACTGATGCTGAATCTTTTTATTTGCTTTTGCAATTCTTATGTAATACTCTCCCTGGGGAAGGTACCATTTGTCATGAAAAGGAACAATTTTAAAATTAAGGTTTTTTTGGGGAGGTGGGATAAGTGATTTAGGGATAAGGAAGAAGAGAATGAGTTACTGGTACTCTACAATTCTAGGCATGAGATTCTCTCCTGTTGCTACAATGTATCCTTTTGAATGAATGTTTTGGAGTAATTAATTATTCTGAGGTGCTTAGTTTCTGTGATGCTTGTAATCCATAGACATACTTATAAATAGATATAATAAATTAATGAGACAGCATTGAGGTAATTGACTGAAAAATAAAAGGTTCATCTCAGTTGCTTACATAGACCCATATCCTGTCATCGTGTTCAGTAATGACAAGATAAGGCCGTACACCTTACCAGGACACCCAGTGAGAACTTTTAAACCTTTGCAATATACTGAGTGAGAGCTGCACTATCTAAGGGTATGTCTACACTACCCACCAGATCGATGGGCAGCGATTGATCCAGCAGGGGTTGATTTATCACATCTAGTCTAGACTCAATAAATTGACCCTGTTGACTCCTGTAGTCCACCACTACGAAAGGCGCAGGCAGACTTGACGGGGGAGCAGCAGCAGTTGACTCAGCTACGTTATTCACATAGCTGAAGTTGCATAACTTAGACTGATTTCTTCCCACCCCTACCCCCTAGTGTAGACCATGCCTAAGAAATGGAGTAGAGGAAAGTCCTAGCCTTACTAATAACACTGGTCTACAATTTTTGAGAAGTCGTCTGCTTCAGAGATAAAATGTGATATTTATTATGTATTTTGATGTGCTGAATTCAAATATGACAATTAAAACAACTGAATGGCTACTGTTTCTAAGATATTTAAGTTTTTACATTTTATGTCTATGTATATTGTGTAGATAGTAGAGTTTTTATCATAAATTGTAAACCTAGGTCTTTTCATGTGTTTATGGTTGCCTTACATGATAATATTTCACCTGTCTTGTTTATGTAACACTTTAAAAATCAGCAAAAGGGTTCTATAAATAAAATGTATTATGAAACAAAAGGCAAAAAACTGTTATGTACATAGTTTAGTCCTATTCAGTGTCTACTTGGCGCTTCTTGGCTTGTCTCTTGTATTCATTAAATGGAGCATCTCTTGTCACTGTCCAGCAATAGCCTGCAAGCATTGATGGGCTCCATTTGCCCTGACAGCCTGCCAGGAGATTCCGCTGCTGTAGTCTGGAGCCCAACAGCTCTGCCTTACTCTTGGGTAGTTCCAAATCCCTGACAAGGTCATTCAGTTCACCTTGTGTTAGGAGGTGTGGTTCAGAGGAGGAGGATGGGAGAAAATGTGAGTCCTGTGACATTGATGGTTCAGGACCAGAAGTTTCATCCTCTTCCTCTTCCTCGTCTGACTCAAGTGAGAAGGATTCTGGTGCATCAGGAACCGGCAGTCCTTCTCCGTGGGGTACTGGGCGTATAGCTGATGGAATGTTTGCATAATGCACAGTCCACTTTTTCTTCTTTGACACACCTTTCCCAACTGGAGGCACCATGCAGAAGTAACAATTGCTGGTATGATCTGTTGGCTCTCTCCAAATCATTGGCACTGCAAAAGGCATAGATTTCCTATTCCTGTTCAACCACTGGCGAAGATTTGTTGCACAAGTGTTGCAGCATATGTGTGGGGCCCACCTCTTGTCCTGATCTCCAATTTTGCAGCCAAAATAAAGGTGATAGGCTTTCTTAATCATAGTGGTTAGACTGCGATTTAGGATGCAAAAGTCACTTCACCACAAACATAGCAGAAGTTATCTGCACTGCTCACACAAGTACGAGGCATCTCTGCTCACTTTGGCTAAACAGAAATGTGTCCCTTTGCAAAATCAAACACTGACAAATAAGAGAGCACGACACTGTATGATTTCTAGAGCTGATATAGGGCAATTTGTTCAGCAGAGTGATGTAAGCTTCGTTATGATTGCATCATCCATGACTTCTAGGAATAACATGATGCAATTCATATCATGTATGACGCAATACCAGCTTCAGATTGCATCATTCATTGTTTTGCCTCAAAAGCAAGTACTGTCCAAAGCCAGTCATAGATTTATTCATAGATCCAGTCAAAGTTGTATTTTAGTCATTTCTGGTTTAAATTGAGATCCCTTCCCTTTATAACTCACTTATCCTCCGCCATTCCCAAGTCAAGGGTCGTATATACTGATCCAATAGCATATCTTGAAAACTAGAGCCAATCAACAATTTTAAGCATCATTTTTGTTCTCAGTGACCCAGAATTAGTAAAGTTGGACTACATTTATTTCAGAAGCATTTTGGCTGTAGAGCAGTGTAATCTATTTTTTTCCTATCAAATATATCTTTGCATTTTTAATTTAAAAAACCATGGTTCTCAAACTGTGATTATCTCCAAAGACTGCTTTCTTTACCTCATCACTTGTTAGAATCCCAGAGAAATCTATACTTGCATTAAAGGCTCTACGTTTAAGGACGGAATCAATGAAAACTCAGCTCCCGTCTCTTTCCTCCACCTCTCTTTATCAGCTCTTCCTCCACCTCTCCTTCCTAACTGCTAAAGAAACCTCTTACACTAATGGCCCTGTACACATCTCTCTCGGGAACTTAAAAAGGGCCCATATAGTTCCTGCTCCCTAAATTCTCTCTTCCACTGACAGCCTCCTATGTGAAACCACTTCCTGGCTATTAGTTGCAAGAGATGCCAGCTCATTCTTCACCAAGCTTGAGACAAGGTGTAGAGAGTCCAAGAAGACCAGAAAGGGAGTCCAAGAAAGCAAAGAGAACTTCCTGCCCAGGCACAGTAGCTCACCTGACTCCTTTCCAGATGGCTATACAAACACTCCTTCCCTCTCCAGCTCATTCTCCCCCATACTTGCGTACATGGGGCAGGACCCTTCTATTGGCCTAATGAAACTACACAATGTTTTTATCATTGGGATATGCTAGAGTCCTGGGGTGCCACTGTCCTGTAATTGCAATTTTTAGTTAAAACAGCAAAACACAGAATAGATTCTGAAATACACATTTTGATGAATGTTGAATAAGTAAATTTGGTTATTATGTTCCTTGAGGTATGTAGCAATTGCATTTTAGTAGGAAACATTATAGAGGAGACTTTGTCCTTAAAATTCGCATTTTATCTATAATTTCACCTCATGTTAATGCTTCAGGTTTCTTGTTGCAGTTCCATGTTCCGCATGTTGTTTTAATCACTTTTGTTTAAAGCCACATTAACTGTGCTAAAAATAAATTCAGAACCAAAGATATATTTGGTGATTAAAAACTAACAGGTGTACTTTGCAGGCAGTGTAAAGAGGGAAGGGGTGAATCTAATAGCTCTTGGAACAGTTTCCAGAGATTCTTCATATTGCAGCCCAACATGAAGCCATTAGACCATCACACCATAGGTAAGAAATCAGAAATTTTTAGGTCTGTTGAACATTGTGAATGTTTCACAGTTGATTAGATTAAAGTGCTGAAGCACAGGTGTTTCTGTAACTGTGATATACTGAAAAAATCCAGCATTCAATGGCCCTCAAATTCACACGTTCACTATGCAGCATGCCGGTCTAGTGAATAATGCAAAACACATAGGCTAGGTTAAGACCCATGGTCTCACTGTGTATGCTGCTTTGTTTATCTAAGCATCATCTTGTTACCAAACATAATAAGATAAGGCAATTTCTAAAATGGGAAATGGTTTATAAAATCAGAATAGGGATATTTTTAACTAGAAGACTCCCATACTATATCACAAGGACACTGCCAACATGTAACTAGTAGACACTGAGAAACTGTAGAAGAAGGATGCGTTCAAGTAATGAGATGACTAAGTCTGTGCAAACCCCTGCAGTGTCAGTTCAGAGGGGCTGGTAGTAAGCTAACATCTGGAGATTTGTTTGAAACACAAACAAACCTCCAAGAAAGCAACCCACAGATAACCACACTCGCTTACATGTTTATGTCTACAAGAGGGACTTCTACATTGTTGCCAGTAATACTGATTTCTCATTGAGCAGGAAATATAAGAAAACAGCCTTTTTCTTGTTTCCAATTCTGAGAGGAGCAAAAATACAATCATTGCTGCTCAACCACATGAAAGTCCTACCTGAGGTGCCCAGGTGAAGGTGCCAACTAAGAGGAGCACAAGGGAATCAGGGAGCAGCAAGTTCTTCGAGTGCTTGCTCATATCGATTCCAATTAGGTGTGCGCACACCACGTGCACGTTCGTTGGAAGATTTTTACCCTAGCAACACTCGGTAGGTCGGCTGGGCACCCCCTGGCGTGGCACCGCTATGGCACCGAATATATACCCCTGCCAACCCATCTGCTCCTCAGTTCTTTCTTTCCGCCCGTTCTAATACTTATTGTGTATATAATTTATTCTCTATAGTTCTACTTAATACTTTTAATAACTTTTCATAGTTAGTGTATATAGTTCAGAGGGTTGGGGATTAGCCCTTTCCCTCACCCGATGCCCAGGCCCATGCCTGGCTCACCGGGTTTCAAACCATGCTCGGCTTGCTGCAGGCCGATGCCCACAGGAGACCCTCACGACTCCTGCCTCAAGTGCTTGGGGGAATCCCACCTCACAGACAAGTGCCAGATCTGCAAATCTTTCAAGCCGTGGATGAAAAAGGAGCGGGACTTTCGCCTCAAGCAGCTCCTAATGGAGGCAGCCCTCACTCCTCAGCCTTCGGCACCGGGTGCCAGACAGTCCGCACCGGGGAGAATTACCTTGTCAACACCGGAGTGCTCTGGCACCACGAAGATATCTCGGCACCAGCCAGCACTGGCCCAGAAACCGGCACCGCTCCCTCTCCCCATGAGCCAAGAAGCTCAAAGCTCCTGCGGCTTCACGATCTACACCGCAGTCTGAGCAGCAGCCTAAGGCGAGCCGCCTGGCACCAGTAACTGCCGCGGCACCGACAATCTCAGCACCGTTGATTCCGGCTTCACAAGGGCTGTTGAGTCCAGGGCCTGACAGCTCCCCGGTGCATGCCTTGGTAGAGCTCATCGTTCCCACAACGCCAGAGACATTTTCTACGGCGAGGGAACTGATTGCATTAACGGAGCCCACCCTGCCTCAACCCTCGGCACTGCTGGTGTGGGTTATTCAGTCAACAGGCAAGCCTGCCATGGTGAGACCGCCCTCAATCGGCACTACCGAGAGGCACTACTCAAGATCGAGGTCCCACCAGCGTTCTCGATCTCGGCACCAATCCCGATCCCAACACCGCTTGCAGTCCCGGTACTGATCTCCTTCTCGGTACTGGTCGTACTCGCAGCACCACTCGAGATCCCACTCACCGGCCCGATACTCCAGATGCCGATCCAGCTCCTGGCACTGTTCGTGCCACAGCCACTCTCATCATAGAGCTTCAAGATCCCGGTCGACCTCCCGGCACCGCGCCGGTCGCAGGTCCCAGTCCCACTCCCGGTACCGGTATGGAACCCGGTACCACTCTCTGGTGTGGCATGGAGAACAGTTTGCTGGACGCAGGGCTCCTCCTCAAGTGGTCTCCGCTCCACCATGGCCATCGCGGCATGCGTCTGTCTCATCGCATGCCGATAGTGCCTCCTACGGGGATTCGGAGGTATACAGCCGGGTTCTCCATGAGGCTCAAGGTCCAGACCAAGGTCCTCAACAGTGGTCCTTCTGGACGCCTTGGGCATATCACCAGGCCCAAGGCGAACCCACGGTACCATCATGCTCCGCCCCATTGGAACATCACGCACCGGAGGCCACTGTTAGCCACCCCCCTCCAGCGGGTACAGACGAATCTCCTTTGGCACCAGACCCTCAGGTCCTCCCAGACCCTGACATGCCTCCTGACCACGAGTCCATACATGAGCCACTCGTCGCTGGTCTGTCTTCTTCCTCTTTCCCAGATGAGGCGGTAGCCGGGACATCCTCATCAGGCCCGCCTCCTATTGACCTCCGAGCTCACCAGGACCTTCTGAGGCGAGTTGCCTTAAATATCAATCTACAGGTCGAGGAAGTCCCAGAGGTTGAAGACCCAGTAATGGACATATTGTCAGCGGATGCGCCAACTCGTGTCGCTTTACCATTCATCCGCTCCATACAGGCCAAAGCGGACACCATCTGGCAATCCCCGGCGTCTATCCCTCCTACAGCCAGAGGGGTGGAGCGAAAGTACATGGTGCCCTCCAAAGAGTATGAGTACTTATAAACCCACCCTCCTCCATGCTCTCTGGTGATCCAATCCATGAATGAACGAGAGCGCCCTGGCCAGCAAGCCCCCGTCCCAAAATCAAGGGAGGCTAGACGTATGGACCTGTTGGGACTTAAAGTCTACTCTGTGGGGGGCCTCCAACTGAGGGTGGCGAACCAACAGGCCCTGCTTAGCAGATATAATTATAATACCTGGCAGGTGGTGGGCAAGTTCACTGAACTGGTCCCACAGGACTCCCGCCAGGAATTCCAGGCCCTTCTGGAGGAAAGAAAGAAAGTTGCACAGACCCCCCTCCAGGCCTCACTCGATGCTGCCGATTCAGCAGCCAGAACCGTGGCTTCTGGAATCACGATGAGACGAATTTCATGGCTGCAAGTGTCAGGCCTACCTCCTGTACTGCAGCACACCATCCAAGACCTGCCATTTGAAGGCCAGGCCCTCTTCTCTCAGAAAATGGACCCTAGGCTGCAGAGTCTCAAGGACAATCGGGTGATTATGCTTTCCCTCGGGATGCATACCCCACAGACCCAACAACGGTCCTTCCGTAGCCAGCCTCAGCGCCCCTTCCCCCCACCCAGGCCACGACAAGACTTTTGCAGAAGGCGCGGTCGCGGTAACCGCAGGCGGCAGTCTGGACCCCAAGGGGGCCACAATAACGGTCCCGCCAAACCAGCGACGGGCCCTAAACCAAACTTTCGAAGGTGCGCCCGAGAGCAGAGCACCAATCCTTCCCCAGGATCCCCTTCAGTTTTCCAACTGCCTTTCCTCCTTCCTCCCTGCGTGGACTCAATTAACCTCGGATCATTGGGTCCTACGCACGGTAGAATTTGGATACCACCGCCAATTTATTTTGCCCTCTCTCCCTCACCCCCCTTCCCCATCCCTCTTCAGGGACCCCTCTCACGAGCAATTCCTCTGGCAAGAGGTTCGTACGCTCCTCTCGATCGGGGCTATAGAAGAAGTACCGGAGGAATTAAGGGGCAAGGGATTTTATTCCCGATATTTCCTAATACCCAAGGCAAAAGGAGGTCTCCGACCCATCCTGGACCTGCGAGGACTCAACATGTTCTTAAAAAAGTTGAAGTTCTGCATGGTATCCCTGGGGACCATCATCCCATCCCTGGATCCCGGAGACTGGTACGCTGCTCTCGACATGAAGGACGCATATTTTCACATCGCCATTTATCCCCCGCACAGACGGTACCTACAGTTTATGGTGCGCCGCCAACATTTTCAATTTGCGGTCCTTCTGTTTGGCCTCTCAACAGCCCCTCGTGTGTACACGAAGTGTATGGCTGTAGTGACCGCCTTCCTCCGTTGTCGGCGAATACATGTCTTTCCTTACCTAGACGACTGGCTTATTCGAGGGACCTCCGAGGACCAAGTCACCAGACACGTAGGCATCGTCACGGACATATTTAGGCGATTGGGCTTGATGATCAATCTAGAGAAATCTACTGTAGTGCCCACACAAAGAATAGAGTTCATTGGGGCCATTCTAGACTCCAAACTCGCAAGAGCCTGCCTGCCCCTACCCCGCTTTCAGGCATTAATTTCAATTATAAAAAGCCTCCAAAGCTTTCCGACGACCTCGGCTCGCACCTGTCTCAGCCGCCTCGGTCACATGGCCGCATGCACCTTTGTAACCAAGCACACCAAGCTATGCCTACGTCCCCTTCAGACCTGGCTTGCCTCAGTTTACCGCCCAGGCAGAGATTCCATAGACATGGTGGTCACCATTCCTCAGAGCATTTTAGGCTCCCTCAACTGGTGGCTAACACCCTCCCTGGTGTGTGCAGGACTGCCATTCCATCCGATGCAGCCTTCAGTGTCCCTAAGGACGGACACGTCATCTCTCGGCTGGGGGGCTCACCTAGGCTATCTTCGCATGCAAGGTCTCTGGTCATCTCAAGAGCTAGCATTGCACATAAACATCCGAGAACTGAGAGCAGTCCGCCTGGCGTGCCAGACATTCCAGCAACATCTGCAGGGTTGTTGTGTTTCAGTGCTTACGGACAACACAATGGCCATGCACTACATAAACAAACAGGGAGGAACTCGATCCTCCCCTCTTTGTCAGGAGGCGATCCAACTGTGGGAATTTTGCATAGCCCACTCAATAGACCTTGTAGCATCTTTTCTCCTGGTGGTTCGGAACACTCTGGCAGACCAACTCAGCAGATCTTTTCTGTATCACGAGTGGTCGATTCGCCCAGATATTATACATTCTGTCTTCCGGAAGTGGGGCTTTCCCCACATAGACCTCTTCACTTTTCGCGAGAACAGGAAATGCCAGAGGTTCTGCTCCTTCCAAGGTCTCGCCCCGGGCTCGATATCGGACGCCTTCCTAATCCCATGGAAGAGCCAGCTGCTTTACGCCTTTCCACCCTTTCCACTGGTGCACAAGGTTCTCCTAAAGCTCCGCAGGGACAGGGCTCGCCTGATCCTGGTCACCCCTGCGTGTCCCCGACAACACTGGTACACTGCGTTGCTCGACCTCTCGATAGCCAACCCAATCTCCCTGCCTCTTCTTCAAGATCTTATAACTCAAGACCATGGCAGGCTTCACCACCCAGACCTGCAATCCCTTCATCTCACAGCGTGGCTCCTGCATGGTTAACCCAATCGGAGTTACACTGCTCTGCCCCAGTGCAGGAAGTACTCCTGGGTAGCAGAAAACCTTCCACTAGGTCTACATACTTGGCCAAGTGGAAGCGATTTTCCTACTGGTGTCAAACACTGAATGCCACACCCAGGAGGTTCCCATCCCCACTATACTGGACTACCTCTGGTATTTTAAACAGCAAGGCCTCGCTAGCTCATCATTGCGAGTACACTTGGTGGCTATTTCTGCTTTCCACCCAGGAGAAGGTAGTCACTCTGTCTTCTCCCACCCTATGGTTTTGAGGTTCCTCAAGGGTTTGGAGCATCTATACCCCCTAATACGCCGCCCCGCCCCTTCCTGGGACCTCAACATGGTCCTGACGAGACTTACGTCTCCTCCATTCGAGCCATTAGCAACCTGCTCGCTTCTATATCTGTCACGGAAGACAGCCTTCCTTGTAGCCATCATGTCCGCTAGAAGAGTCTCTGAGCTTCGGGCTCTGATGGTGGACCCACCATACACGGTGTTCCACAAAGACAAGGTGCAGTTGCGGCCACATCCAGTGTTCCTCCCCAAAATAGTGTCGGCCTTCCATCTCAATCAAGACATATTCCTCCCGGTCTTCTTTCCCAAACTGCATGCATCTCGTCGGGAACAGCAGTTACATTCCCTCGATGTCCATAGGGTGCTCGCCTTTTATATTGACCAGACAAAGCCCTTCTGCAAAATGCCCCAACTCTTCGTTGCAATGGCAGACTGGATGAAAGGCCTACCCATCTCTTCTCAGAGGATTTCGTCCTGGGTAACGGCGTGCATCCGTACTTGCTATGATCTAGCTCATGTTTCTCCGGGTCATATTACCGCACATTCTACTAGGGCTCAGGCCTCGTTGGCTGCCTTCTTAGCTCGAGTACCTATCCAGGAGATATGTTGAGCAGCTACTTGGTCTTCAGTACACACCTTTGCTTCCCATTATGCCCTGGTGCAACAACCCAGAAATGATGCAGCCTTTGGCTCAGCAGTTTTGCATTCTGCACTATCTCACTCCGACCCCACTGCCTAGGTAAGGCTTGAGATTCACCTAATTAGAATCGATATGAGCAAGCACTCGAAGAAGAAAAGACGGTTACTCACCTTTGTAACTGTTGTTCTTCGAGATGTGTTGCTCATATCCATTCCAAAACCTGCCCTCCTTCCCCACTGTCGGAGTAGCCGGCAAGAAGGAACTGAGGAGTGGATGGGTCGGCAGAGGTATATATTCGGTGCCATAGTGGTGCTACGCCTGGGGCGCCCAGCCGACCCACCGAGTTTTGGTAGGGTAAAAATCTTCCGACGAACATGCACGCGGCACACGCACACCTAATTGGAATGGATATGAGCAACACATCTCGAAGAACAACAGTTACAGAGGTGAGTAACCGTCTTTTTCAACAGGGATGCTCAACCTTCTAGGCATGTGAGGAGGAGTTCTGTGTGCTCCATCCCCACAATACTCCTCCTATATACTTCTGCAGAAGCAGGTAGAATGTGCAAGCTCTGCATGGTGTTCTGGTCCAGCATGGACATCACAAGCATCATGTGCTTTCTGGACCTGGCTGTTCTTCTCTTGGGGAGATTGCAAACTATGGGGAAGGACCAGCTGCAAGCTGAAACGGAGTCTGTAAATCAACATACTTCTGCAAAGTCTCAAAGCTACACAGGAGTACAGTGGGGTGGGTGAATGAAGACAGCATCATCACCAAATTGAGCAGCTCATATAGCACATACTCCTTCAGTTTTCTGGCCTCCATAGCAGCTCTCTGAACAGTACATGTTTATATGTGAACTAATCAATCTTCTTAGAGAATATTTAAATGTAAATTAAGAGATTGGAGTACAGGAACATATACTATAAGAGCAATGCTGACAAGATGAAAGGCCACCTGAACTATTTTCTAGTGAAAAAGGTTATACTAGTTGGGTTTTTTGTTGTTGGGTTTTTTTTAGTTAAGAGTTTTAATTTATTTCTGTTTGGATTTATAATTTGTCTTCATTAAAATAAAGATGCCTCTTGTATCAACCAGGCATAAGGTAAGTATCATCATCCTGAAAGATAGTAAAGAAGGAAATCAATATAAGATTGCATAACAAAGGTAGAAATGAAATTGTGGAAGTGATAAGGTGGACTGGACACTTTACTGTCTCCCAGCCATTCCAACAACAACAACAACAAAAAAAGATTTTTGTTTTTAATCCCGTGAGTGATCTGCCAAAAAAGCCTACTTTTTTGTTATAAAGTCTAGATATTTTTATTCTGATTCACTTCTAAGTTTGTTGGTGAAATCAATATTTATAACCAATGTCTGTTTTGCTGGAAGATTTAACTCATTATAAATGTGGAGAACTTGTGTACACAAGAATACAGTGTATTAATAATTCACCCCACTAATACCAAACAATATTCCTTAGCACACTAAATGATCATGTCTAGAAATATTGGCCCCTTGGAAACTCCACTTGTGAAAGAAGATTTCAGTAGCATTCTCCTGAGACTGAAATATGATTTCCAAAAGTACTCTGTAGGGATGCTGCATTTCTAGAAAGTTAGCTTTGGGTATTATCAAAAAATAAGGATAAAAGTCTAGGGCACCTTTACGTAGCCAATTTCATTACCCTAACACCAAAACCATAGTTCATGTTTCATTTCCAATATGATCAGACTCTTGTAGTAGAGCGGCTTCTCTTTCATCAACTTGCTTACTAATCTTGAACCACAGGCCACATTCAAACTATTTTATTTTCAGTAGTAATCAAGGTAGAAGATACTAAATCATGTACTCTAATTTCCTAAAGTGTCTGGATCCTGTAGGGCTTATAAATTGCCTTCAACCTTTTGCATTAACTTCAAACATGGGATTCAACATTCATTACTGTAGTCGTTTCATTTTGTACATTATCTGTATTGATACACTACTGCCATTTGGGGGGTGGGTATTATTTTTAGCTAAGAGCTGAACTAGCTGTTAGTATTCCCAGAAGATCACAATTTACACCCAGGTGCATGCTACTAGCAAGTTTTGCTTTAAGGAAAAAAAGTCTGTCCAGCTTGGACATTTCAGTTATTTTACTATTGAAAGCATAGTGATTCAAGCAAGTTTTGAGGGCTGGATTTTGGGGGAGAGGAATTGTTCTGCTATTTGTAAAAGGAAATATAAGAAATAATGAATGAATTGAAAGCAATTGCTATCATACAGAGCTTTAGAAATAATACATCCCCTTCCCACAAATACACAAACCTAATAAGTCCTTCATATAACCAGGGCCGGCTCTAGGTTTTTTGCCGCCCCAAGCAAAAAAAATTTTTGGCTGCCCCCCGTCCCAGTCCTGGGCTCTCCCTCCCTACCCCCTGCCCCAGTGCTGGGCTCCATCCTTTCCCTCCCACCAGTACCCTTCCTCCACCCCTCTGTCACCCCAGCCCTGGGCTCTCCCCCCACACACACCAATCAACAATTTTAAGCATCATTTTCGTTCTCAGTGAACCAGAATTAGTAAAGTTGGACTACATTTATTTCAGAAGCATTTTGGCTGTAGAGCAGTGTAATTATACATTTGTAAGTTCAACTTTCATGATAAAGAGCTTGCACTACAGTGCTTGTAGGAAGTAAACTGAAAAATGCTACTCTCGTTTTTTTACAATGAAAATATTTAATCAAAAAATAAATAAGTAAGCATATACACTTTGTATTCCGTGTTGTAATTGAAATCAATATATTTGAAAATGTAGAAAACATCCAAAAATATTTAAATAAATGGTATTTTATGTTTAGTTTTTTATTAATCATGCAATTTATTTTTTAATCACTTGACAGACCTAATGTGTATGTGTGATTACTCCGCATTTAATGTAACTAACTAGAAAATTTATAGTGCTTTGTAGTACTGCATAGAAAAGTTCTCTTCCTTTTGTCCATTATAGTTTACTCTGAAAGCTAAAGTATATAGGAAAGGTCCTGCTGCTGGACGTGTATTCAGTGTATCTTCTGGCCAATGAACTGTGCTCTTGGTGACATCAGAAGAATGTAAGCTCCATGTCTTTCTGTCTTCAAAGTTGTCCTGATGGTAGCCAAAGGATAGGACAAGATGAGGGAAAGGGAAGGAACAGAACTTTTTCAAGCACTAAATTTGTATCTTAGTCCTTGTGGGTGTGCTCAAATGGGAAAGGATGCAAGTAGCTTCTTCTCCATCCCTGTACTGAGGGGAATGCAGCGAGTGTTCCCACTACATGCTCCCAAGGCACATGTTGCCCCAATGTGAATAGGCTAAAGATGGGGCCATAGTCCAATCCCCCTCCACGTTGGAGGGGAGGGGTGAGGCAGCAAAAACAGCCTGTACTCACCCAGTCTGTGAACTGAACAGCACAGTCATACAAGTGTAACCCTTCTGCCCCTCTGAGTTGGCAGCAACAAGGGCCGGGTTCAGTATCCAGGGGTTCCATTTCAGTAACACAATGCATAACCGGCTTGAGCCCCCATCCAGTGACCTGGGACACTCACATACCACACGCCCCTGGGCGCCTCTAGGAGGCAATACTTCCCCTCTCGCAAGCACGGAGTCTGAGTGTAGCAAAATCTTTTTAATAAAGGAAGGAATCAATGCGGCATCCCATTGGAGAAACACCACAAACAGGGTTATAACACAAACCATAAACAAAAACCCACCTCCAAGTACGTTTGGCACTGTCCTTTTTCCCCTTAGGGTTTTAAGTCCAATCACCCCGAAGTCCAACAACCCAAAAGTCTCTGGTCAATGCCACCCCAGAGTTCGAGAGTTTATCTGTAGAGGTCCCTCCCCCAGCTTGGGTAGAAAGGGGCACCTTACGTGGTCTGGGGCCAACTGCCCTGCCTCTCCATGGGTTCTGCTTCCGCCTTCTCCACGAACTGCTCCGCTTTACCAGACACTCCACTCTGCTGCTCCAGCCGTCCTCAGAAACTGCTCCGCTCCACCAGTTACTCTGCTCCATGAGCTGCTCTAGTTCTCCCTGCAAACTGCTCAGCTCCGTTCGCTCTGTGGGCCGCTCCACCCGTCCCACAGCTACTCCGCTCTGCCAGCCGCTCCGCTGCCACCAGCTGTCCCGTGATCCGCTCCAGCCGTCCCCACAACTGCTCCACTCCGCCAGCTGCTCGGTTCCACGATATAGCTTCAGGCTCCTCTACTAGTTAGCACAGTACTCAGTGCTCTCAGCTCAGTAATTTCAGCTCTTTAGTGATTTCAACTCTCAGTGATCTCAGCTCTTAGTAGGGGAGCCCCAGTGCTAGTGCACCATTAGCCCAAAGTGAGTTCAGCTCAGTAATCTGTATTTAGATTCTTGAGGGAATAAAAAAATCAACTCTGACATTCCACAGTGGAGAGAGGAGGGGGTGGAAATGGTGCTGCTGGCTCCACAAGGCAACTACACCACCAGGCACAGATACCTGTCCCCAGCCTCTCTCAATTCACTGGGTTTTGGAACCCATGTCCCTTGTCTAGCAAGTGCCACCCAACTGAGGGTGAGTCATTTGTCACCAATCAGTCCCACAGCTCCGCAGTCTGGGATAGGGTAGGCGTGCCTATGCAAATACATTCTCTGAAATTCTTTCCACCAGATGTCAGGGTAGAGTTTATCCTGACTCTGCTTACATCCTCCCCTAAGCCAAGAATTTGTCGTCCCGACAAATCACATTCCCTACTATACCAACTTATTGGTCCCCTCCAAAAGGCATTAGATAGCCCACTTTAGCTTTCACAAACCTGTGTGCTAAATGTATAGGCTCCTCACTAATCACCCCAGGTGCATCGTAAGTTAACCGTTTCATTGGTCTTATTACCCTGTCTCGCCTATTGAGAATCTCTGTTGCTATGGTAAGGGGGACATCCTCTTGAGTGACGGATGGGGAGGTTTCCTGTGAGTTCCCCTCAGATAATGGCATAGGCCCCTGCATTTCTAGTTCTAACAGTGGAAGGTCGCAGGTGCTCTGGACATCCTCCATCTGTATGTCACCACTGTCCAATAGCCTGTGTAAGTCATTACACGGGGGTCCCACCAGTGGCTCAGGGATGTCAGGAATGGGCCTAAATACTTCTGCCATAGGGTTTAGGGCGGAAGAGGATTGCTCTCTTTTGATTCAGTGGATCGAGACTGAAATCTTGTCTTCATCCCAGGATACACCATGGTTGTGTCTTCCTCCTCAGACTCACTCTCAGATGTGCTGAGTAGGGGTAAGTTAGCTGCAGGGAGCCGGCTGTCCACGTTGGAAGACGGCTTTGGCACAGCACCTTCGTTCTGCCCAGTTGCCCGGTTGTGGCCAATCTCATAAGGGCTGCCTTCCAATTCCCCCACAGGGAGCAAAAGGTTTCTGTGCACGGTCTTCGTCTGCCCTGTACCCTCTTCAGGTTTGATCTTATAAACCGGCAGGTCTCCTAGCTTTTCCATCACTAGGTAAGGTATTGCCTTCCACCTGTCAGCTATCTTGTGTTTGCCAGCAATACCCAAATTTCGCAGCAGGACTCTGTCCCCTGGCTGGAGCTCTTGCAGACGTACCCTAGCATCATATCGATGTTTGTTGCGGCCTGCATTCTTCTGAGCTGCAGATGTAGCTAAGTGATAAGCATCCCGCAGCTTTTCTTGTAGTCGGGATAGATATTGCTGGTGAGTTTCATAGCTATCTCCATCCTCGGATACACCAAAGCACAAGTCTATGGGTAATCTTGGTTCTCGCCCAAACATTAAGAGATATGGGGTGACTCCCGTAGCGTCATTCTTTGTGGCGTTGTAGGCGTGCACTAGAAATGCGACATGTTGGCTCCAGGTTGCCTTCTGCTCTGGCCGCAAAGTCCCTAACATATCTAACAGGGTTCGGTTGAACCTCTCTGGCTGAGGATCACTCTGTGGGTGATAAGGCGTTGTCCTTGACTTTTTAATTCCTGCTATCCTCAGCACCTCCTTCAGAAGGTGACTCTCAAAGTCTCGTCCCTGATCCGAGTGTATCCGGGCTGGGAATCCATAAACTGAGAAATATTTTTCCCACAGTACTCGAGCGACGGTAGTGGCCTTCTGATCACGTGTGGGGTATGCCTGCGCATATCGCGTATAATGGTCGGTCACTACTAGAATGTTCCCAATATTCCTCTTATCTACTTCTAAGGACAAGAAATCAATGCAAACCAGCTCCAGAGGTTTGTTGCTGGTGATGTTCTTCAGATATGCAGCCCTTGTGGGCAGAGTTTTCCTTTGAACACAGAGCACAGGTGTCACATTTTCTGCGAACATCTTCGGCCATCCAAGGCCAATAGAACCTACTGCGGATAAGTTCCAGGGTCCTCTCCATCCCTAAATGTCCAAAGTCATCATGCAAGGCCCTCATGGCCAGGGCTCTGTACTCTTTTGGCAGCACTAGTTGATTCCATTGCTTTTGTAGAGGGTCTGTGGTCACGCGGTGTAGCAATCCCTGAATCAGTTTCAGTTTGGTCCATTCTCTCAATAGTAGTTTACCCTCTGGGGTAGGTGGGACAACCGCAGCTGGGCCTCGCCCCTCTTTTTTGGCAAGTGGTGTATCACAAATGTCAACATCTTGCAGCTAGGCTTCCTGCCAGTCAGCTGAATTGAGCATGGACAAAGGAGATTGGTCCAAAGCAATATAGTTCACTGAAGCAGAAGGCATGCATTCAGGGGGCAGGCCCAAAGCTTCAGCAACACATCCATGAAGGCTCTCAGGGGCCTCCGGCTCTTGGCGACTCACACTGCAGATACCCACGGATGGCGTGAGAGCTATCACAGCAACGTCAGGTGCCTGCGGACATCTGGACAAGGCATCTGCATCTACATTGCTTCTCCCTGATCGGTATTGAATGCTGAAGTCATAGCTAGCCAAAGTGGCCACCCATCTTTGCCCTGTAGCATCCAGTTTAGCACTTGTTAACACATAGGTCAGTGGGTTGTTGTCTGTCCACACCTGGAACTGAGCACCGTACAAGTAGTCTCGAAATTTCTCAGTGATGGCCCATTTCAAGGCCAAGAACTCCAGCTTGTGGATGGGGTAGCGAGTTTCACTGTCAGACAGTCCTCAGCTGGCAAAGGCTACCGGTTTGCGTTTGCCTTCCACTTCCTGATACAGTACTGCTCCCAGACCCTCCAAACTGGCATCAGTATGCAGACAAACGGTTTGCTTGGGTCAGCAAAGACTAGGATGGGAGCATGAGTTAGGCAAGTAATGATTTCCCAAAAAGCCCTCATCCCACCGTGGCCCAAATGGTTCGAAGGGGCCATAGTGTCTCTGCAACGGAGGCTTTGGAGGCCTCCGCTTATTCTGGGTCTTAGATTTGTTCTTGTTGGACTGGTATCCCCTGGTAAGATCATTCAGAGGTTTTACAATCGTAGCATAGTTCTTCACAAATCTGCGGTAGTAGCCACTAAATCCAAGAAACGTCTTGAGTTCTCTGTAGTTAATGGGACGTGGCCAGGTAGTGAGTGCTTCTATTTTATTGGGGTCAGTACTCACACCCTCTTGGGACACGATGTGACCTACATACTTCACTGAGGTTTGGCAGAACTGGCATTTATCGATTGAAAGCTTCAAACCGTATGCCTCCAACCTATCGAGCACTTTAAGAAGTCTTTCTTCATGTTCCTCCAGGGTTCTTCCAAACACAATCAGGTCATCCAAGTAAACTAACACCTGCAGTAAATTCATGTCTCCCACGACTTTTTCCATAAGTCGTTTAAATGTGGCAGGGGCCCCAGAAATCCCTTGTGGCATGCGTTTGAACTGGTAGAACCCTAACGGGCAGATGAAGGCTGTCTTCTCCTTATCCTCTTCTCCCAGAGGGATCTGGTAGTATCCACTCCGAAGATCCAACACAGAGAACCACTGACTACCCAGCAAACAGTCCAAGGCATCTTGTACTCGAGGCATGGTGTATTGATCAACTGTAGTGCGCCTGTTTAAGGTGCGGTAGTCAATACACATCCGGATTTTTCCACTCTTCTTACGAACGACCACAATGGGTGAGGCATAGGGGCTTCGTGACTCTGTGATGATACCATTCGCGATCAGCTCTTGAAGATGATGGCGCACGTCTTCCATCTCAGAGAGGGCAATCCTCCTAGACCTCTCCCTGAAGGGTCGGGGATCTTGTAGCCTGATATGGTGTTCCACTCCCTTTGCACATCCTACGTCCCACTCATGTAGTGAGAACACCTTGGATCTCTCGCAAAGCTTCTTCCTCAGGCGATCCTTCCACTCCTCAGACAGCGGTGAGTCCCCGAAGTCAAACTTCGCAGGATCTATCATTGGAACTTCAGCTTCACACTGGGGTCTCACAACGCTTTCAGGCTCAAAGATGTCTGCAATCTTCTGCCCTGGTTTTACAAACACATCACGGCGTGTTTCATTAGCAACCAGTATCGTCACCTCCTCCTGGGCTTCAGCAGGTAGGGTTATGACTCCACTGAGAACCTGCACTCCTTCTGGGAGCCCTCCCTTGGTTGGCTGCTCTACCACAGCTAATGTTCCCTTACTTCCTTTTAGGCAGGTACTCCTGACAATCACCTCCTTTTCTGACATGGCAGGCACCACTAAAGGGGCCAGGCCTGCATACCTCAGTGCTCCTACTGGCAAATCAGTCATCACTTTTCTTGTATCCTCAATTTTTCTGTAAGCCGCGGCACAGTGTGTGTGTGTATCACCAAGGTGTTCAGATATTGGTCTCCTGCTTGCTGTCTGCAGTAATCGGCCAGTATCCTAAAGAGGCTGGAGTTGGTCCCTATTAGCACAGACACATCAGAGGCTCCTTTGGGGTCAGGGCATATTAAAGCAGCGGTGTCTACCTCTTGCTTTACCCCAGCAACCTCCTCTGGGAATTCCAGGTGCACTATGACATACCCTTGATAAGGGTATTCATCCATGCTCAGGCCACACAGACCAATGCCAGTCAGTGGCTGTATGGGCAGGTGCCTAAGCATCTGTTGGTAGAATGACTGAAATATAATAGTCACTTGAGATCCAGTGTCAAGCACGGCTTTACACTCTGCCCCTTCAATCCTCACCATGACCTCTGCTCGAGGCCCTATCAGTCCTGCAGGGATCCCAGCTGGATGGTCTCTTCTGGGGGAATCTTCAAATCCTCTAGGCCTAGGTGGTCTCTGTCCCCGGACCTTCTGGCAGCTACTGGATCTCTTCCAACTAATCCTCAGCTTTTCATACACTAAGGAGGGGTTCTCTTCCTTATGGCAGTTAGCAGCACTGTGCCCATCCTGACCACACCGGTAGCAAAAGAATTGTCCTTTCCCCATTCGGCGAGGTGGGATGATACTGACTTCTCTATCGTCACAGTCTGAGGCTCCTTATTCCTGGAAATCTTAGCTTGGTCAATGATGCTTTGCAGCTCAGCTATCCGTTTTGTCAGGACCTGCATTTGTTGGTCAAGTTCCTCTGTGGTGCTCACCATCAGTACACTGGCCATTGGCGGTGGTGTCGTGCTGGCTGGTTCCAATGTTTGGGCTTCCCAACACTCGCTGGCTGCCTGCCTTTCTTCTTCTTCCCTGACCTCCTTTATCAGCTGGGAGTAACTTGGGGGATGTTCCTGCCGTTCTCTTAGTCGGAGATGAAGTAGGATTGGGTTCTGATACTGAGTCCCTCTTACAACTTGAGCCAGTCTGGTCTGATCCATCTGCTCAGCAGTCACTGCTCCCCTCATAACAGCTCTCTGAAGTAGTCTCTCCAGCCTCTGTATATAGGCTGAAATTTTCTCACCCCTTTGCTGTCGGGAATTAATGAATTTACAGTAACTGTCCTCAGGGCCCTCTACGCTCCCAAAGGTATTATCAAGGGCCTCTAGGCAGTCCTTCACACTGACCTCAGGGTCAATGAGCTTCAGGGTGCGAATTACATCTAATGCTGGGCCACTAAGGCTCTCTATTAGACATCCATCGTCTCTTTTCTACATCGGGTACGGCCCACTCCCGCAGCATTTCAGTAGTATGCTCCGACCAGAGTTCAAACTCCTCTTCCCCATCAAATAACCTTAACTTACGACAAGAATTTGACGTAGCATAGGCCAACACAATCTTTTCCAATATATGCCCCAGTGCTTTTGCCCAATCATAGGCTGAGTCTGCCGCCCCTGAGCTAGAGGCTGCAGGACTGGGGCCCAACAAACCCGACATATTAGCCATTATACAAACAGTAGTTTCCTCAAAATATAAACACAATTATTTCCCAATACAGTGGAACACTCAACTGGTGCTTGCGAGGGGTACTGAGCCAGGCATCCCGGATGAGCCCCCAAAAATGTAACCCTTCTGTCCCTCTGAGCTGGCAGCAACAAGGGCCGGGTTCAGTATCCAGGGGTTCCGTTTCAGTAACACAATGCATAACCGGCTTGAGCCCCCACCCAGTGACCTGGGACACTCACATACCACACGCCCCTGGGCGCCTCTAGGAGGCAATACTTCCCCTCTCGCAAGCACGGAGTCTGAGTGTAGCAAAATCTTTTTAATAAAGGAATCAATGCGGCATCCCATTGGAGAAACACCACAAACAGGGTTATAACACAAACCATAAACAAAAACCCACCTCCAAGTACGTTTGGCACTGTCCTTTTTCCCCTTAGGGTTTTAAGTCCAATCACCCCGAAGTCCAACAACCCAAAAGTCTCTGGTCAATGCCACCCCAGAGTTCGAGAGTTTATCTGTAGAGGTCCCTCCCCCTAGCCTGGGTAGAAAGGGGCACCTTACGTGGTCCGGGGCCAACTGCCCTGCCTCTCCGTGGGTTCTGCTTCCGCCTTCTCCACGAACTGCTCCGCTTTACCAGCCACTCCACTCTGCTCCTCAAGCCGTCCTCAGAAACTGCTCTGCTCCACCAGTTGCTCTGCTCCATGAGCTGCTCTAGTTCTCCCTGCAAACTGCTCAGCTCCGTTCGCTCTGTGGGCCTCTCCACCCGTCCCACAGCTACTCCGCTCTGCCAGCCGCTCCGCTGCCACCAGCTGTCCCGTGATCCGCTCCAGCCGTCCCCACAACTGCTCCACTCCGCCAGCTGCTCGGTTCCACGGTATAGCTTCAGGCTCCCCTACTAGTTAGCACAGTACTCAGTGCTCTCAGCTCTTTAGTGATTTCAACTCTCAGTGATCTCAGCTCTTAGTAGGGGAGCCCCAGTGCTAGTGCACCATTAGCCCAAAGTGAGTTCAGCTCAGTAACCTGTATTTAGATTCTTGAGGGAATAAAAAAAATCAACTCTGACATTCCACAGTGGAGAGAGGAGGGGGTGGAAATGGTGCTGCTGGCTCCACAAGGAGACTGCACCGCCAGGCACAGATACCTGTCCCCAGCCTCTCTCAATTCACTGGGTTTTGGAACCCATGTCCCTTGTCTAGCAAGTACCACCCAACTGAGGGTGAGTCATTTGTCACCAAGCAGTCCCACAGTTCGGCAGTCTGGGATAGGGTAGGCGTGCCTATGCAAATACATTCTCTGAAATTCTTTCCACCAGATGTCAGGGTAGAGCTTATCCTGACTCTGCTTACACAAGTTTAATCTTCCTCCACGTACACTTGTATGGGGAGCAGGGTAACTGCCACAGATGAGAGCTTAATCTTTGTTTTGACAATGCAAAAAATAATTTGAAACATTTGTTACTTTTAAGCGACTGAATTCATTTTGTCCCATATTTAGAAATGTACACACTGAATATAGAGTTAGGGGTTTAAAGCATAGGATTGGTTAAAAATAAGCTGCTTTGCATTCTATTAGTTAGAATTAGTAAAGCAGTGATACATATACAAATAAAAGGAAATTATGGAGGAATTATCAGCTCTTCCCTTAAACCAAGAACTGTAGTCCTGCCACCTTAAGAAATGAGCTCACCAGATCTCAGAAAAGAAATAGGTTGGGACATAGAAATACCTACCAAAAAACATAGGAAATGAATTACTTACAGTGCCTGCAAGAGAACTGTAGCTCCCTGGATTCAGCTCGTTAACAAGCTTAAAAGAAAAGAAAATCAAAAAACCCTTTCATTGTTGAAATCAACTCTATTATATCTAAGTACAAAATATAGTTTCATATTAAGCTGTCAAGGACAGATTTATTTTTTTTAACTCCCATTGGGAGTAAGGCTTCTAAGTACTTTTGATAATGCCACTAGTCACCTAAATACATTTGAAAATCTGGCCTTCAGTCCCTACACAGGTATCATCAGTATGTGGATCAAAAACAGGCTATAGCTCATGTTAATTAAAATCTGGTACTGCTTGAAGATCTCCCACATTAAGACAGAAAATAAACTAAGAAAAGTAAAGTATGCACAGACTGACAAATTTTGCAGCCCAATTTTATATGCAACCTGCATAGTAAAATATACAACTTAGCTAAATATTAAAATATATTCTATATGTTGGACCTGTAATAGGGAATGTTAGCCTCACTTTTACATTTAATATGAATCTAAAGCGCAATATTTAAGTAGTTTAAAGCTTCAGAGACAATTAGACAGTTTTTTGAGGTTTGATTATAGTCATGGTATTCATTCTTATACTTAAACATGTATCAACCTTTGTTATAAATTATGTTATTATTTTGGCATATAATGGTGTAATGGAAATTGTTAATATTGTACATACAATAACAATAGATTTAAAAAAATCCCTATAATGCTACAAATATGCATTTGTATATAAGGATGTATAGTAACTAACACATGGCAAAAACCCTTATTGGATGTGATTGTTGTGCTAAATTTGTATGTATTTGTTAAAATAAATACCAATTTGCATTGTGAACTTTTGGGGGCCAACTTGCCCCATCCTGTTGGTGGAAAAATGCAAGAAAGAGCAACTGGTGAGGCCCCAGATTATTTAATTGAATGGAGCAAGCTTTGTCCCTCTTGCACAGCTGTTCAGGTGATGTCAGAGGATCTGGAACTTGATTGGCTGCTGACCATGGCCATTATGCTACCATGCTATCTCTGGGGTACCCTGACCCTTTTCAGATTTATTTGCCTGCAGCTATGCTATAGAGAAAGTCCTTGAGGAAGTTGTGGAGATGCCACACTTCCTGTACATTCCAGATGCAGTCTTTGGTTTCCTGACTGACTTTCTGCTGAGTCATAAACAAAGAAGCCCAGAACGGGCTACACAGAGTAATTGTAGTTTGGTTACCTCATTTCTATACATAAACTCCTTATTATGAACAAGAACAATCTTGAAAGTGGCCTGCTCATCAGTAAGATGCTGCTGCTATTGCCCTAAGCCCCCTTAAGGAGTTCCACAGTATATGCGGCTCCACCACAACACAAAGTTAATATATCCTCAAGCTCTATTAGCCTTCCAGTGTATTCCCTTCTGGTTGTTGTCAGTCAGGGGGAAGAAAAGTGATTTGTACACCACCCAGCTCATTACTGGCCAGCTTATCTATCTCCTCTCCATGCATGGAGATTTCTTGGCCTGAGTAAGGAGGAATGGTGCTGTAGAAGTAGCTAATTTCTCCCATAGTCCAGTGTGTGCAGGGTTCCCACAAGAAAATCTGGAAAAACTATATTGTACTTATTGTTACTCTTTTTTGTTCACGCCAGTTCACATGACAATAGTTTGATCAAATTTCAACATGGATTTTGGGAGACTACAGGGTATGCAAATAACTGGTTCATTGGCAGGTCTGTAAAATTAAAACATTTTTGTTACATAGTGATCAACTTTTTTTTTTAAATTTTCAGTAAACCAACACTTTTTTTTAAGTTCATTTTTTGGGTCAATACAAAACATTCCGTCTGACCAGGTACAACATTCTTCATTTCAATTTTTTTTTAAACAAAATATATTGTTCAACCCAGAAGTAAATGTTTCATTTCATTTGTTTTAATATTTTTCTCTTTTAAATAAATTGATGCACATTTGAAAGCAGCCATTTTGATTTGAAAAATTTAAGTGTTAATTTTGAACATGTCAAAATGAAACATTCTGATTTCTAAAAAAATCTGTTTTCAAATGCAACATCTCAGCAAATGTTTCTGACTCTAATGTACTTTTTTTTTTAATGGGAGGAAGTTTTGGACAAAAATTTGCCCAGCTGTACAATATTGTCCTCCCATTATCCATTCCATTTGTAATCTTATCAAAACGCTGTAAATTTTTTGTTGTTGCAAGATTTCATATTTATAAACACAAAGCACTTAGCATTGCCTTAATTCTGTGCTCCTGTTTGAAGTCCATGGCAAAACTGCTTTGGAAATTTCCATCCAATATATTTATCACACATTGATCTATCACATCCTTCATACTTAGTGGTTGGTTTTGCTTTCTTAAGCTATGATAATTTACTGGAGATAGATATGACACTTGCAGAATGGTAACTGCCATAAACACTCATTTTTTTCCTGATTATAGGTAAAGCATATACTTTCTTTCAGTGTGTTCCCATTTGTCAATAGTTTTTCAAAAATAATTTCCAGCGGTTCAGTCACATTGTTTGCCAATTCTCTGTACATTTTAGGATTCATCTCATCTGGACTAGGTGATTTGCATAAGCTCTCACTCTTAAATATTGCTTCACCTGTTCCCCCCCCCCAGCCAAATTAATATTTCATCTTAGTGTATAGATAAAAAAAATGTCCAAATGTTTGGGCATTTTTCAATCACACTGAACCCTTATATCCCAAATTTCTTTTCCTAAAAATGAGGAGGCACCATGGCTCTTTTTAAAAGACACTAAATTATGTTAAAATGATCAGGAATACTGTCTCGCTCTAGTCGTTTATCAGTCTTCTTTCAAGAGTCTATTGAGAATAACAGTATACAAAATCCATCATCCTTTTAATCAAAGAAAATAATGGAAACTCATTTTTAAGCACAGTGGGACACTGGTAACACAATGTATTAATTGTCATGCCAGTGTTGGTTACATAATAATATTGCGGTTAATTACAAGTAAAAAGTACTGAAATATAATACTTGATAACACATTAATAGGTAAATGCTAATGTGTGCTCAGCCCTGTACAAAATATAGGAAAACCAACTCCCAGGGCATGGAGTTTTAACCTTACGCTCTATCCTTTTACTACAATAGGGCACAATGATATGACAGTGGCTACAATGAAGAGCTGGACAAAGTCTTTTATTCCAGTGTGGAAGTACCCTAAAAGGGCTCTAGAAGGGACAACTGAGACCAAAAGGCAAATTAAGCCGCATTTATAATTGTTAGTGTCTAGGGAGGGATAGCTCAGTGGTTTGAGCATTGGCCTGCTAAACCTAGGGTTGTGAGTTCAATCCTTGTTGGGGGCCACTTAGGGATCTGGGGCAAAAATTGGTCCTGCTAGTGAAGGTAGGGGGCTGGACTCAATAACCTTTCAAGGTCCTTTCCAGTTCTAGGAGATAGAGACTGGTAATACCTATCTCCAAATTTAACTCAAAGAGGGATAAAAGAAAATATTCTTAAGGTTAGGATCTCAGATAAGGAAATACTTCATCTTTATAGACTATCCTAAGGCATGGTGGCTGTTGGATTGGTTTTTTTTCTTTGTTTTTGTTTTTTTCCCTCTGTATTTGTACTTTAAGCATCAGTTCTTATAATATTAATATTATGGTTGGTGTTGATAATTGTGTTTCTGTAAGAATCCCAGAATTAGTTACACGTTCTAAATACATTTCATACTTTATTTGTTTCCTGACCTAGTGGGAATAGTTAAATGTAAATAACTCTATTAATGTAATAAGGAATAGAGTTAATGTTGGCCACAGTCAAAGCAAGGTATTCAATGTTTAAAGAGGAATCAAGAGTAAAAACCACTAGCCTCCAGGAATAGAAAACATTTTTGTTCTTCAAAGGGTCCATTTGCTAAACACTTAAATTATTTTGCTCTCCCACAAATAAATGATCCATTAATTGTACTGAGACTATCTGACTGGAGAGGAGGATTCATGGGTTGTTGCATTAACTTCTTTTACCAGTGCCCTAGCATTTCCATTTGACATGGATCATTACAGTGTAGACAAAACAAATACGCTAATTCCTTGATGTATATCTTCAAGTGTAAGAAACTGGTATTAATTTATTTCAGAAACTTTTTTTCTGGCATTAAGAGTGGTTGCTATATTAAAATATCTGACAAATGCTTGTATTATCCAATTAACTGCATTAAAATGCTGATTAATCACTGAAAATGATGGTTCATAAATTTTAAGACCAGCCCAGTGTACTATAATATACTTATCATTAATACCTTGACAAATTTAATGGTGTTGTCCTAATTAAATTAAAGCCATTGTAAGCATTTCTTTTAACCATTACTGACGCGGCAAATAAAGCTGTCAGTGCATAAATAGACGGGTCTGTTGTTGTTGTTTTGAGAATCCAGCTTGGCTCTGTGTTTTATTATTCTTCTGTGTCTGATAAGTAACATCTCATCAGATACTCACAGGATGTCCCTTTTCCAGTATTCTCCCCACTGTGGTTTGTTTGGTTTTTTGTTGCGAAGACCTACCTATAGAAAGAGAACTAAAACAATGGTCTGTAAGAGGCTTTTGTTAAAAATACTTAAATATTCAATTAAAGAATTACTCTGTGATTTAGAGTCTCTTAGGGTGGTATCCACAAAGGGACTTAGTTATTGCAATGCTGAATGTAGTGATACCTAACTTAGGTGCCTACGAAAATCACAGGAACAACGCTGTGATCCACAAACCCAAGTTAGGAGTCTATCTTCCCTGTACAAAGAATGGGGAGAAATAGGGTCAAAGAATGTGAGCCACATAAGCTAGTGTAGTAGGCTTTAGAGATGAGTTAGGCACCAGACTTGCTCCAAATGTGGTGCCGACTTCCTAATCGCACAAAACCAAACACCCTTGCCCCGCCCCCGGCCCCTGCTCCGAGATCTCACCCCTGCCCTGATCCTTCTTTGAAGTCCTGCACTCCTGTCAAGGTATTTTTCCCAGCTTAGATATTCTCCCAGTCCTGCTAATAGACCATCTACCAGCCTCTGGAAAGTGGCGGGTGCATTTCGAAGGCCGAAAGGAAGGACATTAAATTCATACACCCCCGCATGGGTGACGAATGCTGACCTCTCCTTGGCAGGTTCATCTAGCGGTACTTGCCAGTACCCCTTGGTTAAGTCTATTGTAGAGATGAACTGGGCACGTCCCAACTTCTCCAATAGCTCATCGGTGCGTGGCATTGGATAGTTGTCCGGACGAGTTACCGCATTTAGCTTACGGTAGTCCACGCAAAAGCGTATTTCCCCATCTGGTTTGGGTACCAGAACCACGGGAGATGCCCATGCACTGGTAGATGAGCGGATTATACCCATCTGTAGCATGGTCTGGATCTCCCGTTCTATAGCAGCTTGGGCATGAGGAGACACCCGGTAGGGTGGGGTTCTAATGGGGTGAGCATTACCTGTGTCAATGGAGTGGTATGCCCGTTCAGTCCGTCCTGAGGTGGCTCAGAACAATGGGGCGAATCTAGTGCACAGCTCCTTGATTTGTCGCCGCTGTAGAGGTTCCAGGGTGGTTGAGAGGTTCACCTCTTCCATGCCACCGTCTTTTTTCCCTTCGTAGTAGACACCGTCATGCCACTCAGCATCATCTCCCTGGACTGTAAACTGACAAACCTGTAAGTCTCTGGAATAAAAGGCTTGAGAGAATTAACATGGTACACTCTGGGCTTTAGTGAGGAATTGGGAAATGCTATGAGGTAGTTCACAGTTCCCAGGCGCTTTTGGACCGTGAATGGCCCTTCCCATGATGCTTCCATGTTATGGGCCTGTTGCGCCTTCAAGACCATAACCTGATATCCTACCTTGAAGGAACGTTCTCTGGTATGTCTGTCATACCAGGCCTTTTGCTCTTCCTGAGCATCCTTTAGGTTTTCTCTAGCAAGGGCTAAAGAGTGTCAGAGGGTGCTTTGTAGGTTGCTTACAAAGTCCAGAATGTTAGTTCCTGGAGAAGGCGTAAACCCCTCCCATTGCTGCTTTACCAGCTGTAATGGCCCCTTAACCTCGTGACCATACACAAGTTCAAACGGTGAAAACCCTAAACTGGGATGTGGTACAGCCCTGTAGGCAAACAGCAACTGCTGCAACACTAGATCCCAATTATTGGAGTGTTCGTTGACAAACTTACGTATCATGGCCCCCAAAGTTCCATTAAACCTTTCCACCAGGCCATTGGTTTGATGGTAGTACGGGATGGCAACCAAGTGGTTCACCCCATGAGTTTCCCACAGTTCTTTCATGGTCCCTGCCAGGAAATTAGATCCTGAATCTGTAAGGATGTCGGAGGGCCAACCTACCCTGGCAAAAATGTCTGTTAGGGCCAGGCACACAGTGTTAGCCCTGGTGTTGCCTAGAGCTACTGCTTCCGGCCATCTGGTAGCAAAGTCCACGAAAGTCAGTACGTACTGCTTTCCTCTGGGAGTCTTTTTTGGGAAAGGACCCAGAATATCTACAGCTACTCGCTGAAATGGGACCTCAATTATGGGGAGCGGCTGGAGAGGGGCCTTGACCTGGTCTTGGGATTTTCCCACTCTTTGGCATACCTCACAAGACCGGACATACTTGGCAACATCCTTGCCCATCCCCTCCCAGTGGAAGGACTTCCCCAACCGGTCCTCGGTTCTGTTCACCCCAGCATGGCCACTGGGATGATCATGGGCTAAGCTTAAGAGCTTCCCCTGGTACTTAGTTGGAACCACCAACTGTTTTTGCGGCTGCCATTCTTGCCGGTGTCCACCAGAGAGAATCTCCTTGTATAAAAGTCCTTGGTCTATAACAAACCGGGATCGATTAGAAGAGCTGAGAGGTGGTGGGGTGCTCTGTGCCACCGCACAAGCTTTCTGAAGACTGTCATCTGCTTCCTGTTCAGTCTGGAACTGTTCCCTTGAGGCTGGGGTCACCAGTTCTTCCTCAGACTGGGGACTTGGGCTTGGTCCCTCTGGAAGCGATGTAGGTGATGGGGTTGTTTCCGTTGCTGGTGAACCGCTCTCCGCTGGTGCACCTGAGGGTATTTCAGGCTCTGGCTGAGCCATTTGGGTATGGCTGTCTGTTGCTTCTGCCAGTTCTGGCTCGCTGGCGCCCACTGGCGTTGAGTTTGAAGATGTGGTTGCAATTGCTGGTGCTGGTTGCTGTTCCAGTTCCGGGCCTGGGACTGGAGGTGCTGTGTCTGTTTCAGTGGTTGGCATGGAATCTGGGTCCACTACCTCTGTCTGGGTCTCTGGTAACACAGACGGGGCACCTGTGGACGGCTCAGGAACAGGAATGGGTTTGGAAGCTTGCCTGGTTTGGCTACGTGTAACCATTCCCACTCGCTTGGCCCGCTTCACCTGGTTGGCCAAGTCTTCCCCCAGTAGCATGGGGATAGGATAATTGTCATAGACTGCAAAAGTCCACATTCCTGACCAGCCTTTGTACTGGACAGGCAGTTCAGCTGTAGGCAAGTCTACAGCTTGTGACATGAAGGTGTAAATTGTAACTTGGACCTTTGGGTTGATGAATTTGGGGTCTACGAAGGATTGGTGGATAGCTGACACTTGTGCCCCCGTGTCTCTCCACGCAGTAACCTTATTTCCGCCCACTCTCAAAGTTTCCCTTCGTTCCAAGGGTATATTGGTGTAATGAACTGCACTCGGTTGGCGGTCTTTGGGCAGTTGGCCTTGATATGTCCCAGTTGATTACACTTAAAGCATCTTCCATCTGACTGGTCACTGGGTCGAGGTGAGTTACTGGAGACTGGTGAGGTGGAAGAATAGGGCGTCTGTGGCTTTACTTGGGTCGTATGTGGGGTCTTTGGCTGTCCCCGGTTGTAGGGTTTATGGTTGGTGTGCCCCCTGGGGTATTCGTTCCCCTTGACAGTAGCTTTCTTGCTTTCTGCCACTTCCATCCATCTGGCTCCAATCTCCCCCGCCTCGGTGAGATTTTTGGGTTTTCCATCTTGTATGTACAGTGTTATGTCCTCAGGAACACCATCCAAGAACTGCTCCATTTGTATGAGGAGGTGCAGTTCTTCCAAGGATTTAACATTGTGTCCTGATATCCAGGCCTCATAATTTTTCCCAACGTAGTAGGCGTGTTAGGGAAATGACACATCTGGTTTCCACTTTTGGGTTCTGAAACGCCGATGGGCATGATCCGGGGTTATCCCCATTCTGTATCTGGCCTTGGTTTGACAAAGTTTATAGTCGTTCATGTTCTCCTTAGGCATTTCAGCCGCCACCTCTGCTAAAGGTCCACTGAGCTGTGGTCTCAATTCTACCATGTACTGGTCTTCAGAGATGCTGTACCCAAGACAGGCTCTTTCAAAATTTTCCAAGAAGGCCTCGGTGTCATCACCTGCCTTGTAGGTGGGAAATTTCCTGTGATGTGGAACCATAATTGGTGAAGGATTGGCTGGAGCCTGTTGCTTAGCCTCTTCTAATTCCATGGCCTGTCATCACCTGCCTTGTAGGTGGGAAATTTCCTGTGATGTGGAACCATAATTGATGAAGGATTGGCTGGAGCCTGTTGCTTAGCCTTTTCTAATTCCATGGCCTGTCAGTGGGTTTCTTTCAGGAGTTCCAACTCTCTCCTGTGGGTAGCCTCTTTTTCTCTTTCCCTTAGCTCCATCTCTTTTTGTTTTATTTCTAGTTCCTGTATTTTTTTTTCCCATATCTCGCTTGTGCTCTGCGTCTTTGATTTGTGCTTCGGCCTCCATTTTTGTCTTGGTAGGCATGGTTCCTGTTTTCTTGTGTTGGGGTGCCCTCCGGTGTTTATTGTCTGAACTGCAGGCTCTCTGTTGCCTCCTGGGGTCTGCCTAGCAACAGTGCCTTTTCCCCTTTCTTCCTTTAGCTAATCTTTTCAATGTAAAGTAAACCAGAAAAACCACTTTATTTGCATGTGTATTGTGCTGGTAATTGCCCCCTAATGGGAGTGCTATTGTCTGACAAAAGACATGTTTGTCACAACTTAATGGTTCCTTGCTTAATATGCAAGCCAAAAACTGCAAGAGAGAGCAGAGAAAAAAAATTCTCTCTGGTTCCCTTTAAAACCAAACTTGTCTCTGCTTAAAAGCCCCAGCAGAGAAAAGAAAAATATAATATTCCTACTGGCTTCTGGATTCTATCTTTCCCACAAACGCTGCCACTCATGTCATAACCTATTCCCAGATTTGGACCTTAGCGTCCAAAATATGGGGGTTAGCATGAAAACCTCCAAGCTTAGTTACCAGCTTGGACCTGGTAAAGCTGCCACCACCCAAAAAATTAGAGTGTTTTGGGGCACTCTGGTCCCCCCAAAAACCTTCCCTGGGGACCCCAAGACCCAAATTCCTTGAGTCTCACAACAAAGGGGAATAAACCATTTCCCTTCCACCCTCCAGGTGTTCCCTCCCTGGGTTCCTGGAGAGATACACAGAAGCAAGCTCCATGAATCTAAACAGAGGGACTCCACCCTCTCTTATTTCCAGTCCTGGAAACACAAGTACTTCCCTCTTCACCCAGAGGGAATGCAAAGTCAGGCTAGTAAATCTAACACACACAGATTTCCCCCTGACTTCTTCCTCCCACCAATTCCCTGGTGAGCACAGACTCAGTTCCCTGGAGTTCCCCACTAAAGAAAAACTCCAACAGGTCTTAAAAAGAAAGCTTTATGTAAAAAGAAAAAAAAATACATAAAAATGGTCTCTCTGTATTAAGGTGACAAATACAGGGTCAATTGCTTAAAAGAAATATGAATAAACAGCCTTATTCAAAAGAACACAATTCAAAACACTCCAGCAACTACACACATGTAAATACAAAAGAAAAAAACAATAACCCCTATTTTTTTATGATCTCTGTACTCACAACTTGGAAACAGAAGATTAGAAAGCAGGAGACAGAAAAATCCTTCCCATAGCCAAGAGGGACAGACACCAGACAAGACAAAGAACTCACACACAAACTTCCCTGCACCCAGATTTGAAAAAGTCTTGTTTCCTGATTGGTCCTCTGGTCAAGTGTTTCAGGTTACTCCTTTCCAGGTAAAAGAGACATTAACCCTTAGCTATCTGTTTATGACAGCCCTGCATTCCTGTCAAGGTATTTTTCCCCCAGTTTGAACTTTAGCGTCCAAAAGTGGGGACCTGCATGCACACTTCTAAGCTTAATTCCTAGCTTAGATCTGATAGCGCCGCCACGAGCCAAAATATAGTGTTTGGCACACTTTCTGTTCCCCCAAAACCTTCCCTGGGGAACCCAAGACCCAAACCTCTTGGGTCTTAAAACCAGGAGAAATAAACCATCCCCCCTCCTTTCCCGCTCCCAGACTTTCCCCTCCCTGGGCTACCCTGAGAGGCTCCACTGATCCAAACTCCTTGGATCTTAAAACAGAGAGGAATTAACCTTCCCCCCCACTCCTTTCCCCCCACCAATCCCTGGTAAGTTCAGACCCAATCCCCTTGGGTCTTAAACAAGGGGGGGGGGAATCAATCAGGTTCTTAAAAAAGAAAGCTTTAATTAAAGAAAGAAAAAAGTAAAAATTATCTCTGTAAAATTAGGATGGAAAATGTTTACAGGGTAGTCAGATTTATATAGCCTAGAGTTACTCCCTCCCCCCTAGCTTGATATTCCAAGTTACAGCAAACAGAGGTAAAACTCCTTCCAGGAAAATACACATTTGCAAGTTAAGAAAACAAACATAAGACTAATCCGCCTTTTCTAGCTATCACTTCCTATTTTGAACATGAGAGACCGTTTCAGAAAGATTGGAGAAACCTGGGTTGCACGTGTCATAAACAGATAGTTAAGGGTTAATGTCTCTTTTACTTGTAAAGGGTTAACAAACAGGGAACCAAACACCTGACCAGGGGACCAGTCAGGAGACAAGATACTTTCAGATGTCGTGGAGGGAAGCCTTTGTTTGTGTTTGTTGGGTTTTGCTTTGTTCTCTCTGGGTCCTGGAAGGGACTAGACGTGCAACCCGGTTTCTTACCAATCTCCCTGCTACAGCCTCTTATATATTCAGAATAGTGAGTATTTAGTAAAGAAGGCGGTTATAGTCTTTTGATTGTTTTCTGTATTTGCAAATGTGTAGTTTGCTGGAAGTATTTTAAATTGTATTTCTGCTGGAGGAGGCTTTTTCTCCAGTTTCTATAAGCTGACAGACCCTGTAACTTTTACCATCTAAATTACAGAGATAACTTTTACCTTTTTCTTCCTTTTTTTAATTAAAAGTTTTGTTTTTAAGACCTGTTTGATTTTTTCCCCTTGTTGAGGCTCAAGGGAATTGAGTCTGTACTTAACAGGGAAGGGGAAGGGAGGGGAGAACGGGGAATCCCTTTGTTTTAGATTCACGGAGCTTGAATCTGTATTGCCTCTGGGTGAGGGAGAAAGGGGAGGGGGGGAAGGGACATTCCTCTCTGTTTTAAGATTCAAGGAGTTTGAATCATGGTAGTCTTCCAGGGTAACTGAGGGAGGGAAATCCTAGGAGAGGCACCGGTGAGGGAAAGAGTTTACTTTCCTTGTGTTAAGATCCAGGGGGTCTGGGTCTTGGAGGTCCCCAGGGAAGGTTTTGGGGGGACCAGAGTGTATCAGGCACTGGAATTCCTGATTGGTGGCAGCTTATCAGATCTAAGCAGGTAATTAAGCTTAGAGGAATTCATGCTGGTACCCCAACTTTTGGACTCTAAGGTTCAGATTGGGGAAAGATACTATGACAGCTCATCTGGTCCCTCTTAGCCCCAAGAGCGAACAAAGAACAAAAACAAACAGCACAAACAAAGACTTCCCTCCACCAAGATTTGAAAGTATCTTGTCCTCCGATTGGTCCTCTGGTCAGGTATCAGCCAGGTTTACTGAGCTTCTTAACCCTTTACAGGTAAAAGAGACATTAACCCTTAACTATCTGTTTATGATACCCCACTCATTCCAGCCCAGCCCCCTCCCTGCCCTCCATCACTTGCTCTCCTCCACCTTCACTCACTTTCACTGGGCTGGAGCAGGGGGCTGGGTGCAGGAGAGGGTGAGGGCTCCAGCTGGGGGTTTGGGCTCCAGGGTGGGGCCAGAAATGAGGGGATTGGAGTGCAGGAGGGGGCTCTGGGCTGGGCTGGGGCTTAGAGTGCAGGAGGGGGTTAGGGCTCTAGCTGGGGGTGCAGGTTCTCGGGTGGGGCTACAAATGAGGGGTTCAGGGTGCAGGAGGGGGCTCCAGGCTGAAGCAGCGGGTTGGGGTGTGGGGGCAGTGAGGGCTCTGGCTGGGGGAAGTAGGTTATGGAGTGGGCCTGGGGATGGGGGTTTGGGGTGTAGGAGGGGACTTTGGGCTGGAGCCAAGGCCTTTGGAGTGCGGGAGCAGACTCAGGGCTGGGGCAAGAGGTTGGAGTGTGGGAGGGGGTGCTGGGTGCAGGCTCTGAGAGGGAGTTAGGGTGAGGGAAGGGATTCTGACCTGGGGAAGGGTGTTGGGGTGGGGGTGGGCTCCAGCCAGGAGGCCCTTGCCTAAGGCAGTGGCACAGCGGCACTAAGACAGGCTGCCTGCCTGCCCACCTGCTCTGGCTCTGCCCTGCTCCCAAAAGTGGCTGGCATGTCTGGCTTCTAGGCTCAGGCACAGCCAGGTGGCTACGTGTGGTGCACACTGCCTGCACCGACAGGTGCTGCCCCCACAGCTCCTATTGAGCACGGTTCCCACCCAATGGGAGCTGCAGAGCCAGTGCTCAAGACAGGCTCAGTGCACAGAACTTCCCTGGTTGCACCTGTGCCTAGGGGCTGCAGGGACATGCCAGCTGCTTCCAGGAGCTGCGCAGAGACAGGTCAGGCAGGACTGGACTTTTAACAGCCAGGTCAGTAGTGCCTACTGGAGCCACCAGGGTCCCTTTTCGACTAGGTGTTCCAGTAAAAAAAAAAAAAAAAGGACACCTAGCAATCCTACCTCCACACAAAATGGTTGGAGGAGGAGAGCAGGTGATGCTGCCCACTTTGGAACTTTCATCTCAGTGAATATGGGCACTCAGCTGGGATGTGGGAGATCCACATTCAAATTCCCCCTTCTCTGCCAGCATGCTCTAGCCACTGAGCTGTGGGATAGCCTAACGTGGGGCTCCCTCAATCTCTCCTGCTGAAGCTATTCCACTGGAGCCAGGCTCTCCCACCTCCTACAAAGATGCCCTAACCACTCTCTCTCTGTCCCAACAATTATTTAAGTATTTACCCACAGTGGAACAGTCACTGGGCCAAAGAGAGCAAGAGAGAGACAATTACTCTGAAGTCCACAGAAATCCCAGAGCCTGCATTCCCAAAGGAACAGTGTACCTCAGGTTTACCTTAGCTCACTACTCCTGTATTCGCACACACAGCACTTGAGTTCAACTGTAGTAAAACAATAGGTAATGTATTTAACAAAGAATAGAGATTAAAATAGAAACAATTGTCAGTGATGGAAACAAATGGTTACATGTCAAATGCAAACCTGAGCCTAGTCTTATTAACAGAAACCTTTCCTATCTAATAAAGTAGATTATCACCCCCAAGTTCAGTCTTTGGCAGTACTTGCTAGCCCCAAGGAGCTAGAACCCAATCTTTCATGAAGCACCCAGCTCATCAAGGTACTCCCTCAAGGAATGTGCCCAAAGTGCTTTCTTCACCTTGAGATATCCCAAATCAGTCTTTTGTCTGTATTCAAAGACAGGGCAATCCCCTCACTCTCATAGTGTTCCTTTTCATTTACAAATGGTTCAGTGTTTGTCTTTTCACTGCAGTGTGGAACTGCACATATCCTACATGCAGCAGTGGTGTGCAGTGTAGATATCACCTATGGTACAGGATACTGGACTAGTTGGACCACTAATCTGATTGAGTATGGGGATTCCTATGCTACTGAAAGTTGCTTAAGCACAGAAATAAGCGTTGAATAACCCCAGAAAGTGGGCTATAGAAATTCAGCACATTAGTTTAAACTTCACCTTTTAAACAAATAAAATAAAATCCTACAGATATGGCTGGCTGAGTTGAGGCCACAGTAGAAATAAATCAGTTCTAGAAACCTCTCAGAATACATCATTGTGGAAGACTGGAGACAGTGGAAAAGTTGATGGCTGCATTAAGGCAGCCCCGAGCACTACAAGTTGGTCATAATGTATTGCCTTTAGCTGCAATACAAATTTCACAGTTTCTTCATATGAAAATTCATAATTTTAAAATAATTCTGTTGTAATTAAAAGTTAGGCTCTTCAGCTCATCTGTATAATCTTGAACCAGGAAAGAAAAACTTAAATTACCTTTCCTAGAGCCTAATTTTTTTTTAAACCAACAGCAATGAATCTTAACAGTTACCAAAGGAGAGTGATAAAAGGATCTCTTCTACCCTCAGGCTCAAATCTAGTTTGATTAGCATTCCCTGTATCTGAATTGGAACAAACTTGAGTCACAAGAACCTCATAGTCTGTAAATTCCAAGTTCAAATTCTGTTTAATTACCATGTTCTATTTTTTCCAATATGTATCCAATTTCATAATAACTGTGTAAGAATTAGGCTTGTTACATTTTCTGGTTTTGAACACATTTAAGGGGACAAAGGATTAATTCTCCAACAGCAGTGTGCTTCTGAAAGGTGTGCATAGTCAGAAAAGTGATGCTGTTTAATTCCATCTTTAGATTCTCTCTGACTCTGTCGCATTCTCTTTCCTTCTGTTCTTTCCATACTTGGCCTCTGGCTTGTGACTGTCAAGATATACTGTAACATTATTCATGTCTGATCAGATTAAATGTATCCAGAGTACAAATGCAGACTGAGACCGTTTTGTTAGCCACTGTTTAATTTTGTGTTGGTCAAAGCAATATATTTAGGCATAACACATCTGAAAAACTGTATTGCTTTCACAGTTCTGAACGTCTACATCAGTCCTGCTCCAGCTACTCTGTATCTTGCTTAACTACTATCCTTCCTGCCCTTTATTCACTATCTGCATCCATAACTTTGAGTATATATGGCACTGTGCCTTTAATCTAGGATACCTTTATCAAGAAAAGAGGAGTAGGTGGGAGAACATACAAAAAAGTGCAGAAGAACTTAGAATTCTTCAACATTGTATCTACTAAAAGGACACAGTACAAAATAGTTCTCAGGATTCTTATTCTGCAGCTACTAACCGATCTGCTAAACATTTACAAAAGTTAACCAAATATTCTGCTTATACTTGTGCAAAATAATATAAAAAAAATGCAACCAGCTCATCTTTACTCATTAGTTATTGGGCAACCTAAGGAGTCAACAAGTGTGCAGTGAAGCTCTTAAAACTAGTCAGATTCCCCGTCTTAAAATTCCCTGGGCCAGATTCCCAACAGTTAATCATCATAGTTCCACTGACTTCACTGGAGTTACATTTATTAACGCTGACTGAGATCTAGAGCACAATATCAGTTTCTGTGAGAAATGACCAAATGGGTCCTTGATCCCTTTGGGGAGAAAATCTCCTAGAAAGAGGAGGGACAAGGAGGAGCAGGGAATTTTGCCCCCTCATCTCCCAGCCTGTGGAGTGGAGCTAGAGTACTGTGGGAAGAAACCTATGCTATCCTCCTGTCTGACAGAGTGAACTTCTGCCCTCTAAACTCCTCTGACATAACAGGTATGTCTGCACTGCAGTAAGACTCGCGCGACTGGCCCATACCAGCTGATTCAGGTTCACAGGGGCTCAGGCTTAGGAGTTGTTTAATTGTGATGTAGATGTTCAGGGTAGGCTGGAACCCAGGTTTTAGCACCTTATGGGGTAGGAATGTTCCAGAGCTCCCAGGAATGTGCCCAAGCCCAAACACGTACACTGTAATTAAAAAGCTTCTTAGCTAGAGCCCAGCAAACCTGAGTCAGCTGGCATGGGGCAACCATGGACATCCAATTGCTGTGTATACATATCCAGTGTCTCCTGGTGCTCTCTCAAAGGGCAATATAGTATCAAGGGTCTGTGCATATGACTCAACTGAACAATTTTTTGCAATAATGTTCAGCCAGTCTCAGAGTCACTGAACAGTGATTTCATAGAACTTCAATTAGGTGTCCAGATATTTATGACAGAAAATGGATTATTAGATGTATCTAAAACTGACATTAATTCATTAGCATTGTAAGGATGCTGCACAACTTCATACTGATCATTAAATCCATTCCATATACTTGATTTACGGAGCTGAGAGATATTGTTCTCTTTAGTAGGACAAGCTAGAATCACCCCTCAGGTGAACTCATGTGGCAGCACTATCATAACCTTAGTCCCAGATTTGGACCTTAGCGTCCAAAATATGGGGGCTAGCATGAAAACCTCCAAGCTTAGTTACCAGCTTGGACCTGGTACTTGCTGCCACCACCCAAAAAATTAGAGTGTTTTGGGGCACTCTGGTCCCCCTGAAAAACCTTCCCTGGGGACCCCAAGACCCAAATCCCTTGAGTCTCACAACAAAGGGAAATAATCCTTTTTCCCTTCCCCCCTTCAGGTGCTCCTGGAGAGATACACAGACACAAGCTCTGTGAATCCAAACAGAGTGACTCCCCCTCTCCGTTCCCAGTCCTGGAAACAAAAGCACTTTCCTCTTCACCCAGAGGAAATGCAAAATCAGGCTAGAAAATTCAACACACACAGATCTCCCCCTGATTTCTTCCTCCCACCAATTCCCTGGTGAGTACAGACTCAATTTCCCTGAAATTTCCCAGAAAAGAAAACTCCAACAGGTCTTAAAAGAAAGCTTTATATAAAAAAGAAAGGAAAAATACATACAAATGGTCTCTCTGTATTAAGGTGACAAAATACAGGGTCAATTGCTTAAAAGAATATTGAATAAACAGCCTTATTCAAAAAGAATACAAATCAAAGCACTCCAGCACTTATATTCATGCAAATACCAAAGAAAAGAAACCATATAACTTACTATCTGATCTCTTTGTCCTTACACTTAGAAACAGAAGATTAGAAAACAGAAACTACTTCTCCAAAGCTTAGAGAAAGCAGGCAGACAGACAAAAGACTCAGACACAAACTTCCCTCCACCCAGAGTTGAAAAAATCCGGTTTCCTGATTGGTCCTCTGGTCAGGTGCTTCAGGTGAAAGAGACATTAACCCTTAGCTATCTGTTTATGACAAGCACAGATTCCTTTTGTTTTTCATTTTATTTTGTGTGTATTTAGCCTGCAAAATGCTAATCAAAGGTCCAACTCTGAATTCTTCATGCACCCAATCTCCCACTGAAGCCTATGAAATGAAAGATTTGCAAAGACTACAGAAAAGTGCTGTGTGAAAATGTTTTTTGTTCAAAATATAACAAATGGAAATACAACATGATCCCTGGCTGGAATTACCCAAGATATCTGATCATTTCCACGCAGCACATAAACACCTGTTTTGTTGCATTAAAATATTAGTTATTTTCATGCTCTTATAAAAAGCTCTCTACAGTATTTGCCTTAGCAGCATATAATGCTGGTCTGTGTGGTGCATGACACAAACTGGTATTATTTTTGTAATGCACAAAAAGATATTGAATGCTAGTTATTTCAATTTATACCATGTTTCTACTTAGACAAAATGGTTAAAGTAGTCAAAACAGCACTGAAACTTCTGAAACCAAAGTATGAAGTGACAGGTAAACACCTAGAAATGAATGGCTAGTATTTCTGAAATGTTACTTAGATGTCTTTATGCTTTCTTTACATAAATATTTTACTGATTGTTGCTAATCATTATTGCAGTTAGGTTTAATAAGCTGGGGATTTCACCAGCCTTGGACTTTTGGGTTACATTTAGCCAATAGGGAATGGGTGTTAATACCTCTCTCCTTTATCCTTAATTAAGAAGATTTCATAGGTTTAAGGAAACAGCAATTAAAGTGTTATAGCAATTTGCATATTTTAATAAGTCAAGAAGTCTTGGAAGTTTAGAAAAAAATGTTTTCACTACCAAGTGCAATTAAAATCTGAAAAGGCCTTTCAGAATAACACTTTGTCTCCAGAAGCATAAGCTTCTGGGTGCTAAGAACCAATGCAAGAGCATTTATTATTAGTGCTTTGAAGGTGATTTGTGATTCAAAAACTTCTAAGTTTAAAGTAATAAACTTGCTACTACTTACTTAGAACCACCTTGAGTAACCTGGGTCTACCTAAGATATTTCTCATCTACCTTTCCTATTTGAAACGGTGCATTACCAGGTACATATAGGACCCAATTCAGCAAGGTGATTAAGCACATGTCTAACTTCAGTCACATGAGTAGTCTCATTAAAGGCAATGCTTAAAATTAGGCACATAATTAAATACAATGCCAAATAGAGATGCCAAAAGGTTTTGTGAATTAGTGGGACAAGCTCTATGTTTTTTTGCAGTGTCCCATCAGACCTGCCATATTATTACCTCTTTGGAATATCCTCTTCAAGAGGTGAGCAAATACTTTAGCAGGATTACTGCCATTATTTAGGAGTTGCAGTGTTCTCCTTACATCCTCTAGTTTGTTCATTTCAGGGCTTAACTAACTTTAGCTAAAACAACTAAAATCACATTGAGCCTTACTTCGATGGTGTAAGTGTTTCTACAATACAGTGCACTCAATCAACCAAGCCACTAACACCCAGCCACTTCATTTATTTTAAATCTGATCATTTTCATTCTCTTCTATATTCCCTTATTCACAGAAACACCTGAACATCTTTCCTGACAAAAGTGGCAGAACAAAACACAAAAATTATGTCTTTAAAAAACAGAATTTTGTCCCCCTTAATGGAAAGGAAGTGTGAGTGGATCTCTCTTATTTCCACATGATGTGACTACTGCTGCACAGACCTATTTGTGATGTGCTTTTGGTTATCTAGTATTGCTACAATGAAGACCCAAGAGGGTGATTCGAAGCCTACTGAAGTCCATGGAAAAACTCCCATTTTGGACTTTGGTGGGCTTTGGATGAGGCCCCTGTCTCATGAAGAGAGTAAAATTGTTCTGCCTGTTAATGAAGGTCTTCTTGAACCTGCCAAGGGTTTATAGTTCTCCCTGGTTTTGAAGCTCTATGTGGCCAAAAAGCTGATTGCTACTACCAGGTGCTGTGGCAGGGCTCAGGGCCGGCTTTAGGCCCATTTGCCCGATTCCTGGGAACAGGGGCGGCTCTAGACATTTCGCCGCCCCAAGCACGGCAGCATGCCACGGGGGGCGCTCTGCCGGTCGCCGGTCCCGCGGCTCCGGTGGACCTCCCGACCAGTGAACCCTCCGCAGACACGCCTGTGGGAGGTCCATCGAAGCTGCGGGACCAGCGGATCCTCCGCAGGCAGGCCGCCGAAGGCAGCCTGCCTGCCGCCCTCCCGGCGGCCAGCAAAGCGCCCGCCTCAGCTTGCCACCCCAAGCACACGCTTGGCGTGCTGGGGCCTGGAGCCGCCCCCGCCTGGGAATCGAGCCCCGCGCCTAAGAGGGCCCCGCGCCTTAGGTACCTTTTCAAAAAAATTTTTTAACTTACCCCGGCTGCGGCTGGGGTCTGTTCCGGGGTCTTCCGTGGTCCCACTCCCTTGACCAAAGCACTGGCTGGATCGTGGCAAGCCCCGCGGCCCCGCTCTCCCAGCTGGAGCTCTGGCTGGAGCACGGCAAGCTCCAGAGCCCCGGCTGGAGCTCCGGCTGGAGCGCAGCAAGCCCCCTGGCCCCGGCTGGAGCTCCGCTCTCCTGGCTGGAGCTCCGGGCCCTTTAAATAGCCCCCAAAGCCCTGGAGTAGCGAGGGGCTTCAGCTGCCTCTGCCACCCTGGTCCTTTAAATAGCCACTGGAGCCCCACCACCCCCATGCATTCCCCAGCGCTACCGTGGCTTTTTAAAAGGTCCGGGGTGGGGTAGAAGCTGGGGAGCCCCAGGCCCTTTAAATAGCCCCCTAAGCCCTGGGATAGCAGGGGACTTGGGGGCTATTTAAAGGGTTGGGGCTCCAGCTGCCTCTGCTGCACCCCCTGCCCACTCCAGCCCCGCTCCCCCTTCCTGCAGCCAGCTCTGCACCCCGTGCCCACAGCCAGCCCCTGCCAAACCCCCTGCCCTGTCTCCAGCCAACCCCTGCGGCCTTGCCCAAAGCCAGCCAGCCCCACACACACTGCTGCCCGCATTAGACCTGCACACCCTGCCCTGCCCACACCCCTTGCCCTGTCTCTAGTCAACCCCTGCTGTACCCCCCTGCCTGAAGCCAGCCAGTCCCGCACTCCTCTATCTCCAGCCCTGCCAACCTACCTCTGCTGCACCCCCTTGGGGCCCTGCCTGAAGCCAGCCTGCCCAGCACCCCCCCGTCTCCAACTAGCCCCGCACCCCTTGCCCTGCCTGCAGCCAGACCCTACCACACAATGCATACCCCCAGGGAGTGGCGGGGACCCACACGTGAAACAGCGGTCATTAATAACCAATCAACAGCATATATGATGCAATGTACATAATATATAATTTTATTATTTATATAGTTATGGTAAGTAAATAATACATGAAAGAAATGAAAGGCTTTTTTTTCCACTTTATTTTTTTTAAGTCATCCCTGCCAGGGTCCCTCTGAAATTGTTCAAATTGGGCTCCGCACTTCCTAAAGCTGGCCCTGGAAGGGCTGGTTTACTTAATCCTACCTCAGTTCAGGTGGGTGAACTACATAGCCTCTTGAGATCCCTTCCAGCACTACATTGTTATGATTCTTTCTATGGAGGTCTTATTTATAGCTATATAACTATTATACATTTTAAATGGGGGGCACTGGTAGTCATAGTAGCAGAGGAAAGAGCAGAAGGTGCCAAATTGTTATGTTCAGAGCCTCGGGAGTGACAGTCTAGGCAGAAGGCCTACTCTTCTACAACCCCTGTGCTTCAAATTCGCAATTATCATACAATTAACTATCATGAGGAGTTTCTATGCAGCAGCACAGTAAGAATAGACATGACCAAAATAATACTTCATGAGGTTAAAATAGTTATCACAAGTGACAGTTCACACACTGATTGATAGAGATAATACAAAACCACTGCCACTTCCACAGGCTTAGCCTTCTGCTGATGCTGAAGTTACTGCACTATTCCTTTGTGAGGCCTGTGCCCTATCAAATATAATAATACAATTTTTGCATTTGGCGTGAAAATTTTGCCAAACGAAAAACAACAACAAAACTACTTTCCATCCCTCCAGTTCCTCCTTAACTACACAAACTGTGATTCTTCTGTGTGTAGTCACTTTTCAAAAGGGACTTTAAAAATCATGCTTTCATTAAACTGTAATAGAAAGAGCAGCTAAGCAGAGATTTTGTCTCTCTGAAATCATGTTAAAATGCCTTCTGCTGACCCTCCAGATCAAATGGAGTGTGCTCAAAGAGGGGCACTGGTGCAACAATATGTGTACAGTAACTTCATGCTTAACATTGTAGTTATGTTCCTGAAAAATGTGACTTTATGTGGAATGATGTTAAGTAAATCAAATTTCCCCATAAGAATTAATGTAAATAGGGGGGGTTAGGTACCAGGGAATTTTTTTTTCACCAGACAAAAGACTCTCTCTTATATATACACATATACACAGTATAAGTTTTAAACAAACAATTTTAATACTTTACACAGCAATGATGATTGTGAAGCTTGGTTGAGTCAGAGGATGGATTAGGGTGGGATATTTCCCAGGGAATGCCTTACTGCTAAATGATGAACTAGTACTCAGCTGAGCTCTCAGAGATTAACATGTTGTTATTGTAGCCTCACAAATGGAGGGAGGGGAGACAGCATGGCAGCATGTGTGTGAGAAAGAGACATGCATTGCCCCTGTAAGTACGCTGACCCCACTCTAAGTACACTGCCTTTTTAAGTAGATCAGCAAGTTGAGACAGCAGCTGCTGCCAGGAAGCTCCCTCAGTTCTGAGTCCTGTGTCCCCGCTACTCTCTGGATGGGATAAAGGCGGAGGAGACACACCCTGACATTAGCACCCATCCTCCCCCCAGCCTTGCACAGCAAGCAGGAGGCTCCTGGGAGTAGCTCCAAGGCAGGGGGCAGAGGCAGCCTATGACAGTGGGGGGAGGGACAGCTGAACTGCCAGCAATTGGTAACCTGCTGTGCGGCTGTCACACAGGGAACTTAGGGGAGTGGGGAGCTGACGGGGGGGGCTGCTGGTCCACCCTGATTCCAAGCCCCCACCAACTAGCTCCAATGGGCTGTGTAGCAGGGTGGATCCTCGTTCCTGCCCTGAAAGGGTTAAAAACAGCCTGGGAAAGGGGCTGAGGCTGGAGAAAGCAGCCCTTTTAGGCTGGGCTGATTGGGGAAGTGGCTGCAGCTGGGAGCCACGCCCGAGACTGAGCGACAGGGCCTAATAAGAAGGCCAGGGAAGCCAAGGGTAGACAGTCTCCCGCTCTGTGTTCAGAGGGAGAAGGGTCTGGTTGTATAGAACTGACACGGTACCTATAGTAAAGCAGTGCTGGAGAAAGGCAGAGGAGCTGGGGAGCTCCTGCCTGGAAAGCCCCAGGCTGCAGCCTAGAATTAGGCTAGGAGGTACTGGGGTTGTAGGGTGTAACCCAGGGGTAGGCCAAGGCAGCAGGTCCAAACCCCTTTGCTGATGATGAGTGACTGATACTGCAGTCTGCCCCAGGGCGTGGGGCTAGACAATGACTGGCAGTAGCCTACACTGAAGCAAAGTGGGATAGAGGGTGGGGGGGTTCCCTGGGAGGGGAAACCTCTAAGGAAAAAGGGGTTGCTGCCAGGGGGCAGAAACCCACATAAAAGGGGCATCGGGGTCCAGGGAGGGACATGGGGCCTGTAGCAGGAAACAAGGCGCATCACCGGCCTGCAGAGGGCGCTCCACTGGATCCTGAGCTAATTCCTAAAGTGACCAGCAGGAGGCTCCGCGGGGGTGAGTCCGCCGGTTTACAGGCTGCTTTTTCTGCAAGCAGTAGACAAAGCAAGCAGCTGCCAAACAAAGTTACAAGGGAGCATTGCACAACTTTAAACAATCAAGTTCCCTAATTGATCAGCCACGTAACAATGAAACAACATAACCGGGACAACTTTAAGTGAGGAGTTACTGTATTTATATGGAAGTGAATGTTCTGACTTAAAGCCCTGATCCGAAGCCTGTTGAAAACAAATGGAAGTTTCATGTAATTTCAGTGAGCTTTGGAATGAGCTCTAAGTGCCACATTTAAAAAACAGGCCTTATTGTGCACTTTCCTGAATGTCACTGCACCTTTTTAGCTCTGCCCTTTCATCACAAATGAAGACAGTGACACAAGTTTTTTTGTTTGTTTGTTTTTTCTTCCAGAACACTTCTTTACAGAGCAGAACAAAACAATTTACTTATACTTTTTTTTTCTTTAGTAGGAATATCTTTTGAGGGCATTCAAACTGTAACACACCAGCATTTGTTAACCCAAAATTTATATAATAAATCTCCAAGGCTAATCTAGTGTTATTTATAACATCAGGAAAAGGATCTTCTATGAGGAGCAGGAGCTTTTAAAATCTCAATAGAAAATTCCATGTATTTACAGCAATCCCAGATTATGAGGAAATAATCACCTGTTTGCAATACTGTTTCATGGAATAACTCCATTTGAGCCAATGACAAACAGGTGATATCCTAGAGTTCAGTACTGCTAATATACCATTAGGATTGCTTTTCTGTTACCACTTTCCCAAGGTTTTCTTTATAAATATTCACTGTTAGCTGCACCTTATAGCACCTTCTACTGGTGTTTTTCTCCTGTCTGAGTTGGGATAGCGACTTTTCTGAATGCTGTTTCCTACATCAGAAAAGAAGGCTGATCTTGTAGTTAAGGCACTGAACTACAATTCAAGAGACTGATTCATTTCCAAACTCTGTCACCAATTTCCTGTGTGACCTTCCTGTGTGACTGGGTAAATTGCTTAATCTCCTCATGGTTTATACCCTCATCTGGAAAACGAGGATAATAATGTTACCTTTCTCCCACATTTTTTTCTGTCTTTTCTATTTAGCTTGTGAGATCTTCAGAGTCGAATGTGTTTCTTCCTATGTGCATGTATAATGGCTCACACAACAGGGCTCCAATGCTGATGACTGCTACTGTAATACAAATAATTAATAGCATACTTTATAAAACTTAACATCCTATATTAAGAATGCTTGCTAGACTATCATCTTCTGCATTCCTAATACATTTTGTAACATCCTTAATAATGAGTTCATAAAGATTGTTGTTGCATTTCTTAATTACGTATGTAAAAGGCAACATTAGTTGTGTTTTCTAATCTCTAATGGGAATCAAAGCTTACAATAATTATTAAAATATTTAGCTCCTAATAGTGGGCTATTTGTTAGAAGATGTAAATGTTGCAGTCATTGCTCCACATAGCTTGCTATCTAAATAGACATGACAGAACAAGAAAATACAAAACAAGCAAAAGCAGGACAAGATTACAGCAGCACAATCATGTGATTCCTTAAAAAGATATGCTTACAGTCTGATGAATTTGTACTGCTTTGAGATGGAGATAGGTGGTGTTGAATTACATCATGTTGTTACAAAGCCGCACTTCTAGAAGCTGGTCTGTGTTGCTGGCCTCCTGCACAAAACACGGAGACCATCTGAAGTCAGTAAGACTCTGCATGGGAAGAGTCATCTGTCCATGTACAACAGCCAGAAGGATCAGGACAACATATTTTGGAATATTAGCCTCATGGGCCAAGACCACCCTACCAGGGATTAAATAATTTTATGTTTCTTTGAAAACCTTAGAAGCCAGGTTTTGTCTTAACCTACCCCAAAATCAATTTCATAACATGTCCAATTGACAGAGCTATATTTTCAAACATAAACACCTAAATTGCATATGTAAACTGAGCATCTGAACATTCAGTGGTAAATTTCATCTGTACTTATAAAGCACCAATCACCACAGTATAAAGTTGCTGTAGATGCAATTAAACTAGTATATGACAGCTTGTAGGGTTGGGTGGACATAGCAATCAACATTGGCATCTTTGACACACTTGTTTATCTGACAATTTTCTTGGCTAAAATCCATTAAATAGAGCTGGCGATGTGAGATGAAGGCTTCACACTTATGACCATTTCCTGTTTGGATTTTTTTTGTTGGTAAATTGTTAAAATGACCTTTAGTGACCTATGATAGAAATGTCAAATGTCATGTTCATTCTCTTTTGCAGCCAACAATCCACATGTAATGTGTACTAAATTTCAAGAATGTATCTCGAAAGGGTACTTGAATAGCTGAAATCTGATAAGGAAGACAGATGACTTTTAGATAACCTCCGATAGAAAGGTCAAAAGTAGGATTTGTTCCCCAGCATATCCAAGCTCATTATGAGGCCTGAAAAAATTAGATTTTATTCTGTAAATATTGGTAAACTTTGATTTCATAACATCACAAGCCAATGAAAAACATAGTTCCCTGGATGATAATCAAAATTTACAGAAAAGGAAAGTGAGAAAAATGCTGCTTGAGAACTACAGTTTGATTTAAGGACATTTACTTTGCATATTTTGACATGATATTGACATTTTGTGTTTTAATGGTTATAAAGTTTTAGCTATTTGAATCTCAACATCTACTCTCATTAAATAATTGCCTCCCATAATTTTACTGCCACTGTGAAAATTTAACTGGATTAAAAACTGAAAAAATGCTTAAAACCCATAATTTTGCAAAACTGTGAAAATTTAGATTTAAAAAAAATCGAAAAAAATTACTTATGTGAATGTATAGGGAATACTAGTACTTCGGGACAGAGGCCTGAGTTGGCTGGCTGATTACCCTTCCCACTGCACCTGAGAAAAACCTAGAACTTAATTAGTTGATCTTTATCAAAGAAGGCAGCAGCAAATGAGGGGGGTGGAGTGCAAAACCCTCTGGAAAGATTAGAGTCAGTGCACCCAGTGGACTGCTGCTGGAACTACTGCAGAGGAACTGCTCCAGAAACCAAACATACAGAAGGAGAGACTGTGTGGAGTCCTTTACTGATGAGGCTGAGGAAAAACGCAGGAAATTTTGGTTACTGGAGTTACTGGCATGAGAAACAGATTTGAGGAAGGGACTATTTGGCCTGTACAGACTCTTGAGGGAATAATCTGCAAGGTTTTGATTTTGTTTGTTAAGAAGGATTAAGTAAAACAATTAACCTTGCTGGAAACTGATTCCCTAGGTTCCTTCAGAGCACTCAGACAGAATTAGCCCAGGGAGTGAGCTGAGTTAGCAAGAGCAAAGAAAGACTGGTCTGGTAGGAAGGAGTGCTTGCTATAAGATAGGTCCTACTCCTTCTATAACTTAAAAATAAACATCAGTATTAGCCATTGAAATTTATAAATAAATAAATCTACAAAACCTACTCCTAATAAATAAACATGCTAAGGTATAGTAGCACTATGAAAGTATAGCTCAGTATGAAAGTTGCATTAGTCATTTTAGCCATTTGCAATCATTTAAAAATACATACAGTTTCTGTCTCCAAAGACAATCTTTATCCCTCCCTCACTGCAAATTTGACTATAACCTGCAGTTTCCTATAGTTGTCTGCTTTTGTGAGAAATATCCTCAGACTGTAGTCTGGACTTGTGTATTTCTAAAGGAAGATGTTTGTAGACAGTATTTTATTACTGGTATTCTTAAAAATGGCCAAGATTTGGGTTCATTCTGATCTCCAATATAGAGAACTTACATATTCATGAGTCTTTCAAATAGTCTTTCATTCAAAAAATGATTGTATAGTGCTTCCAATGGCACAAGTAAGCCTAGGTAAGGCCAAGTGCATCTTCTAAAATGTGTGCCCTTAACAAAACTAATGAAGAAATAATGACCTCCAAAACATAAAACATTTTCTTTGAAGTTGTCTTTTCTGATTTAATCATGCTACACAGCTTGTTAAGTTTGTTAAATGTTTCTTTTTCTTTTCATGGAATAGAAACGCAAAACAAAGCCAATCAGAAAGCTTGAAATTATAGTAGGGATGACACAAAAAAGGTTCCTCTTTTTAAAGGTAAAAGAAGGACTTTTCCTTTTCGTTAAGTCTTTTTCTTTTAAGAATGCTTAGTTGCAATATTGAAAATAACAAGTGCAGCTGTTAAATCTTTTCAGAATTCTTCATCCTTGATGTACAAAGCATGTGCTCTCAGCGGGTGGAACTGACAATTCCATTTACATTCAACATCTTTAAATTACTAGCATGCCACACAAAAAGACCGTATGCACTCCAAAGCCCCCAAATCATTTATTTATATGACATTTTATCAAACTCTTATTACTGAAGCACTCATGTTCACCTCAGTCTTTCTTTGTCAATCATTTAGAGATGTAAAGCACTGACTTAGCAGTCGGACTTTTTGTTTGTTTTAAATTTTGCTTTTGGAAGGATGCCATGCCTAAGGTTTTGTATGTTACTGACCAAGAAAATGTGCTCACATTTTCAGTGACAAAGCCACATTATGGAAGTGAGATCAATTTGGCAGTGTTTGACAAGTGACAGTACTAAAGTAGAAAAGAAGGTGAATGAAAAGAAACCTTTACAGAAAGAGATGACACATTTTAGTCTATGGCAGTACTGGAAATGTTGCTGTAACAGAAAAGTTTATTCCATCAAATCAAAAGATATATAGCAGAGGGGAAAGGACATAGTAGGGAGGAAAGTTCAGATTTAAATTTAGCTTGTTAAAATGATGTCTTAAATGTATATAATTCCTTTATCCCAAGTGCTTTACCAACTGACTTATAAACTGGATGCAAAAGACTAATTCATCCACCAGTGAATGATAAGAACCCTGATGAAAAATACTTCAGCTGTGTAAGAGCACACAGTAATACTACACAGTAGTTTAGTACAGGATCCAAAGAATGCTATATTCATTTGGAACTACTATGGGATTGGTGGCAGAGGGAGGGAGATGGTGGGTTGGTAGGAAGAATGTAACTGTCCAAGTTAGGATTTGGCCTTGACATTAACATGTTATCTCATGGCAGAAAGTGCCATAGGATGCTTAATACTCACAAATAATTAATAGCAGGAGTAGGACCGTGATTTTACATTTCCTTAAAAACAGGGTATTGTTTGAGATCTCATTAACACTGTTCTGGTATGCTGATCCAAGATCTGATGCTATCAGACAACAGTATTGGCTGTGACATCATTTAGCCTTAGATGGAATCTCATTTCATAGGATAGGCAGCTGCCATATATTGTCCTTTGGAATAGAGGTATAAAGAGTCATAAGTCCCGATTCACTGAAACAAAGAAATCCTTTTCTAATTCAACAATCTGTACTGTTAAAATCACTGAGCAATGTTTTCTTTTCTCGGCGACTGAAGAGGCGAGGAAAAGAAAATTGGGCCATAAACATTGTTTCCAACTTTATGGCAAACTTATAAAACTTCTTTGAATGAGAAGGGGTAAACAGAGGAGCAGCTGGCAACAACAACAAAACAAGAAAATGCAATGGAAAACATTCCCCCAAATATTTTCTCTAAAATGGTACAGGAAATTAGGAACCAGTAGTATTGTCTTATATTACATATCTGCCCACAGATTCATCTCCTTCATTCAACTGAATGATACTACAAAGACAGAGAAGAGACGAACAGGAGTAACAATTCACAAGGTCACTGAGGTTGGTAATATCAGAAGCTGTGGCTTAATTATAGGATAATAACGAATGAAGTAATTCCTTAAGATCTTTTGTCATGTAATCCTTCAAAAGTAGATGAAGAGTTGAAGTTAAAAAGTTTAGAAACTGTACTTTTGCTCTGGGCATGCTTTTTACTGATTAGAGCTTGTTACTAAAAATGGGACTGTTTCCTGGAAAATAATAGTGCACTCAATTGTAACTCCCTAGGACTAAATCTATTCAGCTAAACTTTCAAAAGTGTCCACTGATTTTGGATGCCTTAATTTTAGGTTCTTAGGCTGAGACACCTTGCACCTCATTCTCAGAGATCCTAACCACCTATAGCTCCCACTGTCTTCAGCTGGAATTTTGGGTGGTGTTCAGCGCTGCTAAAAATCAGTTGCAAGGAGCCTGATATTCAGGGAGTGTAAACTATAATACTGTAACTCCATAGAAAACAATGGAGTTACACCAGTACGTCACACCCCACTGAGGATCTAGAGGACCTTCAAGAGGAATTCTCCAAAATTGTGGCACCCTTAACTGGTGGACACTTTTCTGAAAATGTTTACCGTTGTAGATGTCTAAAGTAAAATGAGTGAAGTTAAAAATATTTCTTTTTTTTACTAGTAGAGAAGAAATTATCAGTTCTGAGAGTACTCATCATTATAAGAATATGGCAACACTTCCCCCAACAGTAAAATTACCCATCTGTAAAGAGATACAGTTGGTGCACTTACAATAAAATCACTGGGATTTTAGAGATGTTACTAGTTGTAGTGGTATGCTCTGTTTTAAGTATAAAGAATATGTTCAAAATCTTTGCTATTAGAATAAATTTTCAAGCATGCCCACTGAAAAAAAAGAACTTCTAAAATGTTTGCCACTGTATATATATTCTTCTCTATTCAGTGTAGGGCCCTCATTACACTGTTCCAGCTAATTGCAGTTTCGTTTACATTTGCAAAAGGTGAAGCCTATTTTGGTTTCTCAGAGCGTTGAACAGGCACATTTAAAAATATAAATGAATAAGAAAATATACTCTGGTGTTTCCATGCTCCCACTGGAGGATTTTTCCATCAGCCACCATCACACTTTTTCCAGAGCAGGAGGACCTTTCACATCTGTATTTAAAAATGAAGGGCCAAATTCTGTTTTTGGTTAGACTTGTGATTTGAATGGTTTTGCACAGATGTAATTGAGGTCAGAATGTGGCCTGTAACATGCTACACTCAAGCAAGAGTACATCAAGTTCTGTCCACTCTAGCAGATGTTCACCTTCTGATGGTAGATTTAATTGTTATATGTTCAAAGTAATGCTGCTATGATAACATCATGGTTTTGTCTCCCACCAATGGCACTTTCTCAACAGGGTACCAGAGGATGTGCCTAATTTTAAGCATTGACTTCAATGAGACCTACTTGCGCAAAGAGTTAGACATGTGCTTAAGGACCTTGTTGAACTGGGGTCCACGTGCTTTGACTAAGCCATTTTTCCTATTGCATTTTTCTTTTTGCCTACTTTACTATTGGGAACTCTGTCAATGAAAAAGGTTATTCTATCTTTTTTCTGTCTCAGTAATCCTTGCCGACACAGAGTTGGCAACCTAATTAAGAATCTTTTTTTTTTTCTTCTTGTAGTAGCCTCACCCTGTGGGAGAGAAACAGATGTGGTATCTTTGAATCTAAGTTTTAAAACTGTAGGAATAATGTGTGCCTCTGATCTTAGTATAGTTTATGCAAAGACTTTTCAATGTGGCTAACCTCCCTGTCCACCAAATGCTTTTCAAACATCCTCATAGGTCACTCAAAGGGGATTACCTGGCTGAGAGAAGCAACATGACCATTCACGCGTGTGTGGCCACCTCAAGATTTTAAAAGAGTGACACACATTTTGATGTTGTTCATCTGAGTGCCATACAGAAAGCTGCACCATGTGGAAGGTCATCAGGGACATTATGTTACTCAAGGATTTTGGAGGATAGGTCTAGTGGAACATCACAAGTTTTTTAACTGAGTATCTATTACTGAAAGAATAATTGTTTTATATCTTCAAAGGGGCTGATGTAGAAAGGCCAAAATTTTCAAAAGTGGCTAGTGGGCCTGGGTGACCTAATTTTCAGAAGGTGCTGAGCCCCTTCCTGTAAAATGTAATACTCTCTTAAAGGTGTCTCAGGTTGGTCACCCAAAGTTGAATATCCAAAAGAGCTAGTCACTTTTTAAAATCAGTCTATCTTCTGTGGGATTTACACCACCACCCCATCACCATAGTATCTGCATACCTTCCATCTAAAATCAGTAGCAATAGCAAAGCCCCTAGTAATCTTTGGTTCTTTTTTCTTTTGGGGTTAAATACCTCTGCTTGGGGTATGGCATTTCCTGGGTGGGTAGGTGGGGGTTTGGGAGCTATGGCTGTCCAAGTTAAAATCTTGGCTGTATTATCAATCTTTGTTTTTTAAAATCATGAGAGTCAAATTCAAGCAGTATTCAAAGCAATCAAACTCTCCATCCTTAATGGGAGGAAATGGAATGCCTGTCTAAGTCCTTGGCTCAGAGGATTTCTTCTAGGTCTGATAAGCATATGTAGGGGTAGCCCATGGGGGAAAAAAATTTAAAGTACAATTCTAGGCCAGAACTTTCAACCTCAAGTGCCTATACCTAGGCACTATATGAAGGACTTGTATTCAGAGATGCTGACTACCTGTAGCCTCCATTGTGAATTATTAGGGTTCAGTGCCTTCTAATTATAGTATTAAGAGTGTACTCTATGTTTCAATGTTGTAATAGTGCCATAGTAATTATACGAAACTTACATTTATTATTATAGACAGGGCTGGTAGTACTGACTTAGTATTGTCAAATACTTGCCCAATACTTAACAATGTAAGACTCCTCTATTTATCTGCTTACACTTGAAGCTGGGTGGGAGAGTGTTTTCCCATCGTGCGAGAATTTTTGAGATTTCAAAAAAAAAGTTTCTTGACCTTCTGAATCAAGATGAAAAATCAATCTTGGAACTTTTCACAAATTGAAAATTTGTTTAAAAAATCATATTGGGTCAATCAAAATGCTGTATTTAGATTTCAACCTTTATAATTTTTTACTATAACAAATTTTGAACAAAAAATCATTTCAAACAAACAAAAAATGGAGATTTTCTGTTTAGAAAATGTTAAAATATCCTATTTTGATAACTTGGAAACTTTTTGGGAAATTCACCAAAACCTATGAAAGTTTTGGTTTCTACAAGCAGGGCCGGCTCCAGGCACCAGTGCGGGAAGCAGGTACTTGGGGCGGCCAATGGAAAGGGGAAGCACGTCCGGGTCTTTGGCGGCGGGTCCCTCAGTCCCTCTCGGAGGAAAGGACCAGCCTCTGAACTGCTGCCGAAGAATAAAGCAATCGCAGCTTTATCTTTTTCTTTTTCTTTTTTTTTTGATGCCGCTTGGGATGGCAAAAAAGCTGGAGCCGGCCTTGTCTACAAGTCAGTATTTTCTGTTGAAAAATTGTTCAGTCAAAAAATTTCTCACCGGCTCTAATTATATCTTTAACAAACTTAATTATATGGTCTCATGCCAGATGTCTCCCTCAGGCTGAATAGTTTTGGAAGCCTTCAGCCAAAACAGTTCAGCTATTTCAAAGAACAAGGCTAGGGAAAAATACATTGTTTGCCCATATTGAATTAGTGCCAGTGACCTTTTTAACAGCTCTAGCATCCCTCTGCTTTGGAGCAGGGAATTGAAACTTGGCAGGGCGGTGGCCTTTGAATCAGGGATTGCTTTGAATCCCTGTGAATGTCTACCCAAATTTGGCCTAGTTGAAAATTTTCTGTATGCACAGACTCAGTAGAAACTTCCTAGATCTTCCACAGCTAAATTACTTGAAAAGTCCATTTGCACTGAGCATCTTCAACATGGGGCTGAACATGACTTTCTCTGCAGTTGCTGCTTGAGGCTGCTGCAGACTGGGTCAGATCCAGAGACTAGAACTGAATGCAAGGAGACTCTCTCTCCTGTGCTCTCAATGCCCACAGTGCTGAATTTAGAAAATATGGAGGAGGAAGCTGCCTTATTCAAATGCAGAAGAGACAAGATCAGGACATGGAGAGTAGGGGGATTAGATTGGAGAAGCAGCTAGGTGGGTGGGCAGAGAGACTGAGAATTGAGGAGTGGGGCAAGGAGAGGGAACCTGGAGCTGGGAGTTGGGGGAGACTGAGAGTGGCTGGGCATGGAGACTGTGAGCTGGGGTGTGGAGACTGGGACTTAACAAAGAGATTAGGCCTAGTATGAGATGCCTGAGTAATGAAGACAGTGACTGGATGGGTGAGGAAAATGGGCCTGGGATAAGGAGCCAGAGTAGGAAAGAGAAATGACTGCAACAGGAAGTGGTTGAAGGAGAAGGGGCAACTGTGATCAGGCTTGGGAGGAACAGGCAGAAGAATCTGTGCCCGCCAGAGCACACTCTCTTCCAGAGCCTGGAATGGAACCTAAGATTCTGACTCACTATTCCTCTGTTAGCTAAATTCTGTTAACCTAAACTGCCAAATTTTCCCATCCCTCTCTAGGGCTGATCCACACACAGAATGATAGCCTACTACTGCTATCAGTTACTCCATTCCTGTACGTGGCAGACATTTTTGTGGTGGATCTAAAGGTTCCTACCTTGCTGATCCATTGATCCTTGGATATTGTTATCACATGATGGAATTTCATTGATTTTTTTTTTAGTTTACTTTTCTAAAAACTTATAAAATACCGTTAAAAAGCATTACCAAGTTTGCAGAATCATGCACTCAAAAGTAAGGTTACCTCTGCAGTCTTAACTCAACCCCCTTAAGTATATGTGTTTTGATACAGTCTTTAATTACATTGATCATATGGTGTTTTTATCACAGGACTCCTGGCTTACTCATTCCACAGGATGGAGTTGGTCTGGAGATCATGAAGGGCTGTGTAGTGAAGGAGACTGTGGGCTATAGGATTCCCGCTTCATTTGTTGCAGAAGTTGGAAGTGTACCTATTGCTGGTACTGAATCTAGGCCCATCTGAAACAAAAGGCCAGCCCACTGAGACCACTAGGCAAATGATCATGGGGACAACAAATGAACACAGAGAAACAAAGAGGAAGGGGTCATAACATAGTGCCACAACAAGTGATTCAGAGGGTGGTCACCAAGCAGAGATCCTCAATCAGTGCTCACTGCTCCTCAGAAGAGTCCTAGGAGCCAGTGAATGCCACTCAGAACTGCCCAACAGTCGCAATGCACCCCACCGTCAGGAAGGGGTGTAGTGAATGAGGCAAGAGATTATGAAAATAGAAATAATGGTCCAATGGGCAAGGCACTTGAATGTTGTACTGGATTCTATCCCTGCCTCTGCCACAGAGTTCCTACATGATTCTGGCCAAATCACCTGAACCAAAATTTCCACAGGTGGTCACTAATTGTGTGCTCATTTACTTGGGCACCTGACCTTAAAATGTGATTTGCAGAAGTGCTGAGAACTCACAGCTGAAAGTGAAGTCAGTGAAAGCTGTGCTTTGAACATAGAGAGTGCTATATAATACTACATATTCTGAAAAATCAAGTCCCAGGTGTCTCAAACTGGGCACCCAAAATTAGTTCAGACTTTTGACCTTAAGTCACTGTGTCTCAGTTTCCCATCTGTAAAATGGGAATAGTACTGCCTCAGAACCTCACAGGGGTGTTGTGAAAATAAATTCATTAATGTTTGAGAAGGACACAGATACTGTAGTGAAGAGCAACATAGAAAAGCCCAGGAGGAAATCAACACCACTGTCTTCAGAGCAGTGTTTGAATAGTGTGCAGTAAATAAAGCCTGGGCCACACATTGAACAATAAGGAGAAAACAAACTATTTAATAGCTGCTCATTAGATGAGCACCATCCACCTGGTGCATTGAATAAGGCAGGAGTTCTTTGGAAAAAACAGTTTGTGATTATGAAAATAAGTCTATATCACAATACTGATATACACAAAACTTAAGTATTTGTCTTTGCAAGAATTAATGTTCTTTTAACAGTTTTTGTGTGTGATTTTAAAAATTGTAGTGTTCTCCATAGAAGAGAATAATCTAGTCCCATACAAAGCACTATGCCATATACTGATTTGCACAAGCTGAAGATTTGGCCCTTATACTCACAATATACAGTATAATTATTATTGAAGACTTATTACAGAAAGTGAAGTAAAAATCATAGCAAATAAGAAATGTTACATGTTAGAGAAAGTACATCTACAGTACATGTAGTTATTAAACTCTGATCCAATAAAGAAATTGTAAATAAATATTGCAGTAGAAACTACAGTAAAATTATACTGAAATGTACTTCTCAGCCAAAGTGCAGTAATGTGCCAATTTCTCAGGAAGAACTGTGCTGTATAGCTTTTCTGCTATTTAAGGACTTCAGTAACTCAGCCAGAGGTTAGGGGGTCTATTACAGGGATGAGTGGGGGAGATTCTGTGGCCTGCAATGTGCAGGAGGTCAGACTGAATGATAATGATAGTCTCTTCTGACATTAAAGTCTGAGTCTATGCAAATCCCTTCACTGTGGTTGTTGCTGTTTGGTTTTTATGATCACACTATGGCTATTACTCAGGAGTTGCACTGTGTGTATACAAATCTCTCTTCTAAACGGCTGCTATAATTCCTCTGCTCTTATTGGCTCCTCTATGCAACTTTCAAACTGCAGAAGCCAGAAATATGGCCACCCGAGCTATTTCCTGCTTATTCATGAGAAAGGAAAAACTCCACATTTTCTATGAAAGTGTGGTGGGAGATGTGTTGGGAGGGGGGAGTCCCTAAGAAGCAGAGAAATGGGGCTGCCACAGTGCTGAAAAGAAAATATCTGTTTTAAAATGTTAAGAAATCCTCTGGCTAATTTGCCTCCTCATGCGTCTAGCTTCCTCCCTCCATGTTAGCAAGTGATAACTTTAATATTTTGTTTATACTGGGAGAATGTAGACTTCCCTTTCCTAATTCACATTCAAGGCACAGGATTAAATTATTGCTTTTTGGAAAGAAAAAAGCTTTGGTGTGTAATGAGAGAAAAGGGGTAGTGAATAAAGAGCTAAGGGGGAAATGGTAAACTGAGGGAATAATAGGCAGGGGAAAGCCCCCGCCCTCCCCCAAAAAAGACGTACCTTCACCTAAGATACCATATTGACTGGATTAGTACTTTTAGGTCTCAGTTGCCCACCACAAGGCAGGACAGACCTTCCCTAGATGTCAAATACATTTGCAATTAATAAGATGTTCTGTGGAGTCCCTCAGTGATTTAATTATGAGTAGTCTCACTCTGAGCCAAATTATGATCCATTACTCATGCAGAATAATGTTACATTAAAAAACTGACTTCACTGAGATTACTTTCCAGTGATGTACAAGTCTACCTGGGTAAGGGGATTGCAATCTGATAATCAGAGAAGGGAATGGAGAATACTCTAACTCAGATAATATAAAAATGGAAAGCGTTAGGATTAAATGAAAGAGAGAGGTAAGTTTCCATATGAAGTGATTCAGGAAAGACAAATGTAAAGTATAGGAAGGCATACAGAATGGAAGGAGGCCAATTATGCCAGAGCATTCTAAGATATGTCTCCGCTACTCACCATTGGTGGCAATGTGTATTGTATGTGTAGCTACATGCTGCACTGAAAAGCAGGCTACGTTCACATTGCGGCATGTAGCAACACCTGTCAGTGAAAGGCTCTGGCAGAGGGGAGGCAGCAGGGAAAGGCTTCAGCAGCTCCCCACTGTCACAGCCTTCCTTTGAAGTAAGGAAAGGCTCCTTTCCCCACTGCTTTCCTGTTGTCAGAGCCTTTACCAGCTTCCAGACCTTTTCCCTGCATCCAGGAAAGGCTGCAGCAGCAGGGAGCCACTAGATCCTTTCCCTGCAGCCTTTCCTTGCTGCAGGAGTCTTTTCCTGTGGAGGGAAAAGGCTCCAGTAAGAGGGAGGCTACAGGACACTAGATAGTTAAAAAGAGAAGTGTGGCTGGGGAGGCAGTGCTTGGGTGAATAGACAGCATGTTAGGTATGTGCTCGAGTATATACCCGCCCCCTTCAGGCGTGTCTTTACTCTACTGGTCTAAGCCATGCTTCACCAGCTACACTGCTATTTTTGCCCATGCTGGGGGCTATGTTGGTATGTCCAGTTTACGCTGCCAAAAGAAGCATTACAGTGTAGACTTATCCATGGAGAAAGACCTGAAAGTTAGGACAAATTGAATAAATTAATGTGACTCGAGGGAGGTCAGTGAAATTAGTTTTATCAGTGCAAGTAGCACAGGTAAAATAGGCAAGATTATTCCACTCGCTCTGCAGCACTAGTTATGAGTTAGGCCTCAGTTCATGCACTGTTTTGTGGGTTGGTTGCTATATTTAAAACTGGCATAGACAAATTGGGAAAAGTGCAAAAGAGGTAAACAAAAGGAGATAAGACCCATGTGGAAAGAATTAAGAATTTGGGCATATTCAATCTAGAGAAAATATGTTTAGGCAAACATTGCTCTACAAATCCAAAAAGGGATGTTTTAAAGACAGGGATCATGTATTCTGATAATTCTGGTAATTTTCTCCAGTTTTATTGGGAACAAACTTGTAATATCAAAGATAGATAACACCAAATACCAGAACGGTCAGTAACATAACACACACCATTATAGGATTTAAAAGAAAACCTTTCTGATCTGTTTGCAAGCATTCACAGACACATAGATTTTGTTCCTTTAACTGAAGTAGGAAGATCACATTGCAAAAGCAGTTATTTCCTTTGATCCCATCGGTCGGCTTGATGGGAGGAGACAGAGCTGTCGCATAATATCTCTACTTTGTAGAAAAAATAGATTTCAAAATTAATTGCTTGTATGATGTACCTACCTATACTAAATGTAAAAAGAACGTTGGTCCTGAGCCTGCAGTGCTCTCGTAGAATGACAGGGATCTTCAGAATTTGAAGGGATGCTTCAAACATTCTAGGATTGTGGGAATAATTCTTCCTCCTGGAAAATGTGGTATTCATGACCAAATTAGTTTTGTCTTGATTAAATAGCATTTCTACGGATGCAGTAGCACATAGAGGACTTAAAGCTGTCCTAAAGTAGTAGCTGGTAATTCCACTGATATATGGACTTTATTCCATCCACTCTAAAGGTTTGTCAGGTCAGGCAGAGTGTGTAACAGGGATAAATAGATGAGGCTAGATCAAGCCTGCACAACTCGTAAAGCGGCGAGGGCAATATGACTCCAAAGAAAACACCTGAGGGCCGACCCCCTCCCCTAGCACTGCCAAGCCCCCCTGAAACACAAATCCCCCACAGTGACGCCCAGCCTCCCTGAAATACTCCCCCCTCAGCACCACCTGCTTCGCGGAATCAAACCCTTCTTCCCCAGTGCTGCCCCATGGAAACAGTGGTATTGAACCTTGTTAATATGTTATAGCGGGCCCCTAAGGTAGTATAATTAAGGTAAAAGAAAAATGTCTTTTTGCTAGAAGTAGAATAAGACCTTCCCCCAACTTTGTAATCAATTGCCCTGTTGAATGAATGAGGCGTGAATGAGGATGGCGTGGAAGGCAGGCACCTCCAGACAGCTGCAACCCTTGGAGAGGCGATGGGAGCCAGACCAGATCAGTAGAACAGGTCAGCCACTGACTCGTAGCTTGCCTCCTCAGCCCCCCGTCCCCTGTGGCTCGCCTACTCAGCCCCTGCCACTGCCTGCCCAGCTGCCGCCACTGCCCACCCACTCACCTCAGCCCACCACTCCCCCAACTTGCCTCCTCACCTCCCGCCTCTTCAGCCCCCCTCCCTCACCCGTCACTTGCCTACTCACCCCCCATGGGCCACACAGTGATCCCACCTACTCACCCCTCACGGCCTGCACAGTGAGCCCATGCGGGCTGCATGCGGCCCCTGGGCTGCATGTTGTGCAGGCCTGGGCTAGAGTATGTTGTGATCCAAGGATCCTACTCAGTACAATTCAAGGCAGCTATGTGGCTGCTCTAACTTATGCCAGGGCCCTGTTTGATCTCAGGTTAGCCCCAAGACCACAAGTAGATGGGGGTGTCATAAACAGATAGTTAAGGGTTAATGTCTCTTTTACCTGTAAAGGGTTAACAAGCTCAGTGAACCTGGCTAACACCTGACCAAAGGACCAATCGGGGGACAAGATACTTTCAAATCTTGGTGGAGGGAAGTCTTTGTTTTGTGCTGTTTTTTTTTCTTTGTTCTCTCTTGGGACTAAGAGGGACCAGACGTGCAACCAGATCTGTCTCCATTCTTTCTAACACAGTCTCTCATGTTCATAATAGTAAGTACTAGCTAGAAAAGGCGGATTAGTTTTTGTTTGTTTTCTTAATTTGCAAATGTGTATTTTGCTGGAAGGATATTTTACCTCTGTTTGCTGTAACTTGTACTTAGGCTAGGGGGGAAGGAGTCCCTCTAGTCTATGTAAAGCTGAAGCCCTGTAAACATTTTCCATCCTGGTTTTACAGAGAATTTTTATTTTTTCTTTCTTTAATTAAAAGCTTTCCTTTTTAAGAACCTGATTGATTTTTTTTCTTGTGTAAGACCCAAGGGGATTGGGTCTGAACTCACCAGGGAGTGGTGGGGGGAGAGAAAGAGGTGAAAGGTTAATTCCTCTCTGTTTTAGGATCCAAAGAGTTTGGATCAGTGTCTCTCTCAGGGTAACCCAGGGAGGGGAAGTCTGGGAGGGGGAAAGGAGGGAAAATGGTTTATTTCCCTTTGTTTTAAGACCCAAGGGGTTTGGGCCTTGGGACCCCAAGAGAAGATTTTGGGTGGACAGGGAGTGTACCAGACTTTCTGGTTGGTGGCAGCGCTATCAGATCTAAGCTAGGAATTAAGTTTAGAGGGGTACATGCAGGTCCCCACTTTCTGGACGCTAAAGTTCAAAGTGGGAATAATACCTTGACAGGGGGAGAATGGAAAAGTTATATAATTATTTTTGCCTTTTTTCCCCTGCTCAGGCTCTGCTATGTCAAGCATTGTAGCTGAGGAAGTAGCCATCAATCAAGGAATCAGAGACTATCAGGGTTGGAAGGGACCTCAGGAGGTCATCTAGTCCAACCCCCTGCTCGAAGCAGGACCAATCCCCAACTAAATCATCCCAGCCAGGGCTTTGTCAAGCCTGACCTTAAAAACTCTAAGGAAGGAGATTCCACCATCTCCCTAGGTAACCCATTCCAGTGCTTCACCACTCTCCTAGTGAAAAAGTTTTTTCCTAAAAGCCAGCCTAACCACCACCCCCCACTGCAACCTGAGACCATTACTCCTTGTTCTGTTATCTGCTACCACTGAGAACAGCCGAGCTCCATCCTCTTTTGAACCACCTTTCAGGTAGTTGAAAGCAGCTATCAAATTCCTCCTCATTCTTCTCTTCTGCTGACTAAACAATCCCAGTTCCCTCAGCCTCTTCTTATAAGTCATGCACTTCAGCCTCCTGATCATTTTTGTTGCCCTCCACCAGACTCTTTCCAATTTTTCCACATCCTTCTTGTAGTGTGGAGCCCAAAACTGAATACAGTACTCCAGATGAGGCCTCACCAATGCCAAATAGAGGGGAATGATCACGTCCCTCGATCTGCTGGCAATGCCCCTACTTATACAGCCCAAAATGCTATTAGCCTTCATGACAACAAGGGCACACTGTTGACTCATATCCAGCTTCTTGTCCACTGTAACCCCTACGTCCTTTTCTGCAGAACTGTTGCCTAGTCATTCGGTCCCCAGTCAGTAGCAATGCATGGGATTCTTCTGTCCTAAGTTCAGGACTCTGCATTTGTCCTTGTTCAACCTCAGATTTCTTTTGGCCCAATCCTCTAATTTGTCTAGGTCCCTCTGTATGCTACCCCTACCCTCCAGCATATCTATCACTCCTCCCAGTTTACTGTCATCTGCAAACTTGCTGAGGGTGCAGTCCACACCATCCTCCAGATCATTAATGATCATATTCAACGAAATTGGCCCCAGGACCTTGGGGCACTCTGCTTGAAACCAACTGCCAACTACACATGGAGCCATTGATCACTACCTGTTGAACTCGATGATCTAGCCAGCTTTCTATCCACCTTAAAGTCCATTCATCCAGCCCATACTTCTTTAACTTGCTGACAAGAACACTGTGGGAGACCATATCAAAACCTTTGCTAAAGACAAGAAATAACACATCCACTGCTTTCCCCTCATCCACAGAGCCAGTTATCTCATCATAGAAGGCAATTAGATTAGTCAGGCATGACTTGCCCTTGGTGAATCCATGCTGACTGTTCCTGATCACATTCCTCTCCTCTAAGTGCTTCAGAATTGATTCCTTGAGGACCTGCTCCATGATTTTTCCAGGGACTGAAGCGAGGCTGACTGAACTGTAATTCCCTGGTTCCTTCTTCTTCCCTTTTTAAAAGATGGGCACTACATTAGTGTTATGTATTTGGTTGTCATGGTTTTTGTTCATATGGCAACTGAGTTAGATTATTAGGGGATAGCCCAGCCAGTTTCGGCCGGTTAGGCGAGCTCTGTGTCTGTAAATAAATGGTAGTTTTGTTAGCTGTCTGCCCTCAAGTGATTTCTTCCTAAACCTGCTGCCCCCAAGGATATAACAAGTGGCGACAAGGGTGGGATTCCAGTGCTGCTCCAGTAACAGAAGGAAGTAGAAGTCAAGGTAAAGAACAAACAAACAAAAAAACTGCTTGTTTGCACTGACTGTGAAAGTGAAACTAAAAATCATGGCTACTCTGACCGGGCCACTGGAATCTTTTGATGAGAATATAGTGCAGCGGCATGTGTATACTGAGCGTTTTGAGCTTTTTGTTATTGCAAATGACATTACAGAAGAGAAGAAGGTGCCAATACTCTTAGTTTTGTAGGGGCTAAAACCTACTCCCTGCTACGCAGCTTACTACACCCTGTTAAGCCTGAGACTAAATCTTACAGTGACATCGTGGAAATTTTTCCCCCAAACCACTGGTAATTGCAGAAAGATATTGGTTCCACAAAAGAGACCAAAAAGAAGATGAAACAGTTGTACAATTTGTAGCAATTTTAAAAAAGCTAGCAGAACACTATGAATTTAAAGAGATGTTAAATGATGCCCTGCGTGACAGGTTAGTGTGTGGCCTCTACAGTGAAGCTATATGGAAGTGCCTACTGACAGAGGCTCAGCTTACATTACAGAAGGCTGTTGATATTGCTGTCTCCATGGAACTGGCTACAAGGGAGGCGCAATACATCGGTGCATCCCCTAGGGTGCAAAAAGTGTCACAAGAACCTCATAGACTCATAGACTTTAGGGTCAGAAGGGACCAATATGATCATCTAGTCTGACCTCCTGCACAAAGCAGGCCACAGAACCCTACCCATCCACTTCTATAACAAACCCCTAACCTATGTCTGAGTTATTGAAGTCTTCAAATTGTGGTTTGAAGACCTCAAGCTGCAGAGAATCCACCAGCAAGTGACCCATGCCCCACGCTGCAGAGTCAAGAATGTTACTGCTGTGGTAAGCCAGGTCACCAGGCATCAGAATGCTGGTGTAAGGACCTGGTGTGTTGACACTGTGGCAAAAAGGGACACATTGAGTGTGCCTGTAAACAAAAGAAAAAGAGGCCTGTGGTCTGGCCGACAAAAAGAGGAACCCTGCATACCCTAGAGCAGACCCAGGATGATCAAGGTGACACTTCATCGCAAGTGGAAGTGCCACTGCATGTTTTGTCTTTGGCGGCGGGCTCACATGAATACTGGGTAACCCCGTTGTTGGATGGCAAACCTATACGCATGGAACTGGACACCGGTGCAGCCGTCTCGCTGGTCTCCGAGACTGTGTATAAAGAAAAGCTACAGCATCTTCCGCTTAAGACAACAAAAACTGTTCTGAAGACGTATACGGGAGAAGCTGTGCCCATGCTGGGCACTATTGATGTTAAGGTGGAGCTCAATGGACAGGCTGCTAAATTGCCACTGTTTGTGGTGAGAGGTAACTACCCAGCCTTAATGGGTAGGTCTTGGCTTGGGAAGATTCAGCTGAACTGGGCAGAAGTGCACCGGATGACTAAAGAAGAAACCAGTCTAACCTCTATACTAAGGAAACATGCTGCTGTTTTTGGAGATGATTTGGGAAGTATGAAGGGAATCACTGTGACATGGAACATTAAACCTGACAGTCCACCAAAATATCTGAAAGCCCGAACTGTGCCATATGCCATCAGGCCAAAAGTTGAAGCAGATCTGGAATGCCTGGTCACCAATGGAGTCCTAATACCAGTTACCCGTAGCTCATGGGCCACTCCTATCATTCCAATAGTGAAGAAAGATGGCTCTCTCCAGATTTGCAGTGATTTTAAAGTGACTGTTAACCCAGTGTTGTGTGCAGAGCAATACCCGCTTCTCTGCATCGATGACCTCTTCACAGGCCTGGCTGGGGAACAAAAGTTCAGTAAGATTGATCCGAGTCAAGCATATTTACAGATGCACATCGATGAAAAGTCCCAAGAGCTGTTGACTATTATGACTCATAAGGGGCTTTATCGATACTGTGACCTACCCTTCGGAATAACGTTTGCTCCCGCTCTGTTCCAGAGGGCTATGGACCAGATCTTGTGTGGCTTGTCAGGAGTTCAGTGCTATCTGGATGATATCCTGGTCACTGGAAGGAATGAAGGGGATCACTTAAAGAATTTAGAGGCTACCCTACAAAGACTGGAAGAGTATGGCCTACGAGATCGCAAAGACAAGCCCTCTGTTGATTATTTGGGACATGTCATTGATTCTGCAGGTCTTCATAAGGCCCCTGCAAAAGTTAAAGCTATTGTGGAGGCTCCCCCACCTCAAAATGTAAGCCAGCTGCGCTTGTTTCTAGGACTACTGAACTATTGTGGAAAGTTCATCTCACAGTTAGCCACACTGCTGAAACCACTTCATGAGCTCCTGGGGCAGAACAAGGCCTGGAAGAGGACTGAAGCCTGTGATGTTGCATTTAACAAAGCTAAGGATGCATTGCTAAATTCTGAAGTTCTAACACACTTTGATCCATCCTTACCCTTACAATTGGCCTGCGATGCCTCCCCTTATGGAGTGGGAGCAGTTGTGTCACACATTATGCCTTCGGGAAAAGAGAGACCTATTGCTTTTGCTTCATGCACTCTAAGCAAAGCAGAAACTAACTACACCCAAATCGAACATGAGGCATTAGGAAATGTTTTTGGAATTCGGAAGTTTCATCAGTACCTGTTTGGGTGAAAGTTCACTCTTCTCACAGACCATCGACCTCTTACGTCAATTTTTGGACCCTACACAGGCATTCCCCCATTAGCTGCTAGTCGTATGCAACGCTGGGCATTGTTACTTTCAGCACACACACATGAAATCAAATATCAGAAATCCACTCTGCATGGCAATGCAGATGGCCTCTCAAGGTTACCTTTGCCAGTCAAACATCAAGATAGTGCCCAAAAGGAAGTATTCTACTTTGAACAGGTAGAGAATACACCCATCACTGCTACTCAGATAAAGAAAGCAACTCGCGTTGACCCAGTATTGTCCCAAGTTATGGACCTGGTGATGCATGGAAAATCTCGACAAACTTCTCTGGTCTCACCCGACCTTATTACTTACATGTCCAGCAGGACGGAGTTATCGGTCCAATCTGGTTGTTTGTTGTGGGGGAGACATGTCATTATTCCTCCACCACTGAGATCACAGATGTTAGAACAGCTACATTCCAGTCACTGTGGAATAGTGCGCATGAAGGAAATTGCACGAAGCTATTTTTGGTGGCCTGGATTGGACAGTGCTATTGAAGAGAAGGCAAAAGCTTGTATGTCATGTCAGGGTGTGAGGAATGCACCCCAGTGGGGACCCCTACACCCATGGGACTAGCCTGAAAACCCATGGCAATGTATTCACATTGACTTTGCTGGCCCCCTTGAAGGAAGCATGTTCTTGGTGGCAGTAGATGCCCATTCTAAATGGCCGGAAGTCTCTATAATGCAGTCCACTACTGCAGAGAATACTATCCAAAAACTGCGGGGACTCTTTAGTCGTTTCGGCCTGCCAGGACAACTTGTGAGCAACAACGTACAGCAGTTCGTCTCTCAGGAGTTTCAAAATTTTATGAAGGCAAATGGGATACACCACATCACGTCAGCACCATATCATCCATCCACCAACGGATTAGCTGAAAGATTTGTGCAGACAATGAAACACGCTTTGAAATCAGCAAGGGGACAACACTCCATTCAAAAGCATCTGGATACCTTCTTACTTTCCTACAGAAACACACCTCATGCTACGACCCAGGCATCCCCGGCCTTTCTAATGATGGGATGACAGCGGCGCACTTGCTTTGATCTGCTGAAACCTTCTGAACCCTGACAAATTGTGCAACATCAGCAGCAATATCAAGTCATCAGACGGGCACCCAGAGCAAAAGACTGAACCTTTAGCCAGGGACAGCCAGTTTTGGCTCGGAATTATACTTCCAGAGCTAAATGGGTCCCTGCCACGATCATCACTCAAACAGGATCTGTTTCCTACACAGTCCAGACTGCAGAGAATCTTACCTGGTGGCGACATGTAGATCAGCTGTTGCCAGGTCATGCCAGTCCTCAGGACACATCTGCCATTGAGTGGTCTGACTTCATCTCTTCCGGTGAGACACCGAATCACCTATTCCTAACTGTTCTCCTCCATTACTGTCGGCGGCTGAGATACCCCTTTGCCCAGCACGAGCTGATACTGTCTCCTCACCTGTTCGTGCTGCGGACTTGAGCCCATGGTAGTTTTGGGTGCAACAACACCAGAAGTTCGCTGTAATCCACCTAGAGTCAGAAGCCCTCCTCATCCACCTAGAGTCAGAAGGCCTCCTCATGGACTGGATCTTGAGCTAGGGTGAACCCACGGTTATGGGGCAAAATAATCCCCAGCGTTTAGCCGGGAATGCAGGCAGTCTACCCTCCTTCTCTAGTCTAGTGTGTGTTTTATTTAGGGGATGTTCTTATTAGGGGGGAGGAATATGTTGTGTATTTGGTTGTCATGGTTTTTGTTCCTATGGCAACTGAGTTAGATTATTAGGGGATAGCCCAGCCAGTTTTGGCCGGTTAGGCGAGCTCTGTGTCTGTAAATAAATGGTAGTTTTGTTAGCTGTCTGCTGTCTGGCCTCAAGTGATTTCTTCCTAAACTGGCTGCCCCCAAGGATATAAAAATTAGCTTTTTTCCAGTCATCCGGGATCTCCCCCAATCACCATGAGTTTTTTAAATATAATGGCCAACGGCTCTGCAGTCACATCTGCCAACTCCTTTAGCACCCTTGGTTGCAGTGCATCCGGCCCCATGGACTTGTGCTCATCCAGCTTTTCTAAATATTCCCAAACCACTTCTTTCTGCACCATCAAGATTAATCATTACTTAAATTGTCTCTGTGAAAGCATCTTCTTCCTCTATAATATTTTATTTCTTATAAGACAAATGTGAAAATGCTCCTACACACACTCCTTTCTCCACTTAAAAAAGTTCTAGCCAAGCGTACCCTGTGCCTTTTTCTAAGGTGCCGGAGAATTAAATAGCTAGAAGTAACAGCCACAGACACACATCAGTCTTTCATGTATCATTGCTGCAAGAGGTTGATGGGCAAATAGCTTCCCAGAAGATATCTTTTGGGATTGATGAAGAAAAATTGCCAACTGGTTTGTTAAAGAAGGAGGATCTTGGGAAATGGCTATCTGTACACACTTTCAACAGTGAGCATTTTCTTTCCCACCATTTGGTTGTCCTGAGTAAGGTAACTTTTGAACATACAGGTGTCTACCTGAAATTGATGCAAATACCTACATGAGCAGCAAACAAACAAAAACAAAAAGCAAACAGACCAATCCATAATTTTGGGTTTCCTTGATAAAGATTTTAATTATTACTTATTTATTTTATTTTATTATTCCTTTGTATAGACTTCTCTGGAAGTTTGGAGTAATCTGAAATGGGAGCAGCTACCTTGGCCTTTTGCAAGTCAGGAAGAGAGACCCTGTAGCCCATGCTGACAGTGTAAAACCAGCAGAGGGAGCCCAAGTATAGTCAAGTATAGCCAAAGGAGGAAGTGTGCACCCTGCAATGTAAGTACACAGCTATCTGAGGAAGATCAAGCACAGAGTTTTGTTTGTTTGTTTTTTTAATGTTTCCTCTGTGGAAGAAAAGCCATATAGAGGGCACAAAGTCCAACAGGTAGAAAAGAAATGGCAACTTTTGTGGGCAATGTTGAACGGGTGAACCAGAGGTTGCGTGCCTTGAACAATTTGAGCAATTTGTGGCCTGCAACTCCATCTCGGATGGACAGCGAGTTTAAACCTTGTTGACAGTGATGGGTATGAAGGCATGCAGACTGCTCCAGCTGCACCTGGGCCTGCCCCATATACTGCAATTAATGCAGCAATGTAGGAACATTTTTCTTCTACCCCATCGATGACAGCAGAACGATATTGGTTCCATCAATGACATCAGGGAAGTGGAGAGTCAGTTGCACAGTTTGTTGCTGCTATAAGTAGTTATGGCATTGTCAGTTTGGATGACCAGATCCGAAAAAAGTTATTGACAGTCTCAGTGCTTACATCCAAGAAGACTGTCATCGTAGTTATTGCCAAGGAAACCAGAGAGAAGTAGTCTGTAATTTGGTGTGAACCGAGAAGTCCACCTTCTGAATCAGTGAGATAGAGGGCCACAGAAATGTAAGGAATTTCCTTGTGACTGTTGCACACAAACTACACATTCTGAGAAGGATTGCCGGGGATGCCAGTTCATTTGCAGGAAGGACCAGAAGAAAGGACACATTGTTGTGACCTGTCACATAGTTCAACAACCAGCAACACAAATTAACCATCCATCCAAAAACACCGCATATGAAGACTGGATCCCTATGAAGAAGTCAGGAATTCATAATGTGGAAAAAGACTAAGAGTTCTAGTGACACAGATCAAGATCTAGCATTGCATCTGTTGTGAGACTCTTGGGTCAGAGATGGCATCTGAGTCACACCCTTGATCAAGGGACTTCCTATAAGAATGGAGCTTGATACCAGAACTGCCATCTCACTGATTTCTGCATTTACCTATCACCAGACTTTGTCACAAGTTCCTCTGGTACCTCCATAGTTTTGAACATTTATACCTGTCACGGTATAATTCCCCACTCTGAACCTTAGCGTCCAAAAGATGGGGTACCAGCATGAATTCCTCTAAGCTCAATTACCAGCTTAGAACCCGTAGCACTGCCACCAACCAGGAATTCCAGTGCCTGGTACACTCTGGTCCCCACAAAACCTTGCCCGGGGACCCCCAAGACCCAGACCCTCTGGATCTTAACAAAAGGAAAGTAAACCCTTTCCCTCACCGTTGCCTCTCCTAGGCTTCCCCTCCCTGGGTTACCCTGGAAGGTCACTGTGTGATTCAAACTCCTTGAATCACAAAACAGAGAGGACAATTCACCTTCCTCCCTCCTTCTCTTTCCCCCTCCCAGACTCTTCCTGAGAGAAAGTAATCCTGGCACAGAGAGAAATCAGCATCTCTCTCTCCCTCTTCCCTCCTTTCTCCCCATCAGTTCCCTGGTGAATCCAGACCCAGTCCCCTGGGGTCTCACCAGAATAAAAAAAATAATTAGGTTCTTAAATAAGAAAAGTTTTTAATTAAAGAAAGAAAAAACAGTAAAAATTATCTTTGTAAATTTAAAATTTAAAAAAATGGAATAGGTACAGGGTCTTTCAGCTATAGACACTGGGAATACTCTCCCAGCCTAAGTATACAAGTACAAATTAAAATCTTTTCAGCAAAATACCAATTTGAACTCCTTTCAGCCAGATACACATTTGAACTCCTTCCAACCAAATACACATTTGCAAATAAAGAAAACAACCATAAGCCTAACTCGCTTTATCTACCTAGTACTCACTAGTCTGAACTTATAAGAGCCTGTTTTGGAGAGATTGGAGAGAAACCTGGTTGCACATCTGCTCCCTCTGAGCCCCCAGAGTGAACAACAACCAAAACTAACAGCACAGCACAAAAACTTCCTTCCCTCAAGATTTGAAAGTATCCTGTCCTCTGATTGGTCCTCTGGTCAGGTGACAGCCAGGCTTACTAAACTTGTTAACCCTTTATAGTCAAAGAGATATAAAGTACTTCTGTGCCATTAACTTTTCTTATCTGTTTATGACAATACCAGAGAAAAGTTACAAAGAATCCTGTGGCACCTTATAGACTAACAGACATTTTGGAGCATGAGCTTTCGTGGGTGAATACCCACTTCCTCAGATGCATGTAATGGAAATATCCAGGGGCAGGTATATATATGTGTGCTAGCAAGCAAGCTAGAGATAACGAGGTCAGTTCAATCAGGGAGGATGAGGCCCTGTTCTAGCAGTTGAGGTGTGAAAACCAAGAGAGGAGAAACTGGTTCTGTAATTGGCAAGCCATTCACAGTCTTTGTTCAATCCTGAGCTGATGGTGTCAAATTTGCAGATGAACTGAAGCTCAGCAGTTTCTCTTTGAAGTCTGGTCCTGAAGTTTTTTTGCTGCAGGATGGCCACCTTAAGGTCTGCTATAGTGTGGCCAGGGAGGTTGAAGTGCTCTCCTACAGGTTTTTGTATATTGCCATTCCTAATGTCTGATTTGTGTCCATTTATCCTTTTCCTCAGAGACTGTCCAGTTTGGCCGATGTACATAGCAGAGGGGCATTGCTGGCATATGATGGCGTATATTACATTGGTGGATGTGCAGGTGAATGAACCAGTGATGGTGTGGCTGATCTGGTTAGGTCCTGTGATGGTGTCGCTGGTGTAGATATGTGGGCAGAGTTGGCATCGAGGTTTGTTGCATGGATTGGTTCCTGAGCTAGAGTTATTATGGTGTGGTGTGTAGTTACTGGTGAGAATATGTTTCAGGTTGGCAGGTTGTCTGTGGGCAAGGATTGGCCTGCCACCCAAGGCCTGTGAAAGTGTGGGATCATTGTCCAGGATGGGTTGTAGATCCTTGATGATGCGTTGGAGGGGTTTTAGCTGGGGGCTGTATGTGATGGCCAGTGGAGTCCTGTTGGTTTCTCTCTTGGGTTTGTCTTGCAGTAGGAGGCTTCTGGGTACACGTCTGGCTCTGTTGATCTGTTTCCTTATTTCCTCGTGTGGGTATTGTAGTTTTGAGAATGCTTGGTGGAGATTTTGTAGGTGTTGGTCTCTGTCTGAGGGGTCAGAGCAGATGCGGTTGTACCTCAGTGCTTGGCTGTAGACAATGGATCGTGTGATGTGCCCGGGATGGAAGCTGGAGGCATGAAGGTAGGCATAGCGGTCGGTGGGTTTTCGATATAGGGTGGTGTTAATGTGACCATCACTTATTTGCACCGTGGTGTCAAGAAAGTGGACCTCCCGTGTAGATTGGTCCAGGCTGAGGTTGATGGTGGGGTGGAAGCTGTTGAAATCATGGTGGAATTTTTCCAGAGTCTCCTTCCCATGGGTCCAGATGATGAAGATGTCATCAATGTAGCGTAGGTAGAGAAGGGGTGTGAGTGGACGAGAGCTGAGGAAGCGTTGTTCCAGGTCGGCCATGAAGATATTGGCATATTGTGGGGCCATGCGGGTGCCCATAGCAGTGCCACTGATCTGGAGATATATATTGTCATCAAATTTGAAATAGTTGTGTGTAAGTATAAAGGCACAGAGCTCAGCAGCCAGTTGTGCTGTGGCATCATCAGGGATAGTGTTCCTGACAGCTTGTATTCCATCTGTGTGTGGGATGTTTGTGTAGAGAGCCTCTACATCCATGGTGGCTAGGATGGTGTTTTCTGGGAGGTCACCAATGCATTGTAGTTTCCTCAGGAAATCAGTGGTGTCACGGAGATAGCTGGGAGTGCTGGTGGCATAGGGTCTGAGTAGAGAGTCCATATATCCAGACAGTCCTTCAGTGAGAGTGCCAATGCCCGAGATGATGGGGCATCCAGGATTGCCGGGTTTGTGGATCTTGGGTAGTAGATAGAATAACCCTGGTCGGGGCTCTAGGGGTATGTTGATTTCTTCTGGTGTTAGTGTAGGGAGTGTCCTGAGTAGATGCTGTAGTTTCTTAGTGTATTCCTCAGTGGGATCTGAGGGAAGTGGCCTGTAGAATTTGGTATTCGAGAGTTGTCTGGCGGCCTCCTTTTGGTAGTCAGACCTGTTCATGATGACAACGGCACCTCCTTTATCAGCCTCTTTGATGATAATGTCAGGGTGGTTTCTGAGGCTGTGGATGGCATTGCGTTCTGCACGACTTAGGTTGTGAGGCAAGCAATGTTGTTGTTCCACGATTTCTGCCTGTGCACGCCGGCGGAAGCATTCAATGTATAGGTCCAGGCTGTCATTTTGACCCTCAGGAGGAGTCCATGTGGAGTTCTTTTTCTTGTGCTGTTGGTGGGAGGGCACCCGTGTATCAGTGCACTGTTCAGTGTTGTCCTGGAAGTATTCTTTGAGTCGGAGACGGCGAAAGTAGGCTTCCAGATCGCCACAGAACTGTATCATGTTGGTGGGGGTGGCAGGGCAGAAAGAGAGTCCCCGAGATAGGACAGACTTTTCTTCTGGGCTGAGTGTGTAGTTGGATAGATTGACGATATTGCTGGGTGGGTTAGGGGTACCACTGTTGTGGCCCCATGTGGCAGGTAGGAGTTTAGACAGCTTACAGTCCTTTTTCCTTTGAAGAGAGGTGAAGTGAGTAATGTAGATCTCCTGTCTTATTCTAGTGAAGTCCGTTTGTATAAAAGTTTGGTTATTAATGAGAGTCTCCAGGTTGGAGAGCTCTTTTTTGATGTTTTCTTGTTTGCTGTATAGGATGCTGATCAGGTGGTTCCTCAGTTTTTTTGATAGAGTATGACATAATCTCTCACTGTGGTCTGTGTAGTATGTAGATAGCAGTGGATTTTTTACCTTTAGTCCATTTGGTATGATGTCCATCCGTTTGCATTTGGAAAGGAAGATGATATCTGTCTGTATTTGTGCAAGTTTCTTCATGAGGTTGATGGATTTCCATTCCATACGGCTAAATGCAGTACCTTGCATGGTGTCAAGTATCAGAGGGTAGCCGTGTTAGTCTGGATCTGTAAAAGCAGCAAAGAATCCTGTGGCACCTTATAGACTAACAGACATTTTGGAGCATGAGCTTTCGTGGGTGAATACCCACTTCCTCAGATGCATGTAATGGAAATATCCAGGGGCAGGTATATATATGTGTGCTAGCAAGCAAGCTAGAGATAACGAGGTCAGTTCAATCAGGGAGGATGAGGCCCTGTTCTAGCAGTTGAGGTGTGAAAACCAAGAGAGGAGAAACTGGTTCTGTAATTGGCAAGCCATTCACAGTCTTTGTTCAATCCTGAGCTGATGGTGTCAAATTTGCAGATGAACTGAAGCTCAGCAGTTTCTCTTTGAAGTCTGGTCCTGAAGTTTTTTTGCTGCAGGATGGCCACCTTAAGGTCTGCTATAGTGTGGCCAGGGAGGTTGAAGTGCTCTCCTACAGGTTTTTGTATATTGCCATTCCTAATGTCTGATTTGTGTCCATTTATCCTTTTCCTCAGAGACTGTCCAGTTTGGCCGATGTACATAGCAGAGGGGCAGAAAAAAGTTAGTTCCCAAAGCGATGCTCAGATAAAAGTTCAATTATGTATGTGTGTTGTAAGCTGTGCTTGACATTGTAGGGCTTTCTTAACCTGAGTAATTGGATATGGAAGGGGCCTTGTTTCTTGGAGATAGAATTAGAGTGATAACTAGATCATTTAGTTGGAGACAAAATGTATGTGCAATGCAGTACTAGCTGAGGTAAGGAGGGAACACCCTGGTTCCACATACTTGGATGAGAGAACTGTAGAATATAGGGAGGCAGAGAGCAAATTAGGTATGCATAGTGCAGAAGCAGAGCATGCTGTTCAAAGATTGGTTAAGCAACCCAGCCAGTCCTGAAGTATGTGATGTAATGTGCAGTAATGCAATGTTTGTGTAAATGTACATAAAAGGAGAAGGTTTGCTGCATTACTTTGGATCTCTGGTATGCCCTATACCCTGTGTTAAAGTCTGATCAACTCTGCGTAGTCTTTGCTGTATGCCTAATAAAGATACTGGAGTCACAGAATTGGGAGTTGAACTAAATTCTTGGGAAAGCTGAATGGAAGAGGTCTGTGAGGGAATCCCAACATAGGGACAATCAGTCATTTTATCCTGACATGATTAAAGAAAATCATACACCATTAATTGGCAAGAATTGGCTTGAGAAGCTGAAGGTGAATTGGACCAAGATCAAGGTGATCACCAAAGCCCCTCAAAATCTTCAAGGAATACTGGACAGACATGTCAAAGTTTTTGAAAAAGAACTTGGACAGAAGTGCTACATGTCAGTGAAGCTCACATTTAAGTGTGACAGCCAGCTAAAATAAAATAAGGTACAGAGTTGTACCTTATGTTCTGAAACCTCTGGTAGAAGCGGATTTGGATCATTTAGTGAACATTGGAGTCTTGTCACTGGTTCACTCAGTGAGTGGGCTACACCCATCATACAAGTGATCAAGAAGGATGGCTCCATAAGAATTTGTGGAGACTTCAATGTGACACTGAATCCAGTTTTAGGTACAGATCAACGTGAGGTATTACTGGAATACTGTGTCCGTTCAACACCTCAAGAAATATGTGGACAAATTGGAAAGATTTCAGAAAAAAAAATCCAGAATCATTCTGGGAAAACCTGTCTTGTACTTAAGAAGCTTAATCTATTGAGCACATCGAAGAGAATGTTAAGAGATGACTTGATCACCAACCAAGTACCTAAATGGGGAGACAATTTCTGATTGTGGCTGTCTCTTTAATCTGGAAGACAAAGGTATATATAACAAGATCAAATAGGCAGGAACTGAAGTAAGACAATTCAGAATAGAAATAAAATGAGGGCAATTAACCACTGGAACAACTTGCCAAGGATTATGGTGTGTTCTCTGTCTCGGAGATATCAAGACTGGATATATTGTTTAAAGATTCACCTTAGCTCAACCAGAAATTATAAACTTGATGCAGGAGTTATTGGCTAAAATTATATGGCCACTGTTAAGCAGGAATTCTGACTAGATGATAAAATGATCTCTTCTGGTATTAAAAAGCTATGAAATTCTTGCTCATAAGTACAGGTTAATCACTCCCCTTCCCTTTCATCCCCTCTATGATTAAGACATGTTGGTCATAGAAGTCAATAAAAACAAGCAAACAAAAAAAAATTTTTTTCACCAGCTTTCTCACCATGGTATATGGCTGGCCACCTCAATGTGTCTCAGATTCAAACTTCAATCTTCAGTGAAATTCACACATATTTCCTCTTACCTTCTCCTGTCCCCTGAGGTGTGGGGACTTGCCATTCATCTCTAGTCCCTTCTGTAACTAAACAGGATAAACACCTGCCCCACTTGTATTCTCCCTCCATATACCCCCACAGTCACCTACCCACCATATTCTCCATCCCTGCCATGGCACATTTCTCCACAGCTCCTCCATCTGCTTCCTACACTTTCCTACATTTCTTTGTCTGCTGCTTCCTGCTTCTCACATTCTTCTGCATTCCTCAGTCAGCCTCTGCTACTCACATGGTTTGAATCCTAATAGTTTTCTGTACTGTTTTCTAACACATTCCCTCTTCCTGTTGCTCCCATAATCTCATTACCTGAACCTCAGCATTTTCTTATCCCCTAGTAGCTCCTCAACACAATGATTAAGGGACTGCCATTTTTTCTGGGAGTAGCATGGCTTCAGTTCCATTGAAAACCATAGCAAGACTGGTCATCTTTGCTAGGGAGCATCACATTCAACTTTAAAAGATAAAGGGATATTGCCATCAGTGAAGTGGCTGCAATCTATGGCTTGAATCCCATTCACAGTAATGGCAGAGGGTGGCCATTTTGGGCAAGGGCAAAACTCCATGGGAATAATGGCAAAACTCAGAAATCCATGCAAATACATTAAAAAGGAACCAAATATTATGAGACTGGGAATAATAATGCAAGAGTTGGCAATACTGATATCCTCAGTACTGACTTCAACAAAGGTATGTTGATTTACATGAGCTGAGTATATGACCTTTGAGAGTCAATACCACTGTTTCCCCCATAACAAGAATAGGAAATAACTGGTAACTGATTGTCTTGCAAATGTTTACTTTTTAATAGTGTTCACTGTGCCTGCTGATTCAATGTAGCATGATACTATTCCTAGCAGCACTATTGTCAGAAGGTGACATTTCGCAAGTGACATTACAGGGCCAGTAAATCAATGTTTTCAATGCTGTCACGTTTGACTGATAACCATGATACTCTATTCCTGTAAATAGTGCCCAGAAATGTTGCAAATTGATTGGTGGAGTTTTCATTAAAACTGTTGTAAGAGTCCGGTGCTGGGGCCCATCCTTCTCAGGCACGATGGGGAGCCAGGGCGCCTCCCTACAGGCAGCAATCCGTCCAGAGCCTAGACCACTCAGCAGGAGCTGAGCAAATAAATGGTCTCTAAACAAGGCAGAGTCCCGGCCCTTCAGCAGGGGTCAGGTAAATGCAGAGTCTATAAGCCTGGCCCTGAAGCAGGGCGGGGCAGTAAGCAGTCAGGCTCAGCTCCTTCAGCAAGGGGCTGAGCAAGCACCGTATATAAGCCCAGGCCCTTGGGCAGGGCGGGGCAGGAAGCCATTCAGGCTCAGGCCTTTCACCAGGCTGAGCAAACACAGTATATAAGCCCAGACCTTGGGCAGGGCGGGGCAGTGAGCAGTTCAGGCTCAGCTTCTTCAGCAAGGGCGCTGAGCAGCAGTTCCACAAGGAAGTCTATAGAGCCCTAAGCCCTGGTTCAGGACAGGGCAATAAACAGTTCAGGCTCAGGCCTTTCAGTAGGCTGAGCAGCAGTTCCACAGTAAGTCTATAAAGAAGGCCTCCTCAGGCCAGGGAGAGGGGGAGTCTGCCACCCTTGGAAGGGTGGCAGGGGGAACGAAGACCCTCCCACTCCACTGCGATCCAGCCCGGGGCCCTAGCAGCAGCCAAGACTCGCTGCTGTCAGTGGGGATCCTGGCTGCAACACACTGACATGGGTTCAGGCTCTTTGGGAGCCAAACCAGGGTTGGCTACCCTCAGGCCACTTCCGACTTCCCCCTCTCTGGGTATCTGTCTCTCGCTGGCGTCGTCTGGTGGGTCCCAGACCATGGGCTCCTCAGGATACCAGTCGTAGGGAAGCTCAGGCAACTCCTCTGGATACCGGGCGTAGGAAAGCTCAAGCCGCTCCTCTGGGTAGCGGGCGTAGGGAAGCTCAGGCCGTTCCTCTGGGTACCGGGCACGGGGCAGGCTCAGCCAGTGCTCCTCAGGGTAGCAAGCACAGGGCAGGCTGGGCCCGGCAGGAGCTCAAGCACCAGCATCAGTCCTCTCCGGCAGCCTGTGCCTAACTGAGCGCTGGGGCTGGGCCTTTATATTTCCTGTCCCGCCCCTGGACTTCCGATGGGCGGGGACAGGTGGCGGTGGCTCCACCCACTCCGGCGTCAGTTCTGGCCCATCCTTCTCAGGCGCGGCGGGGAGCCAGGGCCCCTCCCTACACTGTTTATTTTATTTTATTTTATTTTGCTGTTTTGATTAATGTATTATTAAGTGCATGAGTTTTATTGTTAAGTGTCAGTTACTATGATGAAGTCAACTTTGAAAATTCATAATTAATCTAATTGCAGATGTTCTGTAATTAAAACATTCACACTGCAAGTCAACATTAGTCAAAGTAATTTTAATAATTGTATTGATTGTTAGAAAATATTCTGTATACAATTACTTTTAAGTGGACAGATAATTACTTTCAGATGGAATATATGCATGTAGAAGAATAAGTGTTTAGATTTGAGTACTAAAACCAATATATGTAAAGTATGTTTATAATTGTTTCTTAAACAAAATGCAAGATATGTTGTTAATATCTCTTATAAGTAATGGCCTGAAGTTTAAATTTTAGTTGCATAACTTATTTGTCTCTCTCTAACTCTCTAGGTGCACTCAGGTAAACGATAAAACATTTAGGTCCTAGTCTTGCAATTTACAAAATGCTCATAAAAATAATATGATTAAGTCACAGATTCCATGACTTTAGCATGACTTCATCTTCAGCTGTCAGCGGCTGCGGCAAGAGACAGGGCTGTTGTATTCTCTTACATACATAGCTTAATGTTCTAATAGACTATCTGATGACAAAAGCATAAGACCAATGGGGATAAAACCAAAGCTATGCCTGCCTTCTATAGAATGGAAAGGAATGACCTGCCAATGCTGCATGTAGATGGCAAAAGCATTGAATTGTGAATAGTTTTATCTATCTGGGTAGCTGGTTAATAGAAGGAGATTCTATGACTCCAGAAATCACATGTTGACTCAGTTTTGCACCAATGGCATTTCATTACATTCAAAGGCCTGTGTTTGGATAGCAGGATATTGGTGTGACAACTAAGATATAAGACAGCTCTGTATATGGGGAAGAAATCCATCCATTAAAAGCAGCTGAGAAGAGGAAATTTTCGGTTTTCAATATTGAAAGTTATAGTATATTCATAACATCCTTTGTGTTGATTTTGTTACAAACAAGTCAATACTTAGACGATCCTGGCAAGTTGCAGTCTTCCACCAGTTGATAGCAAGACTGCAATGGTGCGGTCATGTCTAACAGGCAGAAGGAAGCACACTTTTACAGAAGTTTTATAGAGCTGAGGTCAAAGGACCATGAATGAGGTAGAAAGATGCAATTTTGAGGGATTTAAGAAGCCTAAATCCTCCCATAGTGACTTTTGTGGAAGAAAGAAAATTTGCAAGGGACCATTCAAGATGGGAGTCCATACTGAATTCCAGTGAGGCTATATCATAACCATGTGAAGCTGCTACTGCTGCTTGCAGTTTACAACAAGGAGGTGCAGCCAGTCAGCTTCACGCAGTGAATTGCAATACAGGGGTCTTAAGAGCTAATTCTTTTGGATGACTGATACAGGTTGGAATATCACAGTAAAGTTTTTATAACTACCCTCACTGGCATTGGTGTGAAAGAACATTGGCTTTCCATCAAGTATTCAGAAAAGGATAAAGAATAACATAAAGTTATAATGTAGTTTGGCAAATGAATGGTATATTATGTCCTCTGACTACTGCCTTCAGTTTTGTCCACCTTGTTAAGAATAAAATAACGTAGCAAAAATGGATACAAGTACAAAGAAGTGAAAAATGATTAGAGGCATAGGCGCTTCCATATGAGAAACAGAAAAAGAAGACTTGGTGAGATTCCTACCCCTGTTAGGGTCCCTTTCCACTGGATAAAAGGTGGAATGGCAGAAAGTGGTTCTAAAAGCCCTGGGTGTGGTAGGGAGATAATTCTCCAGATGCAAAAATTGAGGGAGAAAGTTGCAGGCTGTACACTGAGGACCCCTGGCACAGAGGGAGGTTCTGGGCATGGGTGTACAGCATATAGCACTGCAGAGACTCTGCACCATGTTGTTACCCATAGGGTTATCTGGGGAGAGTGCTATAGCAGAGCATAATTGGAGCAGCTCAGATTCAGAAAGACATGTTACCCTCCTCTACCTCTGCGTTGCAAATTCTTTGATGCACCTCTAAAAAGAACAGCACTGAATCTCACCACTGGTGTATTTTGTTTGCAAAGAAGAAAAGAGAGAAATCATGCCCCATTCAAAACTACATTACAGCAGTTTTATGCTGGTGCAACTCCATTTTACACTGGTGAATGAGACACTGTGATACAATAATTAAAATTGCCATTATAATTCTGATTGTATATCTTCTTAAAGCAAAGAAATGAAAAAAGTCTTTTTTTTAACTGATTGTTTTGCATATGTGGCTTCATGTGGAGTCAACCAACTATTTATGATACTGTATGGATGTCAAAAATAGTAGCATTTCTCTGCTAAACGTTTTCTTTTTGCTAGTAAATATCCCAAATCTAGCTTGATTTAAAGATCCAACTTTTCGTAGAAACTTCGGGCTTCAACGCACCCAAGAGGCCTCTGAAGTCATCTACCCAGACTGAAGCAGGACCAAGTATATCTAGATTATCCCTGACAGATGTTTGTCTAACTTGTTTTTAAAAGCCTTCAGTGATGGGGAATTCCATAACCTTCTTTGGTCACCTATTCCAGTGCTTAACCATTTTTATAGTTAGAACATTTATCCTAATATCTAAAATAAACCTTCCTTGCTGCAGATTAAGCTGATTACTTCATGTCCACTGAAGTTAGGACAAGGAAAACAATTGATGACTGTGCTTTTTATAACAGCCCTTAACATATTTGAAGATTGTTATCCGGTCCCCTCCTAGTCTTTTTTTGTCCCCCAAGACTAAACATAGACAGTTTTTAAACCTTTTCTTGTAGGTCATGTTTTCTAAACCTTTGCAACCTTTGTTGCATTTTCTAAGCCCAAATGATTACTAGGAGATAGGGGTATATTGAGCTAAATCCATGTGTATATACATGTAAATATATTCCAGTTCAAATTCAAAGAAGTGGGATTTGGGGAAAAAACATTCTTGTCATTGCAACGTGAGAATTCTTTTGAACCTTGCATTTGCAGTCTTCTCTCTCATAGACAAGGAAAGAATTTTAGAGTGAAGTCCTGTTACAGGTAATCCATCTATGTAGTAAAACATGCCTCAGTTCCCATTTCCTTCAATCTGTTTTAATGGAACAAATAAACTGACACTGCGAATAAAACAGCTGTTATAGTGAGAGATCACTAAGCAGTATAAGCTATATTAAAGGAACACCACTTTTAACTCACATATAACCATCTGTTATGGATTCCAATTTAAGAAGATCATAATTTACTGTTGCTCGAAATGTAAGCTATACATGATGGAAATGCATGCTTCTGTTTTTATCCAATGCAACATGCATCTGTTCTATTTTCAATGTGTAATAGCCAATAATCTGGAGGAAAATATTTTTCCTCTGGGAATGTTTTTCATGGGAAACAGGAATCCCTCACAAGAGTTTTGCTCCAGGTTGAAGAATGGAACTAGATGTAATCCATTTTGTATGAGTTTCAATAAGTCATGGCCAATAATTTTGATCTTAGATGAGGAACCAAAAACAATAGTTAAACACCTAAAAGCCTAATCCCGGATAAATAATGAAAGAGAAAAGGATACCTATTTATGAATTAATTGCTACCAATAGATTCTCTAAGTACATTCATAAGCAACCTTTAACTTTCATGTGAGAAGTAGACATGCTTTCATCACATACAGTGTTTTGAGGGGCAGACACTTAAATAGCCTTACATTTCTAATTTTATTCAGCACAGGGAAATCCTGCCCTTTTGACTTCAGAAGGGCCAGGATATATATGAGCATTGCCTCAATATTTAATATTTCAGCTTTTCTGTAAATCTATATCTTAAGAAAGGCAAATGTAAGTCTAATGAAAACACTATGAAGTGTACTACTTTTAGTAATTGATTTTGATTCTAGGTCCTTCTACAAAAGTGACATCTTAGGATAATTATCCTTCATAAAAGATCACTGTTAATGATAGATTGAGTAAAAAAAAAAAAAGTATACATAGTCCCCTTCCCCCCTCCAGTTTGAGAATGTATAGGGCTGCATTGTTATGCTTGGGACTATGGGGGAATAAGGTCCTGTGAAGCCACCGCTCCCGCCATATGTAGTCATGTAAAATCTATCCAGATTTTGGGTCCAGGTCTGGTGTGGAGCACAGCCCCCCTACACTGTGGATATTCCTCTCCATCTCCCTACCCTATTGCCACCATCATGAACAAGTAAGTAGAGAAGCATGGAAAGTAGACAAAACCATGGTTCACCACTTTAATGTATTAGCCAGTGGAGCTGGCCTGTCCAAGATGGAAAATAGACTGTAATCTACAATGAGCTGCAATAATTTGTTTCCCCCAAGTGCAGGAGGGAAGTAGGGAAGGAATTAAGAGTCTTGGATTGGTACAATTATGCACTATCCATCACTTGGGGCTGAGCCTTTCAGTTCATTCTAGTCCATAATATATGAACAAATTCTCACGGTAAAGGAAACTGAAGCCCTCAACCCACTCTGCCCAAAAAGGCCCATGTAATATGAGTTGTCCAACATGCCCTGAGGTCAACCAATCTGTATTTCTGTCAGCCTAAGGAGGGAAGTAACTTTCAGAATCAAGATTCTAGAATGGAACATTCTGCCAGCAACTCCTTGTTTATACTGAGGGTTATTAATTGAGGAACCTCTGATGGTACCTGCCATAGTATTGTGATGCTGACAAACCAGGTGCCAGCTCTTGTCAAGACTTCAGGCATTAGCTAAGAACTAGTAAACTCATAGCTTGAAATGCTTATTAATTGCTGAATGTATCAGTCTCACATGTAATGTCAGTATTCCATGTTATAGAAAATATGTAAGTTTTGTTTTATAACTTTGAAAATGTTTGCTCTGAACTTGTGAACCAAGGCACAGAAATCATCGTTTGTCCCTCTTCTTCCCCACACCCATCCAAAAGGATTATTAAAATCAGAAGGTCATCAAGGAACACCACGATACAAATAATTTGTGAATTGCCCTACCACACCTTTGAAATGCTACCTGCAAGGAAGCTCATACTGTGGACTTGGAAGCTGAATTAAAGAAATAAAACAAAGTCACAGGAAAAATTTCCGTCTCTCTTCACTGTGTAAACTCTGACAGGTCCAGAGACTCTAAACTGAGGCAGATATGCCAATGGTTTACCCCTGGGTCCAGCCTAAAATACCCTTTGAACTGACAGATCATTACAACTCTGTCACTCTTAGGATTTATGTAATAACTCATTTGTGTGTATACACTTGCTTGCTTTAACCTGTAAATAACTCATTTCTTTTTTCTAGTCAATAAACATGTAGATAGTTTATTACAGAATTGGCTACAGGCATTCTCTTTGGTGTAAGATCCAGGGTACCAGTTGATCTGGGGTAAGTGACTGATCTCCTGGAACTGGAAGCAACTTGAATATTGTGTGATTTTTGATGTAACTAACCAATTATCACTAAGTTCAGTTTGTCTGTGTGGCAAGATAGACTGGAGAGTCTAAGGAGTCTCTATGCAATTCCATGGTAACATTATTAAGGTGATCCAGGAGTTCAAATTTGTTAGTGGCTTGGTGAAATCTAATTATAGAACACACCACCAGTTTGTGGTGTCTACCCTCTTTTTGACAGTCTGCCCTGAGGTAGGCACACACAGTCATGAGCCACTCCAGGCAGCGTGACAGGTATGACTCAGGAATAGAATCAGACTCTGATAGCCAAAGCCCAAACAAGTTGGGGCTTTATATGTAAAAGATCACACCTTAAATTACAGCCCAGTATTAACATGTAGTTCAGAGCAATGGTGCAATATATTCTCTGCACAAAACCTTAACAAGCTGACAGCTGTATTTTGCACTAACTGGAGTTTCCAAATGACACTGAAGAATGTAGCCCTATGCAGAGTGTATTACAATAGTCTAACTGAGCTGTGGCAAAGGCATAAATAATAATCAAAGTTCCCCCAAGCCAATCTCATTGGACTAATTTGGTTAAGGTGCATCAGGTTCATAGCTAACAGAACCCCAGGAAGCATACCAACCACCTTTGACTACCTGACCTTGATGGTTCAGGTATGCATTTTGCAGCTGGGTGAACTGGAGGTGGCCTTCCGGTGTGATATAGAGCAAGACTTATGACTTTCAGGACTGTAGACGAGTGCCTTAACCACTCAGCCACCATAAATAGTAACCCCAGCCAACAGTAATGGTCATAGTCTTTATGAAAAGTGCAAATAAATGCAGTCTTAACACTGATGTCTATAATCATTCTATCGGTACTTCCAAGGCACCTATCACCATGCTATCTAAATGCACATAACTGTTAAAGTGATACTTGGTTGTCCAGGAGCAGCACCTCTTGGTTGTGAGCAGGAGAAACAAATAGCAGATGCACTGTCTCAAGCTCAGGGGCTGACATCATCTCTGCCTGTTCCCCTGGTTGCTACTCTCACAATGCAAGCATGACCTCAGTTTTTCTTTTCTGGGTTGAGCCTCAGCCACCTAGCCCTTATCCAAGCCCCAGTCTCATTTCAAAACAAAGTGAAGAAAACAGCAGCATTGTTACCTAAAGCTTTCTGCTATAATATACCAGCTGAGGCAGTGATACAGAGTGAAGTGAACCCTGCAAGATCCATGTGGTAGAACAGTGTCAAGGAAACTATTTATTCTGTTGTATACATTTCTTTTCCCCAGGGTCAATCTCATATTTTTCCAAAAGAATTTCAATTTCTACTATTCTTTCCTGTCACTTCTAATATCTTCCTTTGATCTGGTCCTGGCTGTACTTGTAACACTGCTTGCTATTTAAAAAAAAATGGATTCCAAGTTTTTTCTTTTTTTTAGTATACATTTCACCATCTAATCTGTAACCTTCTGAAGCTTCATTAGTTTTTTTGGAGGAGGTGACAGCTGGCTCTTACAATATCTAGTGCCAATTAGCACACAAAACTCTCATATGGAAACAATTATCTTAACATATCTTGTAATCCCCAAATGAATATGGTTTTCTTATCTAGTGGAATAAGAAATACTTTCACATTAATTTGACTCCATATTGATTCAATTCAGTATAGCAGATAGTTGAAAACATGTTTAAGCATTACAATGAGACATGGCAGAAAACAAGGCCAATGAACGTAAGCATAACAGAGTATTGTGGCAATAGTCCCTCTCTACAAAGCACTGGTGTGAGTATACATGGAGCATTATGTTCTTTTCTGGGTATCTTGTTGCAAGAAAGAAATTGATGAGGGAGGGAGGAAATTCAGAGATAGTAAAAATCAGGATTAAACAAAGACTGTGAATGGCTAACCAACTACAAAAGCAGTTTCTCCTCCACTGGTTTTCACACCTCAACTGCTAGAAGAGGGCCTCATCCTCCCTGATTGAACTAACCTCGTTATCTCCAGCCTGCTTCTTGCTTGCATATATATACCTGCCCCTGGAAATTTCCACGACATGCATCCAACAAAGTGGGTATTCACCCATGAAAGCTCATGCTCCTATACATTTGTTAGTCTATAAGGTGCTACAGGACTCTTTGCTGCTAAAAATGATCAGTTTCACATGGTGAGATGGCCCTTTAAGTGATAGGGACTCAGCTGGACAAGTGACAGATGTAGCCCACAGGTGAAGAGAATGAGAGGACATGGGTCATGTGGTGGAAACATGTGACTAAATCAAGGCTTCTGCAAGATAAAAGGCAGCTTGTGGTCATTTGGGGCACAATTGATTCTCTCTCTCTTTTTTTAGGTGCTAGATAAAAGCATTGTAAGGGATATGTTTTAGCTGAGGAGCTAAGCTAGCAAAGTACAGTGAGCTTGGAGGCAGACAGTCTACTGAAGCCAATTACTAAACTGACTAATGAACCCTAAGGCAAAGGCCTGCAAGTGTTTGAGTGTTTTATATTAATAAACCACGCCCAGAAGGAAAGCAGTATTGAGAGCCCACACAGTATGAAGTTTCCTTAACTGGGGAAGAAAGGGAAACTGAGGCAGTGACAGGGCCTGAAGTTAAACTGGGTAAAGTCCTGCTACAGTCAGGATGTGGAATGATTTATAAAGAAAAGTTTTTTTAAAAAGTTAAATATATGCAAATTGTCCAAGTGACAAACAAGAGCAAGGCATTAAATCCTAGCTGTTCATCTTCATGATCCTTCATGGGATAGGCTCTTGGAGCCCAGTAACTTGCTGCCTGCTCAGACTCCGGAGTGCAGTTGAGGAACAGCCAGCATCAAAAGAAATAGCCACCATGCTCCTCAGCAACCAGTTACAAGTTATATTTTTCTCCATATGTTTTCAGAATGTCTTTTATTCTGGATGGAAGGATGCAACAAACAAGAGAACAAATGTCAAGTGTCCGAGTGAGAGCAGTGTCATCTTTGATTGAACTAGGCCAGTGATTAGAGGTGGCTGAGTGAGAGAGGTTGAGACATCCATTCCAGCTGTGTAGGGCTCAGGCTTTAAAAAGCACACAGGCTCCTAGCCTAGGGACTAGTAAGATGAAGGCAACTAATGGCTAGGAAAATGAGACTAAGAGAGCTAGTCAGCTGTTGAGTATCTCTGGGGCACTTCTGTCTTCTTGTCTATACACAAATGCAAGGAGTATGGAGAATGAACTGGAAGTATTAGCGCATAACCTAAATTATAACTTAATTGGTATCACAGAGACTTAGTGGGATAAGTGTCATGACAGGAACATTGGTATAAATGAGTATAGCTTGTTTAGGAAGGACAGATAGGATAAAAGGGAAGAGCTGTTGCATTATAAATAAAGAATATATATGCACACCTGTTCTGAGTACAGAAGGAGGTGAGAGGCAGACCAGTTGAAAATCTCTGGGTAAATAAAAGGGGTAAAAATAGTGGTGATGCCATAGTAGGAGGTCTACAATAGATCACCAAATTAAGATGAGGAGGTGGATGAGGCATTTCTAGAACAAATAACATAAATATCCATAACACAAGACCTGGTATTAATAGGGGACTCTAACTACCCTGACATCTGTTGGAAAAGTAATACAGCAATACACAAAATTTGCAATAAGCTTTTGGGGACAACTTTTTGTTTCAGAAAGTAGAGTAAGTAACCCCAGGTCCCAGCTATTTTAGATTTGATTCTAACCAATAGAGAGGAAATGGAAATGAATCTGAAGGTGGAAGGCAATTTGGTTGAAAGTGATCATAAAATGATAGATTTAATAGTTCTAAGGAAAGGAGAAAGTGAGAGCATCAGAACAAGGACAATTGACTTTCACAAACTCAGAAAACTGCTAGGTTAGGTCCAAAGGGAAGAAAATCTTAGGGATAAAGATGTTCAGGCAAGCTGGCAGTTTCTCAAGGAGACAACATTACAGGCACAAATGCAAACTATCCAGATGTGAAGGAAAGATAGAATAGTAAGAGACCAATAGGGCTCCATCTGGAGGTCTTTGATTATCTAAAATTCAAAAAGGAATCCTATAAAATTGGAAACATGGATGAAATTCTAAGGAGGAGTACACATGAATACCACAATCATGTAGGGACAAAATTAGAAAGATTAAGGCACAGACTGAGTGGCCTAGTCTACACTAGGTGGGAGGCATCAATCTAAGATACGCAACTTCAGCTACCAGAATAGTGTAGCTGAAGTTGATGTATCTTAGATGGAATTAAAATTACTTACTTCGCATCCCTGTGGCACTGGATCAACGGCTGTGGCTCCCCCATCAACTTTGCTTCCGCCTCGCGCACTGCTGGAGTTCAGCAGTTGACGGGAGAGAGATTGGGGATCGATTTATCGTGTTTACACTACATGCGATAAATTGATCCCTGATAGATCGATCGCTACCCGCCGATCCAATGGGTAGTGTAGACGTACCCAGTTACGCCTAGTAAGATACATAAAAGGCAATAAGAAAAGGTTCTTTAAATACATTAGGAGCAAGAGGAAGATGAAGAAATGTGTAGATCCTCTACTTAGCAGAGAAGGAGAGCTAATAACTGATGACATCAAGAAGGCAGAGTTGTTTAATGCCTATTTTGCTTCCATCTTCCATAAAAAGGTTAATGGTGACCAGACACTCGGCACAATTAATATTAACAACAAGGGAGATGGAACACAAGCCAGCATAAGGAAAGAACAGGTTAAAGAACATTCAGATAACATAGATGTTTTCAAGTTGGTAGGGCTTGATGAAATTCATCTTAGGGTTTTTAAGGAACTAGTTAAGCAATTCAGAACTCAGGCTCACCGACAGGGCATTGGGGGCAAAGGGGCAATTGCCCAGGGGCCCAGGCAATTTAAAAGGGTCCTTGAACTGTGGCCAGTGGGAGTTGCAGGGATGGTGCCTGTGGGCAGCAGCACTCAGAGACCTCCTGGGTCCCCCGCCTAGGAGCTGATGCCAGAGGGGTGTGCCGATCACTTTTGGGAGCCACTTGAGGTAAGTGCTGGCTCCCTGACCTCAAACTCTTGCACCCCAACCCCGTACTCCAGCGTAGAGCCTGCACTCCACACCCAAACTCTCTCCCAGAGCCCTCAGCCTGCTTCTGCACCCAAACTCCCCCCTAGAGCCTGCATCCTGCACCCCCCCACACACCCCAACCACCTGCCCCAGCCCAGTGAAAGTGTGTGAGGGTGTGGGAGATGGACAGAGGGGGGACGGAGTGAGCAAGGGACAGGGCCTCTGAGAGGGCAAGGACAAGGGCATGGTCTCGGAGAAGGGGGAAGGACAAGGGTCTTTGGGTTTGAGTGATTAGACAGTTGCTAACCCTACAGGATGGACATGTAGAAGCCCTGGCCCTGCCGGAAGAGCGTGACCAGCAACGCAGCTGGTAGCTTGCTGGGCACCAGCCAGTGCAGGCACAGCACCACCCAAATGTCAGGTGGACCATGTCTGTGGCTTGTGTGTGTGTGTGGGTGGGTCCACTGACTGTTGTGCTCTGGGGCCTGGAATTGCTGTCATTGAGCCTGTCAGAACCATTACCCATTATCTTTGAGAACTCGTGAATAATAGGTGGGTTCCCAAAGGACTGGGAAAGGGCAAACATAGTACCTATCTTTTAAAAGGTGAACAAAGAGGATCCAAGAATTATAGACCAGTCAACCTAACTTCAATTCCTGGAAAGGTAACAGAACAAATTATTAAACAATCAATTTGTAAGCACCTAGAGAATATTAAGGCTATAAGAACTAAAGCATGCCAAACCAACCTAATTCCCTTCTTTGATAAGTTACTGGCCTAGTTGATAGGGGAAATCAGTAGACATGGTACATCTTGATTTTTGTAAGGCAATTATCACAGTCCCACTTGACATTATCATAAGGAAACTAGGGAAATGTAGTCTAGATGAAATTATTATAAGGTGGGTGCACAACTGCTTGACAAGCCCTACTCAAGCGATAGTAATCAATGGTTCACTGTCATACCGAGGGGGTGTATCTATTGGAGTGCTGTAGGAGTCTGTCCTGAGTTCAGTACAAGTCACTATTTTTATTAATGACTTACATAATGGAGTGCAAAGTATGCTTATAAAACTTGCAAATGAGACCAAGACGGGAGGGATTGCTAGTGTTTTGGAGGACAGGCTTTAGAATTCAAAATGACTTTGACAACTTAGAGAATTGGTCTGAAATCAACAAGCTGAAATTCAATAAAGACAAGTGGAAAGTCTTACACTTAGGAAGGAAAAAGCAAATGCCTCCTTACAGAATAGCAAGGTAGTAGTACCGCTGAAAAGGATCTGGAGGTTATAGTGCATCACAAATTGAATATGAGTAAACTATGTGATGCAGTTGTGGAAAAGGCTAATATCATTGTTGAGTATATTAATAGGAGTGTTGTATGTAAGGCACAGGGGAAAAAAAATTGTCCCACTCTACTCTACACCAGTGTGGATCACAGTGGCTGGGATAGGTAGCTAAGTATCTTTGTGGCTTTGGGTTTAAATGTTTTAAAAGGGGTATTCCCTAAAAATCAAGAGTGCACTACCTCAAGGGTAAAATAAAAAAATATTTAGACATTCTTTAAAGCTTCCTGATATACACAGCTTGCTTATAAACCATATAATACACTGCATGGTCTGCTAGGCTAAGTATTGCACTTATTGTCTTTTACACACACAGTCTTTTCAAATTGGACACCACAGAGAATACAAAATATACAGTAAAGTATAAGATTGTCTTTGTACATTAAACAAATGTACTTCGAAGTATGCAGAAGGCATTTTAAACTTGTTAAAGCAGCACCAGACTCAAAGCACCAGACGTATGAACAGTACCTTAGTTCTACCTCCTTGCTCTGTGACCTTGTCAGATCTGAAAAAGTAAGCATGGTTCAACTGGGTCAGTAGTTGGATGGGAGAGCTTAAGAGAAACCCTAGGTATGGGAACTTTGAACACTTCTAGTTCAGGATGTTGGTACAATTGTGTATATTTTCTACATGTATGAAGAGCTCTGAATGAGTTCATTTTAAGTAACTGTTTGTCTCCTGGACTTGTTCCAGTTAGAGTAGTCCTTTTGTGATAGAGCGTCGATCACTAGTGCAAAACTTCAGCAAGATACTGAGACAGAAAGCTACTCCATCATGCTGCAGGTACACTTAACCTTTGAATTACAGCTTTCTTCCCAGTCTCACTGTTCCATGAGATAAAAGCATCTCTTGCCAATGAGGATTTTTTTTTTCGGATGAAACACCGGGCAAAAAGTGAATTTTCTTGCCCATTGGAGAAAACTGATAAAGGTTAGTTGCTGTGTATGAAGGTACTTGTGCCAATCTGCTCTAAATAAAGACACCATGGTGTGACTCGAATTAGCTGAGCACAGACTGTGAGCGTTCATGCAAACACCACCTGCAAGCTGTTCAGTTCTTGTCTTGTCTACAATAGGCCTTGGTTGTCTTTAAAAAAAATTGCTTAGTGAAGTAGAAGAGTTAGGCAAACAGGGATAATACTAAGTTTTTCAGCCTGAGCTGACACTGTGTTGCCATCTTTAATGTGTTGAGATATTAGTGCTTGAACTGGAAAATGGTGATGATATCTCTCTTTACCTTGAATGACTACTTGCATTCCTTCATGTCACCAATACTGCTGCTTGCAAATAATAAATAAGTTAGTTCATACATATTCATTATAATCTCAGCCACATTCAGGAAATGCCAAATATAAGATTCTAATTTCACACTGTATGTTCAGTACAGGGAATCATGACAGCTGCAGAGAAACAAATACTAAACCCTACAGATTCTTTAAAAAAAAAAAATAAAATGCTTCACACACTATCCTTCTGTATTCCTATTTTCAAGCCATTTAATAATTAATCACATAACAGATCTACAAGGTCAATATATGTTCTCTTCACTTCCTTTCTTTCTGTTGCACTGGATCATCTCACTTCTGTAATATGAATAATCTATAACTGTACAGAAAAAAATACATTGATTAAAAGCAAGCACAGGACTGAGAGTCAGGAACTTTTGAGTTTTGAGTTTCAATATTTTAAAAAAGTGGCCACTAATTTTGGGGGCCTCAAATTTCAGGTGGTGTTTTTGAAATGCTTTGGGCTAGATGCACATAGGTACTTACATACCTAAACCCCAAACTTAGGAATGAAATTTGAGTTCATGTGCCTAGGTCCCTGTTTTAGCGTCCACTACAAAATTCCTGCCAAACCCCAGATGTACTTAAACTCACTCAGTATCTAAATTTTCAGGGTAAAAATTTCCTAAGTGCCTAAGTTTCTGCCTCCAGGCAGATTTAGATGCCGATCTCCTGCCTAAGCTCCAAAACAATTTATGAACTGGGGAGATAGGCATTTGCACACCTATCTCATGTGTGGTGCCTGATCCGGTAGGCATGCTCACAAACTCAGGTCAAAAAATGGCTAGAGAAGGTTGTGCTCACATCACTTTTAGCCCTGTGATTAGAGCACTTAACTGGGAAGTGAGACACCTATGTTCAATTCACCTCTCTGCCAGGGAGGATTTGAATAGCAGTCTTCCACCTCTCAGGACGGAGGTGCTCAAATCATTGTGATATGGGGCTCCCTCAATCTCTCCTGTAGAAGCTGTTTCACTGTGAATAGTCACTGAAGCAGAGGAACTGGATCCTGTGCCTCCCACCTCCCAGATGGGAGGGAGACACCAGGTTAAAGAATCTCTCTCTCTCAGAGGATTGTGGGAGTGTTTGGGAGGGAGGCTAAGAATGGGCATGCTTTGCTGTTCTCTTTTTTTCTTTCTGTTGGGTAAATGGGGGGCTGTTTTTGTGTGTTTAATTAGTTTTTTTTTGGTGGTTGTGAATTAAGTTCAGGATCTCTATCCCTGGGAAACAGAGACATTGGTTTGTTGATTCTGAAGGTTTAACACATAGCTGTGGGTTATGGATTTTGCCTCCAGACACTGCCTTTGTGGATAATTGTGTTCTACCTGTGGGGAAGATTATTGAGGTTTAAAATGTGAGGTATGCCTCCCACATAAGCAAGGCTGTTGTGTTTGTGGCCACACCTAGCTTTGTTGAGCAGGTGGTTGTGGAAAGGGCTGTTGTGCAGGGTGCTTTTGTCTCTGTAGTGCCCCTTTCAACACTTGCTATTAAAGTCACTATCCATAGTGTTCCTCCTTTTTTAGGAAATAGGCAACTGGTGAGGTATGGTGGATCACTAGCCTTACTAGGAGGATTTCTTAGGGATTAAAAGCCCCAGAGCTTTGTCAGTCTTGTCCTTTTGTGAGCAGGTATATATGCTATTAAACAATGCTTCCAAAATGTTAAAAGTTTGCCTGAAGCATAGGACTTGGAAGCATGACTACAGTGTGTTTGTTGCCAGTGAGGGCATGTGGCCCATTTTCACTGTGGGAGTCTGACACGTTTAATCAGTGCCCTAAGAAGAGGCAGACTGCCCCTGGGAATAGTGACCCTTTGCCTAGGAATGCGGGGGTTTGTGAGAGTAAAGCACAGGTTGGGGTGACTGTGGAAGACACTCTCAGTAGGCCCAAGATGTCTCTCAGGATGTTGGTTCAGGGGGATTAGTGCCCCCTTTACAAACTGGGGAAATGGTATTACTGGTTCTATGGCTCCTGACTCAGTGGCCTCTCAGCCTGAACCTGACTGTGACAGGGCGGCTGAGCCTGTTGCTATGGAATCCACAGCCTTGGCTGAGGGTTCTGGCCTGCTGCAAACCCCAAAGTCAAAATGGCCACTGAAAGTGAAGGGGATGCCAGTTTTTGAGGGCAAAGCAGCTAGTTTGGTCAGTGCACTCACTCTTGAGGGTGCTGCTGAGGGAGGTTCTTTGGTTGGGGGCATGGAGAACTTTCTGATGGTAGTTTTGCCCCCTTAATCCCAGAAGCCCCCTCCCTCCGGCCTCTGTCAGGTTCTCCCCCTTGAGGTTTGTAGTGACTCTGAGAGCAGGGGGATAGCCCTGAACTCCCTGAGTTTATCCCAGACACTATTCATATGTTTCTGGTTGAGACTACAGGGAAATGTGGAGTAGAGGTGACAGATTAGTTTCCTGACCTTAATCTGTTATTGTTGTCTGCTTAATATATTATGAGATGTGTCTGTGTTTGAGTTTCAATCTGTACTGCTCCTGTTTGTCAAAAAACTGATTGTTACCCAAGGTTCCCTAAACCCAAAGCTCTTGGTAACTACTCTCTGCAAGGTGGTATCAGGAAACAAACCAAAGGAGATGCAGCACCTCTACACGGCTAGCATAAATCACACAAAATCAAGTGCTTTTACTTAAAACCTTCACTTTATTAGTCTACAGAACTCTCAGCAGAATGCTTTACTCAGATTCTCTGCTTTATTTAGTCTCAAGCATATACAAACACAATAGTTATAAAGCACCCCAAAACAATAATTACCCATGGTCTGGAGGGTCTCAAGTGGTCAAATGACAAGGTTCAAGTGGCCAGCTATCTGCCTTCCACCAGGGATTCCAAGAGTTGTCCAGAAGATCAAATCCAAATTCCTCAGACCTGTCCCCCTTTTATGTTAGTAACTGCTACAATTACATCAACAACAAAGAAAAACCATTAATTAAGCACTTTTAAAGCAGTTAGTTATACGGATGTGTTTTTGCAGAGTCTACAGTCTCAAGGGCCCTGACGCACATAAGCACCAGAAGTCAAATATAGGTAGGCTTACTATTTTTCACAGATGCTTACCCTAGTATATCAGGGAGGACACAGTTAGGCCCACACCTTGTGATTGCTGTCACTACTTTCTCCTGGTTTTGCTTGAGTGATACTAAGGCCTGTACAAAGGTTTTTCAGGTGCTACTCTTGGCAATAAGCAAAATAATCGATATTCCACCCCAATAACTGGCAGTGGCTTGAGCAGAGGCAGATTAGGGGTTTATCGGGCCCTGGGCTAGAGCAATTGGGGGCCCCTCCCCACCCCTTCTGCCTACAGTCCATCCCTGTTCCCGGAGCGCCTGCCAGGGAGCAGGGTTGGAGTGCGGGGGTTTATCCTGACCTGTCCACCCCACGCCCTGACCCTGCTCCCCAGCAGGAGCTCCAGGCAGGCAGAGTGGGTCAGGGTGCTGGGGTGCCCATTTTTCTGGGAGCCCCACAATTGGCCCTGGTCACAAGCCCCATTGACCCAGTGGCTAATTCCCCACTGGGCTTGCACAGCTGGCTGGTTGATAAAAATGCCCCTCATCATGAAGACCAAAGTGCATGTCTTTCTGACCAGTGGAATTGTTGGATATAAGAGAATTTGGTGTTTTTGTTTGAAGCTTTGGGTTTATTCTGTATCTTTTTCTTATTTTTTCTGATGAGTACTGGGCTGATGGATAATTTTGTATGTGGATTTCTGAGTGTGAATGGGTGAAGAGACATTAAAAAGTGTATGCCTCTTCCTGAGTACCTGGTGGACATTTCATTTTGGCAAGACGCAGATGCAGGGAACCAAACCAACTAACTTGTGTCTGGAGAGGGGAGGCTATCCTGAGTCATGGTTCCACTGCAAGCACAGGGCTTGCCTGTCTCCTTGTGGGCAGGGTGAAGCTGATTCAGTGGTTGTGCAGGAAGCTGTTCCAGGCTGTTTAGTGATGGTTCAAGCCATTCTTGCACAATATCTCTTTCTCTGTCTTGTTTGTTTGTTTTGTTTGTTTGTTTTGGGGTATTTTTTGTTTATTTATAACGTTTATGTTTTCCCCTGTAAGGAAAGTTGGTGGGGGGAGTTGGATTTTTTTTCCAGAGCTTAGATGCTTTTTTGATGAATGGTTTGACAAGTGATATTTTTATTTTGGGGGACAATTTTAATTTTACTGATAATGAAAAATTGGAGAGGAATCGCTTGAAACCATATCCACTGTCTACTCAGTGACTTGCAACTTGTTTACAGGCTTCTCATCTGACTGATGTGTGATGACATTTACACTCTTATGAGCAGCAGTACATCTGATTGAGTGCTAGTCCCAGCATGTTCTCTAATCATGTTTGGACCATTTTTACATTTTTACTCATCATTTGTCTCATCTGCTTTCTAGCTGAATTGTACCTACTGGATTTCAGATCATGGTTTGGTCTTATTTGTGTTGTTTCTTCCTTCTATTCAAGACCATCATCCAGATTGTAATTTTAAAGCTCACCTTTTACAAGATATTCAGTTTTGGGACTCTGTCAATTATTTTTGTGGAGCCTGGATTGCCTGAAAGGATAATTTTCCCTCCTTGAGGCAATGGTGGGAGGTAAGTCTACATATTAAATATTTTGGTCAGCTGACAACCCTGCTAGAGTTGAGGATTATGGAACTTGAAAAAGCTTTTAATGGCAGTTAGAATACTGGGTTTAATCAGAGCTTGAAATATAAAAATCAGCTTTTAGGGCCTGTTGGATAGCAAAGTTCAGGATGCACTGGCTAGGGCTCAACTTCAGGTCCTTTCTCAAATGGATGCACGTACTCAGGTTTTGTTCAGCCTGGAAAAGAAACATGCAGAGCAAAAGATGATTGTTCATTTCAAGACATTTCTGGGTCAAGTGCTTTCAGATCCTCTGTGGATTAGGAGCTTTGCTATGATTTCTTTCTCAGACCTGTATACCACAGAGTTTGTATGTCCAGCTCCTTGAGGCTCTTCCTACGATCTCAATGTTGGATGATGACAGACTTAAACAAGATCTGATGCTCTAAGAACTAACTTCTCCCCTAAATGTTTTTGATCCAAGGAACTGATAATTCATCTATTAAGTTGTATAAGGCCTTTTGGATCTTCTGGGGATTAGGAACTTTGCTATGATTTCCTTCTCAGACCTGTATACCACAGAGTAGGTATGTCCAGCTAAGAAATTGCAGCTCCTTGTGGCTCTCCCTACGATCTCAACGTTGGATGACAACAGACTTGAACAAGATCTGATGCTCTCAGAACTGACTTCTCCCCTAAATGTTTTTGATCCAAGGAATTGATAATTTGCCTATTAAGTTGTATAAGGCCTTTTGGATCCTTCTTGAAACTGAGTTGCTCTAGGTTTTTCAGGAGAGCATCAAAGAGGAGATATTGCCACTAAGTAATCATCAAGAAATTCTTACCCTTCTGCTTAAGAAGGAGGAGCTTCGGAAGGTGAAGAATTGAAGACCAGTGTTCCTGCTTTGCTCAAACTATAAACTTTTTTCAAAAGCTTTAGCAAATAGACCAAAAACTGTGATTGGTTCAGTTGTTCACCCTGATCAGACCTATTGCATCCCCAACAGATCCATTTTGATAACCTTTTCCTACAAGGAATGTAATTTCAGCCTCAGAAATATTTGATTTGTACATTAAGTTGATTTCCCTTGATCAAGAGAAGGTTTTTCATGGCTATTTGATTCACACCCTTTGTGCTTTTGGGTTCAGACCCAGGTTTGTCTCCTGCATTCAGTTACTGTATAATGATTATATATATTTATAATATTAATGGAGTTTTGAATGACCCCTTTCCAGCTTTCATGGGAATCAGACAGGATGGTTCCCTGACTGGCTTATTGTATGCGCTTTCTATCAAGCCTCTGTTATACATGTTTGAAAGCACCTTTCTGGCCATTCTCTCCCTCTTCCAGCTTGTGCTGGGGTGAAAGTCTCTGCATATGCTGATGATCTGACTGTGTTTATTACTCATGCTTATGATGTCCAGGTTTTGACTGAATGTCATCATTTTTTTTTAGCAGGTTTCCTCAAGGCACATAAATTGGGGGAAGGGCAGTACTCCTGCTGGGCGCTTCAGTGATCTCCTGCCCCCTGACTTTGCTGCGGGGGCTAGTGTGGAGCTGAACTGGCATTAAGATACTGGGAATTGTGCTGTGACTGGCTGATATTTTGGGTCAGTATTGGGAGGGAGATATGGAAAAGTTGAAGGGGAAGTTGCAGAGGTGGAAGTGATGTTTGCCTCGACTCTCCTTCCAAGGCTGGGTGTTAGAGGCAATTAAGTTATTTATGACTATGTTGTGCATAAGTGTATTGTTTCAGATCCCCATCCTCTTGTTTTAGAAAAAAATCAGGAGACTCTTTTGGACTTTTTCTGGCATGTCCATCATTGGCTGAGGCAGAATATTTTGTATCCACCTCTTGTGGAAAGGGTATGCACTCTTCTAGTGCATACTCAAGGTATCATTAGTCTTTGGAGAAAGTCATTACTTTTTAGTTACAGACTCTGCAGCAGCTGTTGTTTGTGGATGACCCTGTTCATTGAAAGCCTTTGCATTTCTTCACTGGGTAGAAGGTTTGGGTTTTAATCAGGAACGTTTTTTGTTGGACCCTGGGTGGCTCAATTTAGAGATGTTATCAAAGCCTTTTTTAACACATTTTTTTTTAAGCTGAGGGTGCAGGATAGGCAGCTGGAATTCCCAGGGTTGCTTGCTGAATCCCTTGTTTATAATTCTACTGTGAGGATTCCTAGTCTTATTTCTAGAGTCTTACCGCTTCCTGTGTAGCAGTAGGTGTAACGAAACTGGTTTATTTAATTGATAATACAAATTTTGCATGGGTCTCAGTGGCTATCTTGGTTGTCTAGCTTGGTTTTCATTCCATTTGCTGGATTTCTCAGTTTTTATCAGAGGTGGAATCATTCCTGCCTGAGTCGGTATTACCAGTCTATACAACTGCCTCCTTGAGCAAGCCTTTCCTAATTATCCTAATGGTTCCTTGCCTGTTCCTCCTGCTGTGGATTGTGATGTTAGCAACTTGCTTGTCTTCAATGGGTCTTCTGAATTTACTTTTCAGAGCTTAGGCCATAAATCATTGTATGTGCTTGTATTAAAGATTTGTCGGTTTTGGACACTTGTTGATTATCCCACTATGGTATGAGAAGACAACTTCTGGTTATGCACTCCAGCCAGTCAGCTTGGCCAATTGTATACAAGCCTCCAACTGCAAAGAGTATGGGTGAACTCCAATGGAGAATTCTTCATAGGACTATGGACATAAATGTGTTTGTGCATCATTTGACTCTGTGTCGTGTCCTTTTTGTGACATGGAGACTGTTTTTTTCATTTGTTTCTAACATGTTACAGGTTACAGCCATTATTTGTTTTACTTCAGGGTATTTTTCAATTATTGTCCCTTGATTTTCCTCCTATTGTTTATCTTTTAATGTTAAGTATAGGTTCACAAATAGATCTGTGGTATGCCTTGTAAACTTCAGTGTGGATCAATCAAAGACAATGTAAAAGTCAACAATGTAAATTTTTTGGTCTGGAGCTGCTAATATTCTTTGGGTGGGGGGTTAGATTTTTTTTAGTGATTTTTACACCTTCATTTGGCATTTAGATATTATACTCTTATAAGCAATTTGGATCAATGTATTGAGCAGTGGGCTGAATGCACCTTGTACTGTTTGGGATGGGAAATTACTTTGTCATTTGTAATTTATTTTCTTGTTTTCACTATGTTTGTTTACTGAATTTATTGTGTTTTAAAAGTCAAAGTCTCTCTTTCTTTCTTTTGCAGAGCCAATGACTCTTTGTCAAAATCTCTTTCATCATGTTTTGCTTTTTCAATGCTTTTATGCATTATTAGAAAATGTATTCTCCATTTTTCAAGTTTGCTTTGCTCACTTGTGATTGATTCAAGCTAAAATAATCCCCTTTTCTCTTTTACTAATTATTGCCCTGCTTCTAGGGCTGTAGGAATAAAATTGAAAGTTAGTGGGAGCTAGGTACTTAATTCCCCTCTATGTGTTTGAAAATGGATGTCAACATTCTCATCAAAATTACCCCAATCTTTGGAAGCCACCTTCACCTTGTATAGTTGAGCATCCCTACAAAATTCCAACCCCCTCCATGAAGCATATCACACAATAAATAATCCTACTCCATTCTGAGACACTGGTTGGCACCTGGAACTAATACATTGGAGCCAATGCCATATATAGCTAAATTAGAGTTACAGTAGCTGTTGATTGAGTCCATTGTTGGTGTTTAATCATGCACCAATTGAAGTCGAGAGAGATTTTATCATTGACTACAATGGGAACATGATACAGCAGAATATATTTTAGCCTTCCTCACTTACATCAACGCACTGAGGTCCACAATGCATGTATGGAAGGGGTTTGATTAATAAGAGAAACAACATAGTCTAGTTTATAAGGCACAGGACTACAAAATGGGACCTGAGTTCTTTTCCCAGTTCTGCCACCAACCTGAGGTATAAGTGACACGAGGAGAAATCACTTCACCTCTGTTTCCTTTCCTGACTATTTAGATTGAAATCAATGGCATCTTACTATACATTTGTACAGTGCCTAGCACAGTGCAGCTCCAATTTGCTTTGGGGCTTCTAAGATCCAAAATCAAGAAATCAGCATGTGGATCAGATAATTGAATTTACTCCACAGACATTTTCATAGTTGTGCAACTATAACCACAATAGTTTCTTTATGTTTTAAGAGTTTGTGTTTTCATTGCACTATATACATCCAAAGAGCTAAGAGTCATCTCTTCAGTATGTCAGGAAGGGATCAATAAATGTCCGTTTATACTTTATATCAAATGATGTATATATACCAGTGTTTACGTATGTATCTATAAATATCAGAAAAAGAAGAATTATAGGATATTATAAATGGAATTAGATTCTTATTATATCTTTAGTTTTAATTCCCCAATGATTCCTATCTATCCCTTTGCATACAGTAGCTTTACCACATGATTCAGAATCTTTTCAACATATTCCTTGCATTAAACTACTCAAATAATACATCCTTTTCTAGTGCATACTCAGTCTTTACTACTACAAAATACCTAATCCTCAAAAATTAAGTATAGGGAAAACCTCTAATAATAGAGTTTTGATAGAACCTAAAGACCAAAACAGAATTCTTTCTATTTCTTATATAGTATGGGCTGTATTCTCCTCTTCGTTACACTCACTGTAGCATCCTGTTAATCCATTTTCACAGGACTACAAACCACAGTCACCGTAACAATCTCATATATAAGGTGAATATATCCTGTATATTCCTTTAATTCTGAAAGCTCCTTCTCAATAAAATAAAATAAAATACTGAAATTATTTCCCTATAGTGACTTCAGTGGGCTTCAGTACTCCACCTGAATTGAACACAGCTAACATGGGAAGGCTGCAATTGGTCCAGTATTGACCAACAAAGATCAGGACTTTCTGGCCACCATGCCTTAACAGAGTGCAATAGAAACCAGTAGAGAAAAGTGTTAGCAGGAACTATGTATGACCTCTAGTGAGAAACACATTAAAAACAACAGAGGCAGATTTCCTGCATACTGTCCATCCATATCCTATATAGTCCCTATCATAGCAGTATCTGCTCCCAGACAACAGACTTGGTAGCTTGCTTCCATACAACAGGCTAGAACTGAAATTTCAACAAGATTACAAAAACATCTATTTTCCACACCTCTGCCAGCTCCAGTATCCCACTGAGATTAACCACATGCTAACATTCTAGTATTTAACCCTTTGTAAGAATTAAGTTTTACAAATTTAAGAGTATTTATGTTTCACAAGAGCAGATTAACTTTCTGGGGGCTGACTGGTAAAAAGGAATGTGTGTCATGGCATAGGTTGCCTGCCTGCTCAGATCTGAGCGTCAAGCCACTGCTGAGTAAAGTCAGTGTTTTCCATTGTTCACTTTAACTGAAGAAGCTAAGCGATTTACCTCATTATTCTCCAGATCAGATTAGCATACACAAAACCAGAGAGCTGTTTTTACCCTTGTACTGTAATTGAACACAATTTTGCCCAGTCCAGTAACCAGCTCAGATGAATACTATCCTAATGGGCATGGACATAGTATACCTTCATGTTGTGAATTTCACTTTTAATTTTGGCTGAAAAAAATTACAAGTCCTGGTCCTAATATAAAGTCCTAAGTGATTTGAAACTCAGCTATTTCAGAGACCACTCATCTTCTACAGTCTTCCAAAGCAGCTGTGTTGAGCAGTCATTGTGCAGCTGGAGAGAACAAGGTATAGTGTACTGGATGCTGAGATAGAGCACTCTTTGCAGTTTGTCCTCAGTCATGAAAGTCCATGCCAGAGAAAAATAAAATGAGCCTGAGCCTAACTGTTTTAGACTGAAACTTAAGAGACATCTTTTTAGCATAAAAACGAAACTACAGTAGTAGCAACAGATCCTCGGGCCCTATATAAATCTTAGACACTGGAGAGAGGAAAACACGTTTGTTTGGATTTATTATGCTTTCTTCATACACAATGTCTAACTTACACCCATTTCATTCATTCCCAAAGCTCCCATTGAATTCAGTGGGTCAGAATCAGGGCTCTTAGGGTTACCTAAAACAGAGATTTTAAAATATCAATAAGCCAGCATGCAGTGAGTCCATTGTTAACTCCTATTCTGATGATAAAATATTCCTTCCAATTTAAATATCTCTTCTTCAGAATCAAACGGGCAAGGTCAACTCTAAAATTAAGTTGTGGTCCCATATGAGCTTCATGTCAAATATTGTTGAGTGGTAGCAAGCCTTTCACATGCAAAGCACTAACAATGAAATTGTACATCAGGGCCATCATGGATGTTTTGCCATGGACTTCAATGCACTCAGCTAAATTATCTCACATCTATTTCTCTTATCTCAGCAAACTCACTGAGGGAAACTAGTGCTAATGTACTCATTAATCAAAACTAATAACTGATAACCTTTTCAGCCATCCATAAAATACCATTTTTTGATAGTTTTTCTGTTGAAAATATCTCTTTGTTAATCCAAATGTGATGTAATTCTTCTCCCTTATATTTGAAAGGTGGATCCATAGTTAATCTCACACTGTATATGTCATCATTTTACCCTCTTATTATCTTGTTCTTTTATTTTATCTGATAGATAATTAATGTGGATCCAGCTGTGTCTGCCAGATATATAATGATTACTCCATCCCTAGACAAATTACCCAATACTGTCCTTTCTATCTTTGTTAAATTAAAAATACTTTGTGTTTCTTCATCGCTTGTAATATTCTGAGATCTCTATCCATGATTTTGTTGGGAATTGGTCCTGCTTTGAGTAGGGGTTGGACTAGTTAACCTCCTGAGGTCCCTTCCAACCCTGATTTTCTATGATTCTGTGACAGTAGGTTACTCTGCCATGGCGATTCCAAATGAACAGTTTATTTAGTAAATCTGCAACCTTTTCCTGTTCAGATTGTTCCTGAACAGGCTGATTGTCTTACACATCCATTTGCTAGTTGAAACTGTTAAGTGAATATGTGGGGCAAATAAATGTAACCTATGTATCACTTTTTACTGTCTGCTGTATTTCTTTTTGCTTTTGATATTTGAGTGAATATCACTCAGTGAATTGTCACTTGGGACCAGTTTGTGAATCCCTTATGCACATTGGCAAAAGGTTACTCAGCTGAGTATACCCACTGAAATCAACAGGGATGGGGACTTGGCAGATCCAGCACAGTTGGGGAAGTAATGTATTTCTCATGTGGACCATTAGTAGATTATTTCCTCTCTGGTGCAGGGAGAGAACTACACAAGGAATTGTGACTATTGAGATGAGGCAGCTATATCCCTGCCCCTTACTGAGGATAAAATGTGAAATGTCTTTCTTGCCCTTAATTAGAATGAGGGCTTGAAAAACTCACTGGGGCTTTGAGTCTCTCAGGAGGTGGTAGCACTTTAGAGAGAAGTGAATATGTGATATTAGGAAATTTTAGAAGATTTTAAATCTCTTTTGGGGCTATATGGCTCTTGGATCATTACTAGAAATGATTCAACTGCTGTAAGATGTGTTGGCTGAGTACAGAGTTACATTTAATATTCTGTCCTCACAATGTAGTTGTATGTGTACATGAACTAGCTATGAACGCTTTGATAAGGTCAGTTTAATGATTGTTTAATTACCTGTGAAGCAGGCTCTGGCGAGGTATATGGGAAACCCTGTCCTCATGCTGTGTCCAGCAGTTTCTCATCTCATAGGAAGTATTCTATCCTCAGTGCAAATACACTTTGCAAGCTTTAGATTTGCCTTCAGCATTCATTTATGCAAACAGAACTCACATACAGTTGTATTAATTTTAATGGTATAAAAGGGTCCAGAGAGTCAAAGTTGTTAACATAACCCTAGTACAGTACACAGTACAACACTAAACAGTTAAGATTCAGGGTTTTCAATACCAAGACCTTTGCCTGCTTAGTATAACACACAATTAAAAATCTGTTTTCACCTTTTATTAAAGATAATAAAGGAAAAAGAGTTGAAGCATTTAAAATGTTAAGGATTAAGGTTTTCATTTTAACAATATTCCTTCCCTTTTCTTTTAGCTGTAGTTTTTAAAAAGAAAAAAACTGTTTAAGAGACTCTTAGAGCATGTCTGCATGAGCTGGAGTAATCCTACCCATGCTAATTCTGATCATGCTACTGCATTAAAATAGAGGCGTACCCATGGGGGTGTTAGCAGCAGGATGTGAGAGTTTCCTGAGTATTGTCCCATCTGAAATCTTTGGTAAATACTTGGGCAGCTAGCTCGTCCTTCCGCTTGCACCACCACCATGGCTATACTAAGTTTTCATGTGCTAGCTCATCAGAGCTATCGTGGGTATATCTACCTGAGCTGGAAATTACATCTTCCAGCTGTCCTTTTGGGGGTGGGAAAGAGAAAAATGATTTGAGATGGCCTGGAGCTTTTGATGTTGCTCTGATCCTATTTGCCTAAAGACAAACACATACAAAAAGGGAGAGAAAAAGAACAGCAACATTAGAAAATACAGCTTCTGTCTTTGATACTGACTTTCACTTGCAACCTCAGTAATGGAGAACCATAGCCACAGCACATGGTCTTATTAGCCTTTCCAAGACCAGGCAAACTTGTACCAGCACTAGGCTGTTTAGGGCATTGCTTTTACCAACCTTTCTGTTTGCAGGCTCACAGCAGTGTTTCAAAATATGCAGTCTTACCCAGCTGATCCAGCCTTCTACTGAACAGAAGGCAAAAGGAGAGGGATAGGAAAGAGAAAAATAAAAGGGGGAAGGAAAAGGAAGTAAGAGGGAATAGGGTGACAGCAGGAACTTAGGTCTCACATCCCAGGTCATGTTTGGGATTTAGCTAGAGCTGATGGAAGTGTCAATTTCATCTGGATTCCTCTCTCTGGTCCAGTTTGGTTTGGACAATATAGAGGTCTCTCCTGTGACACCAGGTTCCATTGTCAGAGGTGGGATGGCAGCCATGACGGTGAAGCTCACTTCTTTCATTTCACCCAATCTGCCTAGGGTGGCTGTATGGGAAGCAGCCAATCAGGGCCCAGCAGGCTAGTATAAGAACAACTGCAGGGCAAGGGTGAGGTCAGTTCCTTACTGGAGCTGGAGGAGTGTGACTGGTGTGAATGGCAGGCTGACAGAGCTACAGGACCCTGGACAGAGCATTGCTGGCAGAGGCTCGGGGAACACAGAGTTCTGGGCTGGCTGTTGGGACTCAACGCAGACAAGGTCCTGAGGTAAGGGCAAAGAATGAAGTGGGGCTATGGGGAAGTGGCCCAGGGAATTGTAGCACTGTTTCAGTTTATTTAAAGGGACATGGCAGATGGCTGCTCTCTATAGGGTACCTAAGCTGGGACCCAGAGTAGAAGATGAGCTCTGGTCCTCCCACCAGCCCTAGGGGATATGGCCCCACACCAGGGCTGGAACTGCTTGAAGAGTAGGAACAATTTGAGGGAGCCCAGAATGGGGCTGAGAGATACTTCAAACCAGGGTACTGTGATAGGCCCTGCTGGACTGATTGAGGAGTGAGCCCAAAGATAGGGCTGCAGATCAAGGGATCTTACAGAGGGCACTCAGATACCTCCAACAGGTGACCTATATCCTAAAATTAGTTTTGATTTTTATCCCGCATACAGACTTTGTACCTCAGCCAGAAGGTTGAGTCACCAAAGACCCACCACAGAGAAAGGGAGAGAGAGTGTGCAGGCACACACACTGAGATGGGGGCACTCATGAGAGGTGAGTGCACCCCATTACACACACCAATTTTGATTACACACACCAACCACTGATTTCCAGTCCCACACTCCTCTTGTTTACCATCTTAACACTTTTCTTATAGTATGTATGGTATCACCCATTGTTTCATGTTCTCTGTGTATATATATATCTTCCTACTGTATTTTCCATTGCATGCACCCGATGAAGTGGGCTGTAGCCCATGAAAGCTTATGCTCAAACAAATTTTTTAGTCTCTAAGGTGCCACAAGTACTCCTGTTCATCTTAACACAGTCCTTCAGTTATATCCATAGGTCATTTTGTTTGGATGCATGCAGTCTGTTTTCCTTTTTTATCTTTTCCAATCACCACTTAGTGTTCAAAGGTTATTGTGACATTTTATGAACCTTTACCCACATTCCCAAGTTGAGCTCACAGTTGGGTTACATCCTTCATGCCCCCATTATTACAACATCAGATGTTTATAGAAAATGAACTCTGAAGGGTGTGTGCAGTAAATTCCATACAATTTTAATTCTAGCAACTACTGCAAAAATATTTTGGGGAGTACTTGCCTCTCTAGTAGCAACTATAACACAATGCAATGTAGAAGAATTTAAGACTTCAAAGGTTCTCCAAAGGAAATTAATAGATTCCCTAGGCCAGTGATTCTCATGTACCCCTGGGTGTATACAGAGGCCTTCTAGGAGATACACCAACTCATCTAGATATTTACTTAGTTTTACTACAGGCTACATAAAAAGTACTAGCGAAGTCAGTGCAAACTAAAATTGCATACAGACAATTTTGTTTATTCTGCTCTATATACTGTACACTGAATTGTGGGAACAATATTCATATTCCATTTGATTTATTATATAATGATATGGTAAAAATGAGAAAGTAAGAATTTTTTCAGTATTAGTGTGCTGTGACACTTTTTTTTGTATTTTCATGTCTGATTTTGTAAGCAAGAAGTTTTTAAATGAGTGAAACTTGGGATATGGAAGACAAATCAGGCTCCTGAAAAGGATACAGGAGTCTGGAAAGGTTGAGAGTCACTGTCCTAGGCAATTGGTTTCATGGAGAAACCAAAAGAATCCAAGGTAATTGAGACATTAGCAACCCTGTAATTTACTGATATATTCTGTCCCAATAATAATATGTCCATATGAGATTGCTACATTAATCCTAGCAATAATTCTTTTAAAAAAACACATGCAAAAGATAAACTTTCTCATCAGCATTCTTGTTGTTCCAGATTTCCTTATTCCTAGTTTCTATTTCCTACATAACCAATATCCTTCTTTCTTTTAAATATATGAAATTATTCTTTCATTTTGTAAAAGATGGTAATTTACTTAGGTCAACACCCAAAATAAAATATTTTAAAAAATTCATATCAGCTTTAATTGTGTAAAAAATGGCATCTTTTCTGTAGCTAAAATTCATGCTATATATCCCTGGATAGTCTTCAATTTATACTCACTCATTGAAGGTAGGAAAGAATATGAAAAATAATATTCTAGTAAAATCTGTCAAAAATTGAGCTGCACATAAGAAGACTGTTTTGTGCACACTAATTGTTTTTTTGAATTCTGGTTTTAACCAGTGTTCATCCTTATATAACTCAACCCTCCAGCAGGGCCCTACTTTATAAAATGTCTTTATTCTGCTGGTTGGAACTTAACACTAAATGTAAATAGCTTTTATTGATTTGCTGGGAAATAGTTTTCTTTGCCTCCTTAGTGCTTCTTGGGCAGCAGGAACAGAGAAGCTGGTGTAAGAAACTGGATTCATGCAGCTAGCCCTGATGAGCAATGCTTTCAGGAATCAGTTGCAAACTGGACAAAACAGTTTTCTTCTCAGTCTCTCAGTTCAGCTGTCACCATTCTGCAAGTTACTTATTCTCCATCTTTTTTCCAAAAGTACTGTTGTATTGACATTAATAAAATGAGTTAATAGATCTGTTTGGAAACATTTTTTCCATCACAAAATGCTGATTTGCGAAACTGAAACTTTCTACTGAAACATATGTTCTTCTTCAAGTGATGGTCCCTATGTGTATTCCATGCACCTGAGTCCAGAAGTTTCTCTTAGCTGTGTCTGACTTGGCATAGTGCATCTCCTCATGCTTCCAGTTGACATCCCTCCAGTTCCCTTTTTCTGCCGCATGGCCTGAGTCAGAAACCCTTGTTCCTTCCCGCTTTTAGTCTGCTAAGAGAATTATTCTTGTTTGTACATGGTCTGTAGATAGTTTTACAGGTAAGTTTGCATAGTGTAATTAGTTTAGTAGTTCTCTTTCCCCATTCGGAGACAGCACCCCCAGGGACTATGTACAGGATCACAGGCTTCAAAAACTGTATCTCCTGCCCGTGTTCCTTCTCCATGAGCCACTAATTCCAGTGATGCCTCTAGTGCCTGGCAGACATTGAGCATGGTGTTGCACATTTTCATCACCTTCAGGTAAGTCCTTTCCACTCCGATGGAATACCTTATAGAGGAGGTAATGCGGCCCCTGGGCACACTCGGATCTAGGCTCAGGAGACATCCTATACGGCAGACACTACTAACACCTCTCCAGCACCTCGCATGGCTCAGAACCAGTGGTACCAAGATGCAAGGACAAGTCCTGGCAGAAGAGCAAAACACACTCTTACGGGCATAAGAGCAGGTCCTCACAAAGGACTGCTCACAAGCCCTTTGTTTCCTTCCCTGAGTCATGCCAGGTTGAGTGAGATGTTGTATGAATCTGGCCGTACATGCACCAAAGATGCCCTGGATGGAGGGTAAAGTCAGGTGCAAATGGGATCCAGTGGTACCAATGATCATATTAGTATTCAAGCCTCTAGAATGCTGACTGGTGCACGCAACACCACCTGCTCCACCAGTACCTACACACCTTCCAGACAGGGCAGCCACACAGACACCACCAGGTCCCTCCAGCATTTTCATGAGTGCTCCGTGAACTCCTGGCCAAATGGACATATTTTTTACGGTGGAGGAGTTAAACGTTTCCTACCCACAGTTGGGTATTCTCTGAAGCCCTCAGCTTGCCCATGACATCCATACACCAGAGGATGAACCCCTGCTGCTTCTACCAGATAAGCTCTTCCCTTTCCCACTGCACTGCAGCCCTCCAATACCAATGGTCCCGCCATTCCTGGAACCATTCTCTGACTCCAAGAAATTCTCTGAGGTGGAACCATCATTTTCACAAGTGCCATGCTGGAACTCAGGCATGCAGTCTAGATTGCCCTGTGCTCTGGTCTATGAAACAATAAAAGAGGTCTGGCACCACTTGCTCTGGGGCCCACAGTATCTGATGGACCCCTCCTTCTGGCTATACTGGGGATCCTGGGATCCATACCACAGATGCCATGCATCATCTCAGGCATCCTACCAGACAACCCCTCTACACCCATCACCATCATTGATGTATGAAGAAGAGGAAGATATTGAACCAGTACTGCCTGCTACGCTGGTCCTGGCCAGTGCATCTTTGTCCCTGGAAGAGGCAATCATCCCCCTCCCACTCTCCACAAGATGATCACCAGCAATACCAGGACTTGCTTCAGAAGGTGTCTGCAGACGTGGGAATCCCATTAGAGGAGGTTCCGGACCCTCAAACATCAACTGCTGGACATCCTTCAACCCCAAGTGCTGTCCAATGTGGCTCTCCGTATCAATGAGGTCATCCTGGAACCAGTGCAGGTTCTGTGGCACATACTGGCCTCGTGGTCACCCCACCTAAGTGAGTGGAGAGATGATACTTTGTGGTAGACAAAGGGAGACTGGTCACTAAGGTGGCCCTCCAGACAGCTGTAAATGTGGCCAACATGTCCTCTCAGTCTTTAGCCGCCAGGGTAGTTATGTGCAGGGATTCATGGATACCATCTTCTAGCTTCCCCAGTCAGTTCCAAAATATGATCAAGGACCTCCCTTCGATGAGAGTAAACTCTTCAGAGAGTGCAGGGAGTCATCTGTCTTGTTACTGAAGGACTCCAGATAGACACTATGGTCCCTTGGTATATATACCTTGGCCCCTAGATGCAGACAGCAGAAACAACCCTGCCACCCACACCTTACCCTGCCTACTATCAGCATGAACCAGAGCCCCCCGGCCAATGACAACACACTCAAAGATCTAGCTTCCTTGCCTCTGCTACAACCACCTCCTCACCTTCTTTCAATTACCTAAATTACACTTTTCTTTTTGACTATGAGTTTAGCCACGGTGTTCCACATTTTCATCACCTTCAGGTTGGACTACTACAGTTTTCCTCATCTTTGACTATAAGCAAAAGTCTCACAAGCTGATGCTGGTCCATCATGCAATGGCCTTTCTCCAAAGTGGGAGAGAAAGAAGACTGAACATCAGCCACTGCTCTGCACTCTGGACTGGTCCCCAGTCCTATACCAGATTCCTTTCAAGGTATTGGCCTTTATCTTTAAAACATTTAGGTGTAAGTAATTACCCCTCTCTCCATGAACCAGTGAAACAACTATAGTCACTTCAACTAATTGACCCCTAACTATTAAATTAAACTCACAGTTCCAAGATAAAGCTCCCTGGGCCCCAAGGAGCAAGTTCTTGATGAATTTCCCTACTACCAAAGTCCAGGATAAACCTGAATTTTGCAACTTTCAGGCCATTATGAGAGACCAATCTCCTTGCTCAATCTTTCCCAAGTATTGCAGTTACTGACAACCTTTGCTTCAAGCTCCTAGACAAATTGCCAACATTATCCCCCTCATTTTAGACTATAAACTCAGCAAAATGCTAAGAGTTTAGTTAGCTTTATGGAAAAGATGTTTTGTAACTTTATAATAGTGCTTAGGAATTGTACCATGCTGATGGTCACTCTGGAAATGAATGGATATAAAAATAATGTGTACTGTCCATTTTGTAAACCTACAATATACAAATCTTTTTTCATAAGAAGGATAGTAGTGTAATTGGGAAATGTTTCAGGCATCACTGGCATTTGCTTTAGATGCCATATATAGCAATAGAAATGGGAGGTAAATATAGCTAATGCTACATTTTGCCCCCTCTGAAGATGTACATTTTTCAAGATTCTCTTAGGGAACCATGATTTGTTTTTGACATAGCAGAGCCCAGAAAATCCACTGACTCCAGTAATGTTTGCCCTGGTGGCAATTTGTAAATGAATAAGCCCTCTGAGACATAACTGATCTTCTAAAATGGGATTGCTTTTAAAATTACAGCTGCAATTTTGTCATGTTTCTTTTTAGTTCTCTTCACTATTTCATATACTGTATGGATATATTTTGCATTACTTATTTTAGTATTTTTTTGTTCCTCGTTCCAGTCCATGTATATAGCATCCCTTCCCAGCTCTGTATCAACTCTCTAGGTAGTTTTGTTGTTTTGAGGTTTTTCCTCTGATTTTCTATGTTGCTGTTTTTATGGTTGATAAAGTTAATAGCACTTCATTCCAATGTTCTTTATGGACCATGTACAGCACAGGCAATGCAGGATTATGGCACGTGGGGATAGAAGGCAGCTTTCTGGGCCATCAAGTCCAGTCCCCTGCTATCCCTTTTGTCAAGTCCAGGCATATAATCCCATTCATAATCTTATTGTCACAAGGTGGACTGGGCCCTTTATGAGGGAACTGCTCCAGCCTTCTCTGCCCCAGGCTTCATTGACAGCCTTGATTGAACCTGATAGAGGACAGAAGTGTACTATAAAGAGGGAGAGGGGAATAGGAAACAGAAAGAGGAAGCTGTGGCCAGAACCTCACACTTCTGATGGTTAGAAACCTTCTAATTTCCAAGAAATTAATTCTTGGCCAGTTTATACCTATTTGTTCTTGCATTTCCTTTGTCTAAAAGCTCAGTTTTCTTATCAAAAAAAGGTATCAGGTTAGTATGGCACAATCTACCTTTGGTAAACCTATGTTGCATTTTCTCCTATTTTCTGTTTACCTCTAACTCTTTCATTATTCTTTCCTTCAAGATTTGTATTGTTGTTATTAATTTGTATTACTGCCGCATCTAAGAGTCCCAGTCACAGACCAAGACCCCATTGTGCTAGGTGCTGTATAAACTCAAAACAAAAAGACAGTCAACTGTGGTCAGACTAACAAGTCTGTAGTTGCTTGGATTACTTTTTTCCCTTTCTTGAATATAGGTACTACATTTGCTGTTCTCCAGTCATATAGCATGCATCATCCCTGATTTTGACAGTGTTATTACAAATTCTTACCACTGGATTTACAAATTCATGTTCCAGTTCTTTCAGTGTTCTGGGATGGAGATTATCCAACCCTCCCTGACTTGAGTGCACTGAACTTTGAATTTTGCTTCCATCTTGGATGTGGACACAGCCATTCCTGCTTTCTATTTTATAATCCCTATTGAAAAATGGTTGTTGGACCATATCTGGATTATCTTTAATCTCTGCCCCATCTCTGCTGTAAAGGTATCATACTACCCGCTATTAAAATATATCCATCTCTGTGGTAAGAGTTCATCAGGCATTCTAAACCAACACCACTCCTCCACAATTTTTTTAGGCGGTAGATTATTATTATTATTTATATTTCTGTAGTGCCCAGAGGCCCCAGTCAGGGTCAGGGCAGACAAGGAATTTATTAACTTGGCACTGAGACATTAGGAGATATTTCAAGCGAAGAAGATGTTTGACAGACAGGCTTAGATGAGGGATTGGGTTGAGGGTTATGGGTCAGGAGTAGAGAGATTTGAGAATCATCAGTATAAAGATGATAGCTGAGGCCATATGAATAGATTAGACCAGTTCACAATAAGGTAGCAGGAGAAAATGAGGCATCCTGTGGGACTCCAACTGAAAGTGTGAGAGAGAAAAGGAGGATACACCAAAATGAGACTCTAAAGAAATAATTGAAGAGATTATAGGAGAACCAGTAAAGAAAATAGTTGCAAAAACCAAAGGAGGACTAGATTTCAAGGATGGTAGTCAAGGAGGATGAGGCTGGAATAGAAGTCTGGAGAGATCTGACCAGGAAGAATTATGTGGAGAACTTGATAGACATTTCATTGGAGTACAGAAAGTGCAGAAACCAGTTTGGAGAAGGTCTAGGATGGACAAGGACTCAAGGCAGTGATTGTAGATGGCACACTCAAATTGTTTGGAGAAGAAGACAGATAAGCATTAGCTGGAAAGGGAGGACACTTACAATGGGGGAGAACATCATGGGAGGACACTTGAAGAGGAAGTGAATAATTTATCTAAATAAATATATGAAAGTGAATAACTTATCCACTTGAAATAGATAGTGAATGTAAGAAAGCAGAATGTAATTTCCTGAATTGGAATTTGAACAACATTTCCTTTGTCTTCTTCTATAGCTTTGACCTTCCTCGGGAAGGACAGGCAGGGGAAAAAAGAGAGGAAGTGTTGCTTTATATATTAAAAATGAGTGCGTTTGGACTGAGGCTGAGATGGAAATAAGAGACAGACTTATTGAAGGATAAGGATAAAAGGGGTAAAATATAAGGGTAAAGATAAAAGGGGAAAAACAAGGGTGATGTCATGGTAGGAGTCTACTACAGACCACCTAACCAGGAAGAAGAGGTGGATGAGGCTTTTTTTGAATAACTAACAAAATCATCCAAAACACAGGGCTTGGTGGTGATGGGGACTTCAACTACTCAGATATCTGTTGGGAAAATAACACAGCAGGGCACAGATTATCCAACAAGTTCTTGGAATGTATTGGAGACAATTTTTTTTTATTTCAGAAGGTGGGATAAGCTACATGGGCAGAGGCTGTTCTAGATTTGATTTTGACAAATAGGGATGAACGCTTTGAGAATTTGAAAGTGGAAGGGAGCTTGGGTGAAAGTGATCATGAAATGATACCGTTTATGATTCTAAGGAATGGTAGGAGGGAGAGTAGCAAAATAAAGACAATGGATTTCAAGAAGGCAGATTTTAGCAAACTCAGGGAATTGGTAGATAAGATTCCATGGAAAGCAAGTCAGAGGGGAAAAACAATTGAAGACAGTTGGCAGTTTTTCAAAGAGATATTATTAAAGACACAAGAGCAAACTATCCCACTGTGCAGGAAAAATAGGAAGTCTGGAAAGAGACCACCGTGGCTTAAACAGGAGATCTTCAATGATCTAAAAATCAAGAGTCTTACAAAAAGTGGAAATGAGGTCAAATTACAAAAGATGAATATAAACAAATAACAGAAGTATGCAGGGACAAAATTAGAAAGGCCAAGGCACAAAACTAGATCAAACTAGCTAGAGACATAAAGGATATGAAGAAAACATTCTACAAATACATTAGAAGGTAGAGGAAGACCAAGGACAGAGTAGGCCCATTACTCAGTGAAGGGGGAAGGGGATAATAACAGAAAATGTGAAAATGGCAGAAGTGCTAAATGATTTATTTGTTTTGGCTTTCACCAAGAAAGTTGTTGGTGATTGGACATCTAACATAATGAATGCCAGTGAAAATGAGGTAGGATCAGAGGCTAAAATAGGAATAGAACAAGTTAAAATTACTGAGAAAATTGGATGTGTTCAAGTCACTGGGGCCTGATAAAATGCTTCTAGAATACTCAAGGAGCTCTCTGAGAGGATATCTGAGCATTAGTGATTATCTTTGAAAAGTTGCGGAAGACAAGAGAGATTCCAGAAGACTGGAAAAGGGCATATATAGTGTCAATCTATAAAAATGGAAATAAGGACAACCTGGGGAATTACAGACCAGTCAACTTAACTTCTGTACCTGAAAAGATAATGAAGAAAATAATTAAGCAATTTGCAAACATCTAGAAGATAAAAAGGTGATAAGTAACAGTTAGCATGGATCTGTCAAGAACAAATTGTGTCAGACCAACCAAGCTTTCTTTCACTGGGTAACAAGACTTATGGATGGGGGGAAGTGGCAGACGTGGTATATCTTGACTTTAGTAAAGCTTTTGATACTGTCTCGCATGATCTTCTCATAAACAAACTAGGCAAATGCAACCTAGATGGAGTTAGTATAAGGTGGGTGCAAAACTAGTGAGAAAACCATTCCCAGTTGTCATAAACAGATAAGTAAGAGTTAATAGAACAGAAGTACTTCGTATCTCTTTTGCCTGTAAAGGGTTAACAAGATCAGTGAGCCTGGCTGTCACTTGACCAGAGGACCAATCAGGGACAGGATACTTTCAAATCTTGAGGGAGGGAAGTTTTTGTGTGTGCTGTTAGTGTTTGGTGGTTGTTCTCTCTGGGTTCTGAGAGTGACCAGACGTGCAACCAGGTTTCTCTCCAATCTCTCTGATACAGTCTCTTATATGTCCAGAATAGTAAGTACTAGGTAGATAAAGCGAGTTAGGCTTATGTTTGTTTTCTTTATTTGCAAATGTGTATTTGGCTGGGAGGAGTTCAAATGTGTATTTGGCTGGAAGGAGTTCAAATTTGTATTTTGCTGAAAGGATTTTAATTTGTACTTGTATACTTAGGCTGGGAGGGTATTCCCAGTGTCTATAGCTGAAAGACCCTGTACCTATTCCATTTTAAATTTACAAAGATAATTTTTACTGTTTTTTCTTTCTTTAATTAAAAGCTTCTATCGTTTAAGAACCTGATTTTTTTTTTTATTCTGGTGAGACCCCAGGGGGCTGGGTTTGGATTCACCAGGAAATTGGTGGGGAGAAAAGGTTAATTTTCTCTCTGTGTCAGGATTACTTTCTCTCTCAGGGAGAGTCTGGGAAGGGGAGAGAGAGATGGAGGGGGGAAGGTGAATTTTCCTCTCTGTTTTAAGATTCAAGGAGTTTGAAACACAGTGATCTTCCAGGGTAACCCAGGGAGAGGAAGCCTGGGAGAGGCAATGGTGAGGGAAAGGGTTTACTTTCCTTGTGTTAAGATCCAAAGGATCTGGGTCTTGTGGGTTCCCGGGCAAGGTTTTGGGGGAACCAGAGTGTACCAGGCACTGGAATTCCTGGTTGGTGGCAGCGCTACAAGTACTAAGCTGGTTATTGAGCTTAGAGGAATTCATGCTGGGGTACCCCATCTTTTGGACGCTAAGGTTCAGAGTGGGGGATTATACCATGACACCAGTGGTTCACAGTAATGCTGGAAGGGCACAATGAATGGAGTCCCACAGGGATCATCTCCAGGTTCAGTTCTGTTCAATATCTTCATCTTCAAAGAGGGGCAGCACGTAATTCACAGCCCAGGGTGAGAGGGGGCTAAGGCAAGTTTAAACCACCTTATGCCCTCCTGATCCTGGGCTGCTTTGCCCCTGATGGAACTCACACAGCCTTGATGGCCTAAGTTACAGCTGCTTCATCAATATCTTCATCAATGACTTAGATTATGGCATAGAGAGTATACTTATAAAGTTTGCAGATGATACCAAACTGGGAGGGGTTGCAAGTGCTTTGGAGGATAGGATTAGAATTCAAAATGATCTGGACAAACTGGAGACATGGTCTCAATAGGATGAAATTCAATAAGGATAAATGCAAAGTACTCCATTTAGGAAGAAACTATCAGTTGCACACATACAAAGTGGGAAATGACTGCCTAGGAAGGAGTACTGCAGAAAGAGATCTGGGGGTCATAGCGGACCACAAGCTAAATATGAGTCAACAGTGTAACACTGGTGGGAGAAAAAAGTGAACATCATTCTGGGATGTATAAGCAGGAGTGCTATAAGCATGACACAAGAAGTAATTTTTCCGGTCTACTCTGCGCTGATTAGGCCTCAGCTGGAATATTGTGTCCAGTTCTCGGCACCACATTTCAGGAAAGATGTGGACAAATTGGAGAAAGTCCAGAGAAGAGCAACAAAAATGATTAAAGGTCTAGAAAACACAACTTATGAGGGAAGATTGGAAAAAAAATAGGTTTGTTTAGTTTGGAAAAGAGAAGACTGAGAGGGGATAACAGTTTTCAATATATAAAAGGTTGTTACAGGGAAGAGGCAGAAGAATTGTTCTTCTTAACCCCTGAGGATAGTACAAGAAGCAATGGGCTTAAACTGCAGCAACAGAGATTTAGATTGGACATTAGGAAAAGCTTCCTAATTGTTAGGGTAGTTAAGCAGTGGAATAAATTGCCTAGAGAGATTGTGGAATCTCCATCATTGGAGATTTTTTGGAGCAGGCTAGACAAACACCTCTCAGAAATGGTCTAGATAATACTTTGTCCTAAAGTCAGTGCAGGGGACTGGACTAGATGACCTCACTTCCATCCTATGATTCTATGATTCCTAAACGCCAAGCTCAACCACTCTTCAAAATCCATCCTTCCTTCATTCTTTTATATTGCCTGTATTATTGTCAACCTAATTTATCTCCCACTCACCATATTAAAATATATTTAAAAGCAGCTTGATTTATGTATTATATCTAACCCTCAGCACCTTGACTCAGAACAGTTACTGGCTAATTTGTTCAAAGATTTATATGTTTGAAAAATTCAGGTCTGTGGGGAAAGCAAGCATCAACTATTTGATATTGGTGGATAGGCTACAACTTCATTTTGTTGTATTTTGGCAGTCATCCATAGAGTTAACCATGATGTCCTGTTGACCCTGTGATGAGCTTATGAGATACTACATTACTTGGATTTAAATCCTGTTTGGGCAAGACAGTTTCCAATTTATGCAAAATTTTAATTCTGTTTCCACAGCTGTTGACTAGCTGCCCTCCAAGGCCCATATCCTGAGTCAATTTATTGATATTCCATTTCCTTTTGGCTCTTTTATTTAGTGCCATGGAGTGGGTTTTGCTTCTAAGCCAACATTCCAAAAAATATTGTAAACTTCTTACTAACACCCAGAAGATTTATTCTTCATCCTACTGGCCTCTGAATAACTCGCCATGGCAGGCACTCAGATGTTTTCAGCACCATTTCAAACCCATCTCTGTTTACAATAGTAATACAATGGTATTACACCATTCAGTAGACATGGTGGTTACCATTACAATATAACCTTAACTATTACCAAACAGTTGCATATGAGATTATCATAGTTTTCCCCTGTACTTAGTAGCAGAGATCTCTGCTATATGGTAACCATTGGCAAGGGTTGACTTGTTAACAACTATTGTTGTACAGATGGAATTAAATCCAGCTAATTTGTGACCCATGCAATCTGATCCAAGGTAAGAGGTGAAATACCAGCATAACTGTTCATTCTGCCAATAAGTCTGCTGCAATTACAATTTACAAAGCAATGTTTTCTGTAAGAATTTTGTTTTTATTTATTTTAGATTACACAGATATACATGCAAGTACAAAAGATGGCTATATTCTATTTGGCAGCTTTGCCAACTCATTCTGGGATCTGAAGGTTAAATTGCATTCAGTCTGGCTTGCACTTCACCAAAATCAATATAGCTTTTGCAATTGGAATTCATTTAACAATTCTCTTGATGTTGCATGAGCCAGAATCTAGCTCAGCCTGTGATAGCTCCTATTGGCACTGTAGGACTAACACTACTAAAATGTAATAACTTATTTTTATCACTAAAACTAGTTATATGCCTTGGAACACTTACAGTGAGCAGATCTGTTGAATAACAAGGCGTTACATCCATGCCGGTCTGACTTCAGTGGGACCTATGCACATGCTTCCCTGAATAGGGATGGATTTAAGAACATGTTTTAAAAAATGACCGCATGCTTGACTGTCTCTCTGAATTTAGGCCTTCATCAGTCACTAACATCTGATTATTTATATTTGACATCTGCTATATAATATTTTTTCACATTATTGGTGTCTGAAGTAAGGAATATAGAAGTTTAACAAAAGTTTTTGTATACCAAATGAATTATTTTCTAGGTACAGTCTCTAATATAGTTGCCTAACTGTACTCCTAGTTCCCTGGGGGAACTGTGGTGAATTAGGAATTGTAAGCTTGTTGTTCCACACTTGTCAGAGTGAGCACATCAGGTCTGCTGTAAAAAGTGAGTGCAAAAATCTTTTAAGGGGAAATAATGGCCAAAGGAATATAAGATACTTCCAGTTCCTTAATCAAATTTAAAATATGAATGATTTCTATAAAAAACCTCCTATATGATGTGGAAATATGCGATAATGCAGTAATGATATCAGCTTGAAGACATGCATCACGAGACAGGGTGATGTTCTGTGCTTCTCCTTCAAAGAGGGCAGCACAGAATTCACAGCCTAGGGATCAGTTCCAGGTCTGGTTCTGTTCAATATCTTCATCTTCAAAGAGGGGCAGCACATAATTCACAGTCCAAGGTGAGTGGGGCAAGTTTAAACCACCTTATGCCCTCCTGATCCTGGGCTGCTTTGCCCCCGATGGAACTGAGACAGCCTGGGGGGCTTAAGTTACAGCCGCCTCCCCAAGCTGCCCTATGGGCCACAGCACTGCCCAGAACTTCCATATCCCTGCATGATGCACACATGGCCTGACATATCCCTCTTGTCCCCCTTCCTTTCTCATTTCATCCCTAGCACATCCCCTGTGCCAAGGGTTGTGATGGGGTCCTTGGAAGGCAGCCTGATGGCTGTTTCTTCAGTGCCTGCACCAAGGAAATCCTTCCTTGTCTGACCAGGGAGCTTGTAGGTCACCATTGTGCCATTCCAGCTCTTACTTGTGCAAAGGGGCCAGAGCGGGGTGAGGTTTCACCCAAGAAACTGACATCTCTGGCCAGAGATACCAGGACACATCCACTGCTCTCTTTTTAAAATATGTTCTCTGGTTTTGTACATTTTATGTTTACTTATTTCCTCCCCACACTAAATAAAAGTTAATTCTCCTGCTGTTCTGGTGCCTCTGGCTTCATTTCTGATCTTTCTATCTTCAGGCCTGATTCTGCAAGTTGCATTGCACACTGACTTCAAATGGAGTTCAGGGTTTCCAGCACCCCCACTGGATCAGAGAGCTAGCTACATGTCAGCTGTATATCCTGTTGAAGTTAGGCAGGTTCTAAGAATTACACAGCTTCCCACTTCTTGAATTATTGACTTGATTTCATTGTTTAAATATTATGATATTTTCCCCCCTCACCTCGATAGTTATCCAAAAGGCAATATACAGAATCTAAACATTTGTTTTTCTGTAGCCATTACTCGAGTAAAAGGGAGGAAAGTTCATATATTGATCTGAGCAGAAATTACTGAAACCATTAGTAGTAACAATTTTTAATATCATGATACCACAGTCCCTTTATGTCACATGACTTTCAAATGAACCAAATATTGCATATTAAAATTATAGTAATTAGAGGGTGGGTAAAATAACTTATTCTTTCAAATCTTGTATATGCATTATATATAGTTGGAGTTTATTTGTTTTTTTTATTACAGAACACTAAGTGTGCATACCACAAACTAGTGTTGCTCCTACAAATCTAAATGTCATTTACACTCACAATTAACAGTGCCCTGCAAAACTGTATATTTTTAAAGGCTGGCTCGAAGACCATAATAGAGTATGAGTAGCATATTTTGTGTATTATTTACACCACCACATCATTAAAGGAGAACTGATGCCATATAAACTTCAAGCCATCCTAACACCTGTAATTCACATCAGACAGATTACAATGGAATTATCTATTTGGTATGTATTAACACTAATTATAAATTAATTTGATGTTTAAAGCTTTACTGTTGCAGTAGGATTCTAAACCCTATAATGCATTGTTTTATGGCATACAGTAAATAGGAAAAATATTAGATTTCCTCTATTGCTTTTTCAGGGGTATCTTATATTGATCTGAGGGAGGGAAATGGAAGTAAATAGTTCTGCATTAAATGGCTGTAAATATATTACACATGAATAAAACAAACTTGGAACAGCCATCTATCATCAGCCACCCTATGCTTACAATCCTACCCATTTTATAAAGAATACAAGAGTAGATGGTGGCTAGAGAGCCTTCATTACCATAAAATTGTGGTGACAAATTATACACACATGGCAGAATCACAAGTGAGCTATGCAAATCCTTCCAGACAAGTGGCAATAAAATCTTTATAGCATCCTATGTCCGCATATATTTGGTGTGACTTTTTTTAATGTAGTTGTCTTATTTTGTTCAGCTTGTCCTTTTACCTAGATTTCCTCTACTTTTTCCCTTTTGAACTATATTAATTACTATTGCTTTGCTTTAGAAAGCACTTAAGCACATGAATTCAGTGGGCCTGAGTTAAGTTCAGGCTTCTCTTTCATATTTAAGTGTTTTACTTTAAGAGGGCCCAAGAAAATCAAAGTAGCTGCTATGGACAAAGTGATGTCCCCATTTACTGGATAAAGTTCATTTTTGTAATAGTTCCACAAATTCATATAAATTAAAGTTTTTAGACCATTTAGTGCTTCTCTTCTCAAGAAATTTTACAGTGACTAGTGATCTACACTGAAGAAACCTTGATATCTTTCATTAGTACATCCAGTATATGTTAACATTTCAACAATGTACAATAAGTGGGATCATATAATCAGTAGTTATTGATTCTTATCTAGACTGTTTTTTTTGTTGGTAAAGCTTTTCTTTTTTGTGTGAGTTTCCCTTGGGTGTCTTTTGCAAAATGTTTCAGCAATGACTCCTGGAGTAATGACAGCTGCTGTGATCTCCTATTTGCCATAATATGATAGTAATTTGACCTGATAAGCATATGAATTATTAATTGATTCAGCACCAGTTATCAAGCAAATGACACCAGTAGTCTGTGGCATGGACAGTTACTGGATAACTGAGCAAAGGACGAGCAAAGATTACCAAATTAATTAAAGTGAGAATTATCACCTTTTCTATCGATATAAAGTTTTAGAGCTGAGAAAATAATGGAAAAATGTTTAACTGTAGAAGAAAGTTTCATCTTGACAATGTACATGACCCCTGTGACTTATCTAATCAGCAACATAGCACACCTTCTGTAACTAGAGGCATGTAACTAACCAATAGAGTGTGTCTGTGAAGTGAGAGTGTTAAAATACAACTCAAAATTTGTACTGTGTTGCTGGTTACATAAGCCATCCAACTGAGAGAGAAAAATGATTAGTTCGCTAAGCAACACAGTGTGACTATTTGCAATTACCTGTTTGTAAGCAGTCTGAAGCCAAAAATATTAAATGAGGAAATGTGTAGATAATTCGGAACAAATACATTCAAGACTTTTTTTAACCGTTAATCTTTCTGTGATATGTTTGAAGTTCACTGGATGAATCCTCTGTGAACTATTTGCTCAGCTCTAGTTTCAGGTAAAAATACTGGCCAATGTTTTATATTTAGATTTTTAGGCTCTTTTCAAAATCTCACCTAAGAGTATACTATCATATCATACAATGGTATTTAGGTGCCTAATTCTCGTAAGCTCCCTTGAAAAATCTCACTCTTAAATTCTTTCCTTGGCATCTGAACAAGTGACATAACCTTTAAACATGCTGTGCTCATTAAAATTAATGGGAACTTCTGGGTGCTCAGCACATTTGAAAATCGGCCACTTGTTTAGATGTCTAAAAGTCTATATTTTGGCTCTCCTTTATAGAAGTATTTACCATATGTGATATATTGATGCATTTTATTCAGGAGTAAATATATCTAATAACTGAGCACCAGTCACTGCTGTGAAACACTCAGAGCTTATTCTCAGCAGATAATGATATTTATGGGTAGTACACTAGAAGAAAAACATTGACTCAGCTTCTACCCGAACTCTAATTTTGGAAATGTATCATCAACTTGGGTACCTATATTTTGGGATACTCAAACACTGATCTGTGTATGCAAATGTAACCCACACTACTGGGTGTGGTATTCTGTACCATCTAGTGGCACTGAGACCACTTAGAGAAAGAGATTAATGAGTTTGCTCTACAGCCATAGCTAACAGTCAGTTGTTTTTTAGCTCATGCAGTAGAGCCTCATGTACTAAGCTTCCGAGGTCCCAGGTTCAATCCTACCCGCTGACGATTGGGGACTGTCAGCATTACACAAACAACATTTGGAGACAAACATTGAGTTGTCAGACATCTAAGTGTTCAATTAGCGTGCACTACCATAACATGTTTGTGAAAGAAATCAAAAGTTTGGAGTGTCCAAAATTGGCCTCTCAAAGTGTAGACTGATTTCAAAGTGTAACCCTATGAATACATATGCAGTGCAAACTCAAAAAATGTATTTGAATGTGCTTTAAGGACTAAGGCTTAGTCTACACTACCACTTATGTCACTATAACTTATGTCACTCAGGGGTGTGAATAAGCCACTCCCTGAGCTACGTAAATTACATCAGTGCGGACAGCACTGTGTCGGTGGGAGAACTTTTCCTGACGTCATAGCAGGCACCTCTTACACAGGTGGTTTTATGATGCTGATGGGAAAGCTCTCTCCCATCCACATAAAGCATCTTCACTGGATGTGTTGTAGCAGAGCAGCTGTGTTGGTGCAGCTGCACTGCTATAGTGCTTCCAGTGTAGACTAGCCCCTAGTGTGCTTGACCCAAAGCAACATTTCTTAGTTGCAAGCTCTTTAGGGCAGGAGAAACTTCTTTCTATCCCTTTGTATAGTCCTTATCACAATGTGGCCATGATCTTGGTTCACAGTACTACTGTAATACAAAAAGTACTATTTTTTTGAAACCTTCCTACAGTCCCTGGTACAGGACTCTACAGGTTAGTTCAAAACATCTTCTAGAAAGGATTTGTTCTCTATTAAATTCTCTAGTGCCTTCAGTGGATTTGTGCCAACTGACAGCAATAAAGAATTTGGCCCTATAGGTTTTTGGTTTAATTTCTGTAGAAATCCATTTAATTTAGGTAGACCCATATTGGTTTAATTCCTAATAAATCTCTAGGAACTTTCCATAAGTGAATGACATTAATTAGCAAATCTGTTTTCAGTCTCAGCAGAGATACCAAGCACTGATGAGCATGGAGACTGAATTACTTCTCTTCCCTAGGTTGGGGAAACACTGAGGTAATGCAGACAAGCTTTCACTCACACTATCCAATCCATTTCTGCCTTGCTTCAGTAAATAGACTCTAGTTACCAAATAATTTTAAATCCAGCATCTATCATTAACCTAAAAACCAAGCTGTTAAATATAAAAATCAAACACACATACACTTCTTTGTAAAACAAAAGTGCACCAAACTGGAATTTTTTCTAGCAACAATGAGTTGTCTATCTTCTGTGTGAGGGAGGCTTGGATACTGTAAGATGATTTACAGTCTCTGTTTTTAGTTTTCAGTGCAGCATAACCACATCTTTTCGAACAAGCTGTTGCTATACATTTGGGTAACTGTTGCTCATACCAAATTACTTCTGTGAATTAGCAAGAACCAATGATACATAAAAGCTGATTTTTCTTCCTCATGCTGTGCATGAAGCATAATGAAAATCAATTCTCAAAAGGCTTCACAGCTCTAAGATGAAACAAAGCTGAAAGAAATGATAATAGAGGGCATAACAGATTGGACTGACACATGTAGTTCCTTATACTCATACAGGGTATCCTGTATATGTCCATAATGACACAGCTGAACCTTTCTGTTATCTTATACATTACATAATAGTCAGTTCAGACAAGCTGCCAAACCTGCAGCTGCAGGGGAATGTGTCTCAGAAGGGGCACCTCTCACTTAGGATATGCTGCCATGAGTTGTATATGCTATGATGTAGTGCAGAGATTCCTAAACTGTGGTCCATGAGCTCCATTCAGGTGGTCCGTGGATAGTTCTCTCTAAGGTGCGCACCTGAGTGGCCACACTCAACAGAATGAAGGGCCACCCACCTAATTAGTGGAGACACTAATTAGGTGCCTGGACTCTGGAGAAGGTGCACATGTAAGGTGAGGTGGTGGTCTTTGGGGGAATAGAGGGTAGATGGGAAGGGGAAGTGGGGTGAGAAGAGGGAGTGGGGGAATTTGGGACATGCAGGGTTATGGTGGCCAAAGAAAGATGTGACTTTCCCCAGCTCCAGGGCTGCAGCTGCCAGGGAGAGACAGCCCTCCTTCCCAGCCTCAGCTCTGTGGCTGCTCTGGTGGGCTAGAGATCCCACTCCTTTCCAGCACCAGATCGGAGGCTACCGCAGCAGGGAGAGAGGGCAGATCCATCACATTAGAAAGGTAAGACTACTGATATTAAAATATTAGTTGTGTGCTATTTGTAGAAGAAAAAAATGCTAATTATTATTTTTTTATATAGTGCTTTTATCCAACGTGCTTTACAATAGTTAGCTAATGGTACAAATAACATTTGGAAAGATCATTAAGTGGTCCACTAAGATTCTCAGCAATTTTCAAGTGGTTCGTGGAAAAAAAAAAAGTTTGAGAACCACTGACTAGTGCACTTGCTGCTATATCAGCAGCATGTCTCTTTGTGTCTACCTTAGCTAGGACTAATTAAAGTATTGATATGCCCCCTTTGTAACAGGAAACCTTCATCTACCCTTCACTAAACACTAAAACTAGGTTTGGACACATTTCCAGTTGCTCCCAACCTCTTCCACCTAGAGAAGACTGCACCCATTCATTCACAGCTGGCATGATAAAGTTACATGTAGGGAGGTGTTAGATACTGAATCTTGGGCTTTGCATCCAACGATAGGTGACCCAAATGAGTCCCCAATTTTGCCTTAACTGGTTCTGACAAGGTATTGTAAATAGCTATTGGCATTAGAAGCATTAAAACTGATAGTGTACCAACAACCACTATATTTTGACTTTTGCCCAAAGACACAAATGAGCTGTTCTTTACAGAAAATATTGTTCTTGAATTTAGATGGAAGGGAGAAGTTAATAAGAATAGAAAAGTCAAAAACCTTCCTACAACCCAACCAACCAAAACAAAACATCCACACACTATTTATCAGTTTGTCCATTTGTCACTGATCTGAAAGCCAGATAATTTTTAAGTAGTGCACTCCAAGTACAAGCCCAGGAGTAAAAAATGCAAAGGCACTTAAGTGGTTTTGGCACTTAAGGGCCTGTCTACACATGGATACTCAGGAAAGTTAATCTGAGTCAACAAATAGTGTGAATTTAAAGTGAATTAGTTAAACTACATTAAACCCTTTTGTGGACACTCTTATTCAGAATTTAAGTGTCCACTTTAGTGAATTAAACTAAACTGAATTAAGGCCACTTTAATTCTGAATGAGAATGTCCCTGTGCAGACAACCCCAAGTCACTTTTGAAAATCAGATATAGGCATTTAGGAATCTAAAGGCTTCTCTACACTTAAAACACTGCAGCTGCACTTCTGCAGATAAGCTTCAGTGAAGACATTACCTAAGCTGATAGGAGGCACTCTCCCATTGGCATATGCACACCACCTCTCTGAGAGGTGGTGTGGCCCATGCCTAGTGTGGGCTCAGGGAAGAATGCCAAATTCAGAACAAACTGATGAAAACAGGGCAGTTAAGCCCAAAACTGGTGGTTATTCTAACATTAGAGTTCACCAAACCAGAGCCCTCTCTCACCACACTGATTAACAAGAAGCTAAAAACACAGTAGGTAATCCAGCCCCTGTCACCACCCAAACATCTGGTCTTTATGATGAGAGGTTACTGAAAACCAGATTCATCATACATAAGGTTCTTCTAATCCCAATAGATCAGCCACTCTCCCAGGTCAATATGTATACTTTAGATCTTACAAAATACCATGCTATAGCCAACTAAAAGTAACTAAAGCTAAAGGTTTATTAATATAAAAGAAAAGAAGAGCATTATGAAATGATTAAGAACTCATATACATTACAATTGATGTTTAGAGTTTGCAGGTTAGGATAATAGCAGTGATGTTAAATCTTCTGACTTGCAATAAATCTCTCTGGTTCAGCCATTAGATTGGAGTCATTGGTCCATTGTTCAAAGGTCTTCCTTGTTAGAAATCATGTCCAGAGGAGCAGAGAAGGAATGAAGACAAAGCAGTGATGTCATACCTTGTAATTTATATCTCAGCCCATGTGAATTGGAAAGTTACTGGCCAATATCTGGTCCAGGGTCACATGAACATCGAAAGTTACTGGTAAAAGATGAAGTCTTAGATCATATGTTCTTATCACGTCTGGCTGAGTCAGAAAGAGTTCATTGAGTACATGCTCTTTGAGGAGTTTTTGGGAGGGTTCCTGGAATAGTTGATTGTCCCTAATGGGCCATCAAGCTGGCTGACTAGTGTTGATGCAAATCTGTCTGGGGGTGTCATCCAGGAATAAAAAAGATGTCTGAGATACAAATACATAGCAAATATTCATAACTTCAAATACAAAGATGATACATGCATGTTAACAGGATTATCATACTTAGCAGTCTATAACGTTTTCATTGATACATTACGTGACATACTTTGTGCAAGATTTATTGCAACAGTGGTGACTGCATCAGTGCAGCTAGTTAACTTCCTTTCTATACAGCATCGCAGGTGGTAGCTAGGTTGAAGGGAGAATTCTCCCATTGACCTATTAATGTCTACACTGGGGGGTTAGGCTGATTTAAATGCATCGCTCAGGGGTGTGGATTTTTACACCCCTGAGTGACATAGTAACACTGACCTAATTTCCTAGTGTATATCAGTCTCTTTCAGAGTCAATGAGACTCAGGATCCTAAGACATTTAGGTACCTTGGAACATTTTACCCAACATCTCCAAACTTGAATAGGAAAAAGTAGCTTAATTCTTTTCCAACAGCAAATACCCTGAATAGCTCGAATGCTCTTTTGTCTGTAATATGCACTATTCACCTGAGGATGTTCACTCATTCGTAAACTTCAAGTTTCCTATGAAGACTAACTGACTGACTTCTGAGCCCACAGAATCCAAGCTGATAAAAAACAGTTTCCTTCCTTCCAAGTTTTCTGTAGGAAATCCATTGTTCTAGGTGTGGACTTCTTTGGCTGGAAGACAGTCACAGTCGATACTCTTGTTTTTCCCCTTAGGGAGATGTCACACATTACAATAAACTGCCTTTGGCTTGTCCTTGACATCCCTAGGCAGTTATAGTTGCACACTCAATATGTGGTTACAATGTCAATTAAAAGTAACAATTTGATGGAGACATTATACCAATTTGTCACAATTATTTACTCAGATTCAGAGATTGTTGGTCAAATCCAGTTTTACAGTAGCTAAAAAAAGCGTACTACAAGGTTTCTATGAAAGAGAATTGCCTCATAGTCAGAGGATTTTTTTCTCATGGAAACACAATCATTATGCATTTTTTTTCATCTCAACATAGAGTGAAAAACCAGTTCCCTGAACAGAGATCCATCCGATCTCATTTTAAACTAAGGCCTTTGTTTCAGATCCTCAGCTGGTATAAACTGGCATGACTCCATTGATTTTTAAGCTCTGAAAGCAGTGGTGTCTAAACTGTGCAACTGTTTCTTGCTCAGGTGAACCTTCACACAGCTAATCCCACTAAAATCACACTTAGTGTTAACAATCTGTCAGCAGTATTAATAGGTGTTCCTCGGTAATTCTACCAGTCATGAACGGCTTGGGTCTGAATCCAAGATGATGAGATTAGATTCCCCACCCCCCCATTCCCACTACTTCTAAATTTTTGTTTTGTGAATGCACCAAATTTTATGAAGTGGTAAAGTGTATTTTCCATCTTGAGTACAGTTTAATAGATTATAGCTCCAGTTGTCCACACAGGTATCCCAAATGTAGTCAACCTTCACTGAGACATATCTTCGAAATAATAGCAAGCCTAATTCTGCCAGCTTTACTCATGCTGAAGAGTACCTTCCTCTGCATGTATGACAGAATCCTGCCTGAAGTGACTCATTATCTTGTCTCTCACATCACAGACAAAATACACTTACTTCTCCAGAAGGTGTAAACACCTTTGTCCAAAGTAATGAGAGTTCCAAGTCCCTATTCTCCAAAGCCAGTCTCTGGCATGGAAGTATACAACAATGATGTCATCCTACTATCTAGCAAAGAATTTCTATATATTGTCCTTTCACTCTATGCCAGGGTTAGGAAATTCCATTATTTCCTTCAGGAAATCTTTTAAAGCCCTTCTTGTAAGTGATGCATTGTGCTATGCAAGTGGCAGATCTCCAAGGGAAAGATAAAACTTCTCTATTTGGACTTCTAACAAAGACTGGGAGCAAACATTCTCAAAAAGAAATGTAATCATGAGGCATATCAGTTCCAACTGTAATGAACACCTGAGACCTTTAAATCCTATGGAATGAAAATGGTTATTTGCCTCCTCTTGTAACAATGTGAAAAATGGGGCTTTCTCTTGGTGCGCTGTCTAACTTTAATTTGATTCCTCCTTAAGCATACTAATCCATATGAGAATAGTTCTAGTCTTCAGCCTTCGGCCCCCCTCCCCCCACACACATGCACACACTTCCTGGATACATGAGTATCCAAAGTAGCCATAGCTGATTATTAAAGGATTACTTTAATTTCCTTTAGTCTATGAACACCATATCTATTCATGCAGACTGCTATTAAAGTGACACATTATGCTGGGTTTGGGGTTAAGATACTTCTTTTCATTGCAGACAAAATTGTAACGATTCTTTATAGGCACAGTATGATTCTCACTTCATTCATTACCATAGTACTGAATAACGATCCAGTATTTTTTCCTTCCACTTATCTGTTTGCCCTAGTTGTGTCACTGACCATAAAAGACAATATAAGAAAGTGGGACTTGTTATTGGTAAATGTATAGTGAAAATTGATTTTTGTTCCCATCTTGAATATAGTAACTTCAAGTGCATGAACAAGCAAAAGAATAGTTTATACTTTTGTCTTTGAGATTTCAGATTAGCGTTAATACTCTTTCAATACTGGATATAGAGGAAGAGAATAAGGACATTTACTAACTAAGAAAGAAGTCTTCACCTTGTTAGCCATTCCCCAATTACTGGCATGCAGAAATGTGAGAATTGTCATCCATTAGCTCTCTCCATGCATACTTCCATTTTAGCATCTAGGGAGAGAACTAGAAGCATATTAGAGAAGAAGTGTGACCTGAGAGCAAGACTGGGAGACAAGAACTCATGTATTAATCCCAGTTGTGACTCCATATATGACCTCTCTTGGAGTTTCCAATCTGTAAAAACTGAGATGATACCGATTTAATTAATATATTTTTACAGCATTCATCAGTCAGGATAGTGTGCATAGCTGACTGCACTCCTAAGTGTATTTCTGAGGATTTGTTAATAGCTGTAAAGCATTTTGAAGACTAAGGGGACGGGATAAAACACACAGGCAGACTATTTGAAATACTGGTGCAGGCAGGTCTGAGCCCACCCAAAACTAAAATAGTGTGACTAGATAGCAAGTTGGAAAAACTGGGACACTTTTTTTTCCAGGGGTTATAGTTATATATATATATATAACAGACCCCGTGATATTAGAATGGTCCCAATAATATTAGGATGTCTGGTTACCCTAATCTGAAGCTCCTCCCTCTCAATTCAGGGATACAGAGGTGGACACCAAGCAGAAAGCCCATGACAGCTTCCACTGCTCCTCAAAGGTGTCCAAGGAGTCCATGGGCACCTCCCAGAGGAACTCTACTTGGAGGCATGACTGAACAAGGGAATTGAAATAGGCCCAATAGCCACAGAGAACCCCCATCCAACTTTCTTCTCCTGGTGTGATGGATGACAATCTTGGCCAGCACCAGGAGGAGGCTGATGAGGAGGTCACAACTTTGTGGGGCCATGGATGGAGTGTGCCAGGATCAGGAGGTGCAGACAAAAGTGGAGACAGAACCTCAGCAAGCAATTTTGAAGAGAGGCTACAACCTGACACTCTACATAGATGTGCACTAGAATCTTCCTCTTGCTGCAAAAGGGACAAGTGTCGAGGGAGTTCATGAACCTCACCAGGTGCATGTCCATGATCATGGCTGTGTGAAGGAATTGGCAACTAATATCCCTGGTGGATCATGGAACCATAGTGGGGTACTCACTGACCCATCGGAGTTCCTTGACCTCCTTAGATGGCAGCAGGTCTCACCACTTGGTGTTGGGGCAGGACACAAGGGTGGATTGTGTGAAAAATGAGTGCATACAGATGTTTTCTGAGAGCAGTTTGGAGGCAGACAAACTGGGTAGCATACAGTCAGCTTGCGGCTGAGGCCCAATGACAAGTTCCAGAGGGCCAAGGGTGAGAGTGGGGGTGAGGGCATCCTCCTCCTGCATAACCCACTCAAGGAAAGCAAGAGAAGCAGGAGGCAAGATTGCCCTCACCTCGTGGAGCATACAATGTGGTACAAGCAGGGTGGACAGACCCATGCACTGGCCAAGCTTCTTCTTCTTTCATATGGCATTTGAAAAGAAACGGGCTGGGATTAAAATTGAATCTTGATATTTGAAAGTCATTCTAATGCTTCTGGGGTAGGTAGGTGGATCTCCCTTGTGTCACCACTGTGAACATGAATGGGGCACTTGCTTATGATATGTCACATGGTTTGTATCTCACCACAGTCACAATTTGGTGATTCTTTGATTTTCCATTTGTGGAGCAGATATCCACACCATCTGTCCAGCTAAATGCAAGTTAGTGACTCTAGGGAAGACAGAATTCTGGGACTTATTTTGTTGAATCTTCAATTAGGTCTTTGTTTAGGACATTACAAGTGGCCCACAATTTGAGCCAATGAATGCTGGTGTCTTTTCCTCTGACCTGTAGCATTGACACATCGATCCAGAAAGACTTCCTGGATTTGAGTTGGGAGAGTAGCAATGAATTGAGGTCTTGGTGTATCGGCAGTTCCAGAGCATCCAGGATCTTGTTGTACTCCTAGACTACAGCAGCATCTCACCTGGTGTTGGTTGGAGCAATGCCCACAAAAACTGGTAGCCACAGTATTAGTGTTGATCAGTGCCCATGGCACTGATTTCGGTGTCAATGAGATTCGTGTGGGAACTGTTCCACCAAACTGGCATGCAATACTCTGCTGTTAGCAAGGCCAGGGCTTGTACTGACATTTGAAGCATGCATGAATTACTTCCCCAGGATAAGCCAGTGAGATTCTGGATGATTTTAACTCTTGTATTTATCTTCCTTTTGGAGTTGGTGATAGCTCAGCATCTGATCTAGGGTAATTCCAAGCCTGCCACTTTCCCAGGTTTAGTGTTGGAAAGACTGTTGATCACCATGGATTGTAGTCATGTAAAAGAGGTGGACCACAAAAGTCTACTTGCAGTGGCACTTTGTCCTCAGGATTATTCAAGGGGAAGGGAGAGATGAGGGTTTTTGAAGCATTGGGTTTCAGATGCCAAGCTTTGAAATATGCCTTCAGTGCCCAGAGATTGTTGTCTATGACCATTTCTGTGGCTGTCAGAGAGGACACTTATGTTGCTAGTGCATGGTCATTTGCATAGATGAATTTACAGGATGGTGACTGGAAAGTTGCTGGTGTGGAGATTAAACAGTGCAGGTGCTGAAACGGATCTTTGTGGGAGGCCATTGTTCAATCTCCATAATTTGCTGGCATGTTCATCAAGGCGTATGATGAATCTTCTGTTACTCAGTATCTTGAGAATGAGTCTGATTGTTGATTGGCATGGGAAAGCTCATCAGAAGACCTTTGCACCGTACAGTGTTGTATGTAGAAGAAAGATCAATGAATGCAATGGATGTTTTTAATTTTCACTGGTAGCCAGATTCTATGTAGCTGGTTAAGGCCAGCACCTGGTCCCAGCAATTGTGACCAGTTCTAAATCTAGCCTGATCTTTGGGGACCAGTTGCTCCACTATTGGCTGTAACCTTTGAAGTAGGAGCTGCTCAAACAGTTTATAACAGCTGCCAAGTATGGATGTGGGCCAGTATTTTTGGGTCAGTTGCCTCTTTTCCAGGCTTCAAAGTGGCTGTGATCTAAGGTAACTTCCACTCTTTTGGTATTATGCCAGAAGAGTGGATGTTGCTAAAGAAGTCTACCAGTAACCTTCTTGCCTTTGTACCAAGGTTCTTCAGGAATTCTGTCCATTCCTGCTGCTTTCTCAGGCTTAGTGTTGGAGAGACACTTGTCCACTTCATCAACTGTGATGGGGAAGAAGGGGTGAAGACAAGTGGCATTGATTTAGTGCATGGTGGAATTGTTTGTGGACTTGCCACCTGATTTTTTTATCCATAAGCGCATGGGAGTTGGCAACTAACTGTGTGGAGACAGCATCTGCGCTGACTTGAGGTGGTTTGTAGGCTGCTGGAACTGCACTACCTAAAAGACAGAGGAGTTTCCAGGCTTTGTGATTTGATCTTGTGAAATCAAGTGCAGTGCCTCACTCTTTTCTGTCCAACAAGGAGTGAACACTTTTATGAAGCTCCTTGAAATGCTTGATTTGGTTGCCAATGGTAGTAGGCCTACAAAGCGGTGGTAATGAGCCAGATATGGTGGGATCTGGTTTATTGAGCCCTCTATAATTGCTGAATAATAGGACCAGTCTGTTGCAGTTTGGAGTGAGATCAAATGAGTGGAACTTGCAGACCTACGCAAATCACAACTGGGCAGTGTTGGTTGTTGGTACAACTCAGGGAAGCTAAATTGGGGAACTAGGGGGGAATTGGCTGGAGCTTCTCTATTGTTAGTTCATGAGTGGCTGGAAGATTCACTCATGTAACTCAGCTGGGTGTCTCCCTGCCTATGGATATCTGTGTGAGTGTAGTATCTACCAGAGGTTTGCAGCTTGTCACAGCATCACAGAGTGAGAGAGGGAGCCCGGGTTGGTGGGACAGAGAGCTAAGCAGTACGCCAGTTCCAGGTTGCACTCTGGAAAACCTCTCACACTCTCACACTAGCTAAATTAGGATTTACACACACATACTCCTTGGCAAGAAAATATCTGTACCATCACTCTGCCCATACCCACTCAGTCAAACTGCATATATTAAGTGGAGCAAATTGCCTTGCATATGCCCTCAACACTTGTGTTAATTTCACCTTCTGAGGCAGATTTCATGCCCAAAGATTTTTTGTTGTTGCTGTTGTTTAAACCAAATTATAGTCATTTTCAGCATTTCAAATATGAAGATTTCCCCTATGTTGTCCTATTAGAGATTTTGCTCTCAGATTACATAAATAAATAAATAAAACATAAATCTACTAATACTAGAAACTTCAGAGAAGGCTTGCTTTGTAGATCTCATTGATGCCTGGGAATCAGACCAAGTTTGAAGAAAATTGATTTAAGGTTTTTAAATGATAAGGATTCAAAATCTTCATGATGAAGTGTATTAGAATTTTTCTTTTAATTTCTTATTAAATTTTTAAGGTTGTCCCAGTCCAGGAATTACTTGGCTTTTCTTAATCCTTATAAATTCAGAAATTGTCAACTGACTTTCTTCAAATATAGTCTGATTGTTAGGACTCAATAGCATCTACAAAACAAGCTAGAACTAAAGAAAATGGGTTCATCAGTTTTAAAGATATGAACATCTGAGGTTGGCAAATGAATCCTTAAATGGAACAGCCCTAGAATTCCAGAAAGGTACATAGTTAGAGATTATTGTGTTTGTAATGACCCAGAGTTCAGGTTATGTAAAATTCTAGGATGACCTAGACTACCGAGTGGGACATCAATCCCAGAAGCTCTGGATCAATGAAATTAAAATTCCTGAAAGTTATATAGCTTAGAGTTGTTGTCTTTTAAATTTTTCCTTTTTCATTGTGTTATTTGACAGATTATAAATAAGAAGATATGAAGAGAGGCCACATTTTAGGACCAATGCACAAGGAAACATAATTAAAGATAAGTTTAATATCTATGGGTAAGTCTTCACTACCAGCTGGATTGGCGGGCAGCAATCGGTCCAGTGGGGATCGATTTATCATATCTAGTCTAGACACAATAAATCGATCCCCGAGCACTCTCCCATTGACTCCTGTACTCCAGCTTGGCGAGATGCATAGGCAGAGTCGACGGTGGAGTGGCAGCAGTCGACTCACCATAGTGAAGACACCATGATAAGCTGATCTAACTATGTCGACTTCAGCTATGTTATTCATGTAGCTGAAGTTGCGTAACTTAGATAGACTCCCCCCCACCCCCCAATGTAGACCAGGTCTATGTATGGTACTCATAACAGGTAGTCTTATTATAAGAGTATATATATACCTTCAGTTTCCTGCACATACTATTTTTTTAATCTGTCAGAACATTTGTTACCTCAATAACAAAATGAAACCTACAAAATGAAAAGAAAAATCAATCTTTTTATTTAGGAACAAATTAAATCCCCCCATAAGGTAATGATTTTTACCTTAAAGCTGTGATAACTATCTTGTCACAGTGTCAGGTTTCTCACCTTCTTATCTTACAGCTGTTAACCTTAATAATCCCCTCACTTTCAAACCATTCTTGACTTTTGGCTCTTTAAGCACTTTCAGTTAAGCTTGATCGTTTACTTACATTTGGCCTCTAATAGAGTCAGTGTCACTTTGAAGATTGTAAATGGATTTTGCTGAAGAATCAAGTTCTTCAGATACTCTAGGACTAATAGTTTTTCCTGTAATTGATATCTTTGTTAGATGAATTTTTGGTGTTTTTTGTTGCTCCTACTCAATAATTCTAAGTAATGCAAACTCAGTATTGTACTGGGAGGTAAGTGAATAGTTTTGGACAGTTTTATCTAAAAATATATCCACAAAGCTTATAAATGGTGAGCCGAAATTGTTAGGCACTTATTTCAGGAAGGATCATGCCTTACAAACCTTTAAGCAGAATTACCAACAAAATATTTTAACTAAATATTCCGGTCTGATATTGGTTAAATGATTTCCCAGTTCTTTTAGACCTTATTAAAGACGTCCTAGTACTGGTCAAGATTTCAGTTCTACATCCCCTGAAGTTCTTGTTATTTACAAATCCATTCTGGGTGTGAAATAAAGGAAGTAAAGTGTTAGGTTTCTAATAATTTAATATTAAAGGGCCTGGTCCTGCTAGCAGATCCATGTCAGTACATGAGTTCATTTATGGAAGCTTATTGTGGAATTCAGGCCAAAGATGTATCTTATACAGTATTTATGTAACACATTCCATCCTGAATAATCGCATATCACTTTATGAAATATTTGTAATCACTTCATTCATTGCTGAAATAAATTAAATAGTACAGAGGAAGAAAAAAGCCTTGGTCACAGAATATTTTATAGTTTCATTTGCTCTTTGATTCGAATCTGGAGTTCTTTTATTATAAATCTTTAACATACACTGGAGATCAGGTGTCTATTTCTCTTGCATTTCCTTTGCTGTCTTTTTAAAAAAAACTTGAGGTTTATGTGATATCTAATCTATGGCCACTGCTCTGTATGATGAAAGTACAGAGCTAATTTCAGACGGACATTCATTCCTGCAGGCAGTGGCTCTGTAGTACAAGTATTGTGCTTATCACACTTCCAGAATCCCTCTTAAAAATTGTAAAAAGAAGATGATGTCCATTTAGGATGTCCTCTTTACTTGGTATAGAAAATCAGTTGTTTTTATAACAATACTTTTCATGCAAATATAAACCTGTGACTGAGATCATCCTTGACTTAAGGGATTGCCGCCATCGCCTTTCCATGTGAAGGATGAGGACCAAATATTTTTCTTTCATGAGTCGCTAAAAAGGAAAGTATGTTTAAAAGTAGGTCTGTGAGTGAAAACTTTTGGATTTGGATGGGCCTGTAACATTACCAAACATTTTGGCTTTGACTCCTCTGAACCAGCATGCTGTGGTATTCTTTTTTAGGCACTGGCTCTGTGTACAACATACTGCTAAATATGGAAAGGTTAGAAGTATGTAAAAGAGTTATCCATTCTCTGTTGAAGAGTGTACTAGGCTAATGCAATGCTTTTGTTTCCAGAGAAGTCAGGCAATGGAGCTATCGTTTACATATTGATTGACTGATTAATTATCCCATGAAGTGATTGAGTAAACAATGATAGGTCAGTTTTATTTCAGTTTTACTAACATGAGCAGAATTTGACTCATTGCCTAATTAATGCAATTATGTTGGTTAAGTAGTAGTTTATGTTAATTCAGCATATACCGGGAAGACATTGAAATATGTCTTTTTTTAGTTTTAGGCCAAACACCAAAAAGGTATTAATTCTTTATCTAAATCAGATATTCATTAATAACTTTCTAGTTTGAGAAAATGTAAAAAGCCTTTTGAAAAAAATATTTTATTATTATTATTATTTACTTGTTCATTAATATCCAGCTCCTCCCTAGGTAAGCAGACCTGACATCTTACATTTTCCAAGCCCAGGATAAAACTATATATTTGGAGTGAAAACAAAATAAAAATATGAACTCTATTAAGGCAAAGTAATAAATTATTTTTATGCTCCAGTTTAGTAGCAAGTTACTCTATTTGACTAAATTGTTCGATCATTCTTTAGAACAATCTAGAATGTAGCCTGTTTCTTCTGCCTAAAACAAGTAGTCAATTTTAATTAACTTGTGTGCAGAAGTCTTTGGCATTTGTGGAAACTGGGCACACAGCCAATCCTCAAAGCACCTCTGATCAATTTGCCTGGAAAGAAGTAACGAAAAGGAAGATATTTGCCTAGAGAGCTTTAGACTGATAGCCTGAAATCTCAACAGCTAGGAATAAAAATTAAGCGCATAGTCCTGTGTTCCTTACTTATATGAGTAGCCCCATTTACTTCAGTGGAACTATGCACCACAGTAAAGGTTGGACAGTTAATCATTACATTTTAACAGAAATTCTTTGCTAAACAAAAATGATGGCACATCTTTTAAATATTCCTATTTTTGTTGAACTTCAGTATATTTTCAATGCAAAGGAGTAATAAAAGCTATGGTATTTAAAATCTGTTTTCTTGTGCTGTATTCCCATGTAAATCGCATCTACAGGGGTTTAATGGAATAATTTCTGAGGTGAGTGTGGAAAAAGCTGACAGGAATTTTATTCTATATT